>NC_066364.1:103005974-103340974 GCF_013377495.2 Cygnus atratus | reverse complement strand
GAGGAGGAGAGGACTGGGTGACTGCAGTAAACATTTATTACCGAGGGAAGAGTTGTTCCTGCCTGTGGAGAGTGAATTACTCCACTGGTCGATGTGCCTGTCCACAGACCATGTCGTGCTGCGCTGATCTCCAAAGTCCAGGAACGTTGGGGTGCTGTTACATATACACAGCCAGGAAAACTGCTCACAAAAGTCTTCACAGGACATCCTGCAAAGACAGAGAAAACCTTACCTTTCAGTCTGAGACACCAGTGAGATACTCATGTTCACCCCCTATGTCTCCAAGTAGGGTTAGAGCAGTACTGCACAGCATAGCCGAGCTGGCTGACACTGTGCAGAAGAGGTCAGCCCTCGGTGCTTTTGGACTGTCCTAACTATGCCTAAACCCCCAGTGAAATTACAGGACATGTTTAGCAGTGCCTAGGTGAAGCCGTACTATCTCCAGCACAACTCTGCTATGGTGCCTTGCTCTGTCCGTCTGTGACATCCTGTCCTGCCTTCAATGCTCTGCTCAAGCCTGAAGTATCCATCTCAGCCCAGTCTGCTGTTCCCCTGCATTCCCCAGAGCCTCACAGGGTAAGCGTGGACTTTCTGAAGAATAATGGGTTTTCTAAAGGATGTCTAACCCATGGTTAAACTGGACCTCAGAGTATTCAGAGGCTGTGAAAAGCCACAGGCACCTGCAGAGCAGTCAAGTGCATAAGCTCCAGCCACCTATCCCTCTGAGCAGCTGAAATTCAAGCTGGTCACTTTAGGGGGAAGGAAAATGTGACAAAAGGACTAGGTCTCAGTGAGCTGGATTTTCACTTTGTTTACTTAATTTTCTTCACCAGTTTGTTGCATAATATTGGCCAGTTTCATTTCTCCAAGTCTCATTTCTTCTGAGACCATTGGAACCGGACAACCTCCAATTTGCTGTTTGCACGCAATTAACACGGAGGTGCTTTGAGCCATCAATAAGAGCAGAGAAAAAAAATGCCTAAATGACCTTTCTTTCATAATGAATGCAAACAGAAAACCTGGTAGACAGAAGGATTGATAGGGAAATACCAGAATTCTCCATCATCTTTGTTTCTGCAGAGGTCTTCCTTGATTTGAGGCTCAACATGGTTCCACTCTGGAGAACTGTGAACAGGAACAAATCAACAAAGCGTTGTGAGAGGCACGAGTTTCCATCTCTCCAGCCAGTCCATTCCTCTACCCAGCCTATCAAGTTGAGAGGGATCAAGAGGGGTAAGCGAACTGCACACTGGGAACAGGACTGTGCTCAACAATTTCATAGCCAAGGCCAGCAAACGAAGCACTGCACCTTTTCTGTACCTGGCCCTTAGTAACCCGTCCTAGGATGGGGAATCCTACCTCTGCCCTCAGAGCATTGGTCGCCTGTCCCCACACTGAAGAGGTTAGCGAGGTACCAAGGCTTAATGTTCCTAACTGCTGATATTACATCAACGTGCAGAGGGCACATTAGCCAATTAAATGTGTTGTTTCCTAGCAGCATGTTTATAATTAAGTGATAATTGTACTTTCTGCTGAATGTAAGACAAGTAAACAGAGCATGAATCAATAATTTGACCCATGCAGCTTAACTATGAATATGCTCCACTGACTTCTCAACTACAGTTAGGATTATAGTAAGCTTTCAAAAACAGGAGGATGCTGTCTATCATCCCAGCCTTGAACATGTCTGTACCACCTGCCAACCCATCCAGACACTACATGTTAGCCTGACCTTTCTCAGTAGAGAAGTCATGAGTGGTCCTAGCAACAAGGAGAGGTGTGATGCTATTAAATCACCTAAGTGTAATACCTGTGCATCTCTCTAGTCAGAATAACACTGACACAGCTCCACCAGCCAAACTAACATTTATTCATTTACAGAAAATTGTTGCAAGTCTTCCTCTGGGGAAGAGAAGTAAGTTTGCAGACATAGCAGGAAAGTGTCCCTTACATGTCTAAAGCTGAACACAGGATCCAAAAGATCAGTTCAAGCCTACCAGTGGCACTTTGCCTTTGCAATAGCCAAAGACCCTTTTTGTCTGTCTGTGTTTAATACCACTTAACAGTGCTGCCCTACTCTCATGGACTCTGCTAACCATCCTCCTCCCAGAGCTGGACTCATGGGAGGGCAGGAGGAGCATGAAGGCAGATGCATGATTGCTGCAGGAGGATTCAACAGAAGCAGCCAGACGCTGTCTAGGTGCATGATCAGACCTTACTCCAGGTAGTAACAAGTCTCTTATCCATGACCTATCTGGAATTACCCACTGGGAAAAATGTACTCAGACAAAAAGGGATACCTGAGCTAGGCCTAGAGACAAGCACGTATAACACAAATGCTGCATTAGTTTTCTTTCAACTGGATTTCTGTGAGCAGTGGCTTTGCAGCTGGAAATAGAGCTTATAATGAATTGATTTGGAACTGCCTGTTTCATTATTATGGGTGTGAGGCAGAGCTCCTTTATAATAAGCCTATACAAGAGTGATTTGTCTTAGGAGATGAAAGCTTTAAGGCCATACTTGTCACTCCAGGCCCCCTTCCACTCCCCATGGCCCCATGGATTCCAGATTCTGATGATATGTTCCCAGCCATTCCTGTAGCGTATCTGTAAAGAGGAAAGAAAAACAAGCTCAGTCACAACTTTTCACTATCACGATATTCAGTGAAGAGATGGGTAATAAAATGTGTCCTCTATAATTTGGGGGCCTGATTTAACTGCAGCTAAAAGTCAGTGCCTTTTGCTGCTTGTAGAGGAATGATGTGTGGAAAGTTGTTGGTTTCCCAAGGACAGTGAATAGCAGTGGGCTGACACAGACAGAAGTGGCAGCATTCCTGCAACACTGCATGAATTCAACACCTCTGGTGTCTAGTTCTGCACATCTAAGGCTGTTGCCTAGCAAAGGCAGAGACTTTGGGTGTCTAGACCACCAGACTGCCTGATGCAAATGTTGACAATCAATACGGACAGACGATAATAAACTGAATCTGTGTCTCTGTATCTACAGTATTGCAGTTTCCAAAAGCTGGAGCTTCTGGTACTTTTCTCCTCTTGTTGTCAGTGGTTTAAGCCAGAAACTCACAGTGAAGCTGAAATGGCAGAAGTGGAAAGAAGAAGCACACCTTTTGTTTTTGGCTACCCTTATGCACACAGGCAGTACTGGAAACAGATGTCATAGCAACTCTCTTTCAGATGCAAATGTTCAACCTCCAGGTCAGCCTCTAAACATTTTCCTGCAGGACATCCCACTGGACACCTTGGCACTCCTATAAGGTGGGGCAAAGACTGTTTCACCTTTCTGCATAGATCATGAGTAGCAGGAACCGAAAACAGCCTGCTCCTTTCTCCAACAGGATTTGGGATCCTTCCACCCTCTGACTTGGGGTGAGCCAGAACCTTCTCATTAGGAAAAATGATACAATTCTGATACCCTCACTCTTCCCATTGTGCCAGAAACCCTCCATCTCCTGAAATTTGAACTACATGCTTTCAGAAATCTCTCCTAAAAGGAGGGATTAATTACTCTGAATGGAACAGCAGTGTGACTGCCTTCCACATCCCAGTGGTGGACCACCAGTATGAGACTACCAAGCAGGAACAAGTTTGCAATCTTACCTTCACTGCTCCTGTGACAGTGTAGGCATGACCCTGTACAATTCCATTCCTCATTTCTCTGTTCCTCAGCTGCAAAAGGGTGAAAGCACAGCTATTAGCTCTCTGCCACACTCCCAGAACTTGCATTTGGCATGGCAGAAAAAGAGATTTGGTTCTGACTACAGCAGTATCTCAGATGTACTGGCTCCAGAGAAATGTGACTGTTCCCACTGTAGCTATAAGCAATTGAGTAAATTTAGCAAAAGTACAAGTGTTCTTTGCAAATTCTTTAATGCTACAGAGACAGTGCAACTGCAAGATGAGCTGAACTGGGCTTCTGGGAGGATTAGAGCTCCAGAATTTCACTGCTACCTACAGCCCAGCATCAGCAACCCGACCTGAGGGGCTAGTCCTTGACTAGCTTGCAATAGGCAATCTTTGTGTCCTGATAAACCAGTCGATACAGAAGCAATGGTACATGCTTTGCAGTCTTCCCTGACATGTTGTATAACCCCTTGACGCTCTTTTAGTGAGATACTTACTGAATATTACAAAGTCTTTTGCAACTTCTCAGTATTAATATCAGTACCCTGCAAATCACAATGTAATAATAGCATACTCTCACAGAAGACAGGCACATTTTGGCTTTGCTAGACTCAGTCACAAAGCTTTGAGGCCCAAATCAGCCCTGTTGCAAGAGGACACTACTCTATCACAGTGGATTTAACAAGGAGAGAAGCCACACAGCCCAGAGAGGGCTGTGTGATTAATCTTATCAAGGCCAAAATAGGAGGAAGGCCCTTCAGAGAGGGCTATGTGGCTTCCCTCCATGCACATCTCATCCACATTCAATCTATCTAGCCAGAAGCCTTTACATTCGATACTGCATAACCATATTTACTTTTTGTTACCAAGATCCAGGCATCCGTGAGCTGTGACTATTGCTCAGAGAGATTGTGGACTTCCTTCTTCACTAAAAAGAGTAACCTTAATGCAAACATAGTAAGCCAAGAAAGGTGTGCTCCTGGCCTTGCAACTCACCTGTCCTGAGGTGCTACACCCCATCATACACTGAGATTTGCCAGCAGCTTTCAGTATCTCCTCCAGATCAGGAGGGGGGTTCTTTAATGAAAACTGAACTTGGACTCCACCTGTGAAGTCCACTAAAGCATCAGAAATGTAGCCTCCATGTAAGTTCTGGTAGGAGCCCCGCAATCTGAAAACAAAATAGTAGTCCTTACACCATGTTTTAATAAACAACGCACAGTTATGGCTTACAAAATGGACACGTGCATTGGTGCAGTGATCATAGTGGAGACAGAGACATTAGGGTCAGGTAATGTATAGAGACATTGAGGCCAGGGAATGAAAGGAAACCTAACTGAAATAGATGCCCAGACAAAATACATGTCCTGTAGGATGAATGAGGCAGAGGGACTTTTTCCTATGCATTCACCCACATCTGAGGCAGCTGTCTACAGTCATTATCGGTAGTGGGAAATAATAAGGTGCATCTCATGCTGATAGAGACATTTTAGGGAGATGAGCTGAATCTCATCCTGAAGTATCCTGTTTCTCTCTTCTAAACTAGAAAAGAGTCAAACATGACTAGTTTAAATGGATGTTTCAGCTAAATGGAGGTGAACTGTTAGTTCCTACATAATACTTTGTCATGACCCTTTGCAAAAATGACCAGTATTCCATTTGCAAATGGGAACTAGGAAGAAGGCATTAGCATATATTCCCAATGCAAGATAGAAAAAAAGTTTTCAGTACTGTTCCCAAACCATTCTGCTAGAGTGCAATAATAGGGCAATAATTAAATATTGCCAACAGAGTCCTTGTGTTTTTATCATGTGCTTTTTATTGAGATACCAAATAAGATGAAACATGCTGTACTTAGAGCAAGTAGATCATGCTGTTAAACCCCACTATGCACACTGTATTTAATGCACGTAATCAAATTAAGTCTGTGGCTAATTGTATTTTGAAAAGTTGTCCTTGTCCTACATGGATGAAAATAATTTGTCATGGGCACTGGGGAGAAATTTCTGAAGTAGGAATCTCATAAATGGCATCTCTTGCAAATTTGATTTAATAGAGGTTTGTTTTGTTTTCTTAGGGCAAAAAGCATCCTATTTGTGAGTCACTCAAATGCTGCTTTAGCATTTACTATTCTTGACCAAATCTGCCAAAATAATTAGGCCTTTTCTTCAGCTCCTCTTTACTGTATCACACGTTACAGAAGCTTGATGTAGGTCATGTCTGCCAAATCCCAGCCCTTCATACTACCTCTAGCATGGGAATTTCTATTTAGCATACTTAATAATGGGTAGTGTTACAGATGCTAAGGGACGACATTCTGATTCCTTCACTCCTCAGAGGATTTTTTTTAATCATTATCTCTTTATTAACTGTTATTAACCTTGTATTACTCTGAGGACCTCAGCCAATCAGAGACTCATAGGAGTGCATGTGCTGTGCCTGGGGATGCTCTTCAGTCATGCTTCCTCTTGTTGCCTGCTTCTAATACCTGCATGGTCCCTTAGTGACTGCAAACAGAGGTAATCCCTGCTCAGAGTCTGCAGTTTTAAACAGAGGAAAATATAGAAGGGAAAACAGAGGCAGAGAAATTTGCTTAAAGTAAGGAGGAGCTTTAGCTACTTTAGCCCAGCCCCTATTGTGTCACCAGCTATTACCCTCTTCATTTTACTTCTCAGACACTAATATCCCAGAGCGTAAAGGGTACATTTAGGTCCTCAGCCTGAGACCTACATCTCCAGGTTATATTGGCCCTGTGTTTGCATGCAGCCACAGTTCCTTACATCAGTACAGCACAACATGTACAAGTGTAAGCCTGTGTGTATCAGAGAGTGAAACCAACCATATAAAGCAATTGGTAAGGGGTGGAAAAATAGACCATCTATATTTACTTGGCATATGCTTTTTCCAGCAAGGATGGCCAGAATTCATTTGATGTTCGAGGGTGTACAGACAGGTAGCTCCCATTTAGGAAAGGCAGACGGTCATCTATCACCACATCCAGCCAGTCTCCGAATTGCCAGAACTAAAAAAACAAAACAAACAAAAAAAAAGAGAGAGAGAGAGAGAGAGAAGAAAAAGTGAAAGAGAGAAAAGTACAAGCCTCTTTTGAGAGCTCGTATTTGTGCCAAGCAACAGCCTCCTGAAGCAGCACAGGAATTAATCTAAAGCATGGGTATCTGCAAGTTCTCTCCTGAACTACTGAAGGCTAATGGTCTAAGTTGTTAAACACGCTACCAAGTGGCTGCATTTCCTAGTGGTAGAGAAAGTCATTTGGGGATATAATGGTCCTGCAATCAGTGGGAGGAAAGAGTCAGTATGGGAAATATTGTTGGGTGACAGCAAACATTTCAGAGGATAAAGAACAATCACACCTCAGCTGCATTTGGATTTCCCCTGCCTCTATCAAGATTCAGTCTCTAGATTTTCCAGAACCTTTCTCTGTGTTTCAATTAAGACTGTTATATGTGCTGTCATGGAAAGGGACAGTGTAGTGATTAAAGACTGCTTTGAGGTGTTATCCATCTCCTTGATAGATGAGGAGGATGCAGGCAGTCTCTCCACCATGTGGACAAAGCAGGTGTTTCCCCAAGCTGATCCAGCTTATGGAACCTTTTAATGGAGAAGACAGGGAAGGAAATCCATGTGGATGACCTGAAGGAGCCATTTCCAGAATCATTAGCAGATTAACATAGCTTAGCACAATTCTCAATCATAAGAGGCCAAGCTCTTATTTGCAATAATGCACAGGACTCCAGTGGGAGTGGGAGTAAGCTAGCAATAGATTTAGTCTACCATGATTTTATTTCATCGGCTTTGGTCAGTGAAAAACCTCAAAATGAGCTGCTCTGTTAGAAAAGCACAAGACCAGATCTGGTAAGGTTCCCCATGCCTTAAATTGATGCATTCTGCCATAATCCCCTGTAGTTCCTAAGAAACATTTTTGTTTTTTCCCCAGACTGATCTGCTCCTTGCCCACTTCTTGCTCACACATAGCACACCCTGCCTTGGAGGCATCAGAGTTTCTGTGGCAGAGAAAGTGATTCCTGCATAAACAAGGGTCTAACTTAATTCCTGGTGAAATAATGTCACTGTAATTATTCCCTAGACAAAAATGTCACTCATCTTAACTGCTGCTGATAAAGTACTTAACACCCTTAACTCCTGCTGCTGAGTGTTGTGTAGGAAGCCTGGAGCAGCCCTTTGTAATACTGAGAGGCAATGTTCTCCAGATCCAGAAAGGAAAAAATTATAAGCTATAATTTGTATATTTGTATACAGTATGTCTTGTTTGAGATTCTTCTGAGGACTGGTAGCTTAGCCTGTGGATGGCAGTAAAATATCTTTGATGGAATAATTGAAAGACATTGCTGAGAAGGCATTTCCATTCCGAGTAGATTACTCAAGGGTTTACTGCTTGGAAAGCCAGAAACAGTGACATTGATTTGAAGGTGTGATGACATTTTCAAATATTGTAAAGTATTTATATTGCTTAAGAGTAAAGGATTGCTCACAACTAATCTTTTCAAAGCTCTCATGAAAGAAAATTTATCTTGTATCCTTTTAATGTGTTTTAAGCAGTCTGGTGTCCCTTCAGCTGGTTTGTCTCCTATAAAAGCACCTCTGCTTGCTAGAAATGGGTCAAGACAGAAATGTCTGGCATTCTGAAGGGCAAAATTTAGACTGCCTGCAAGATAATCCTCCTGGTGCTGCTCCATGAGAGCTCCAGGGGGTCAAAGAAGTGCCAGTGCCAGAGCTCTCTGCATATAACAGATTGTGAAAAAAGGGGGATGATGAATGGTCAAGGAATATACTGATTCTCTCTACCTCCAGTTTAGCTTCTGGAGGCAAGTGGTTTTAATCCTGTAAGACACTTGGCTGACTCAGACACAAGAAACCAGGGCCTGACTGCCAGTATCCCAGTCACTCACACAGGAGATTCAGAGAATTTCAAGAGTTGGTAGAAAGTGAAATTTACTAGAGACCTTTGCTCCTCTCTCTGAATTAAATCTCCATTGTTCTGATCTGTTTCCCAGGATTTGTAATTTCAAGTAAACTCCACCAGCTAAAAGGGAAAACTGAAGTATGTTGGAAAACAGAAAATGAGAAAGTAGATAAAAACCACAGGAGCACTGACAGTAACAATAAAACGTCCAAATCAAAGCAGACTTCAGAATGTCTTTCAAAACATATCTGCACAGACCTGTTCAAACAGCTGGTAGCTGTACCTCTGGAGATGGGCATTAGTCATAACTTTCAGAAAAGGGCTTCAAATTCCCTGAAGTTTGATAGTACCACCTGGAGCATGAGGACCCATTAGAAAACTTGGGATTTTCTGAAAAATTCTGAATTGGTTCTTAGCACTGAAAAACCAAAGCATGCAAAGATGTCAAGACCTGGGACTGTAGTTTGGATCCCTGTGTAATCCAACCAGCCAAACACCAGCAGTACCAATATAGCAGAGAATACATACCCGGAAATGGAATATCCCAGCATAATCATTCTGGAATCCTTGGTCCTTTGGTAAAACATTTTCCAAAAATTGCTTCTGCATTGTCAGGGAGCCCAGGGCAGCCAGCACCCAGCAGTCACCTCAAGGGAGGGAAGAATACAGTACATTCAGCCAGTTATTCACAGTTGTGGATCATAACTAACTCCTTAGAAGAGCAGACTTCAACATCTAAGATATCTATGAAACAGCTTGATAAAAGAAAACAGCATTCTTCTGTCTTCCTTCTCTGTCCCCCAAAAACATCAAAACACCAACCAGCATTCACCAGAAATGAACCCTGATGCAACTTAAGCCATCCTTTGCTACTTTTATACTCCTCTTTTGTGGTCATGTTGAGACCCACAGTCTCTTCAAACCTCTCAGTTGGGGTGAGAAATGGGAAGACATTTATTTTAATCTCAAAGCAGAGCTACTCACAAGGACAAACACGATTATGAGCTGGGAGAAAAAGATGGAACTGACAATGAGGTGCAGACACATATCTGGGTGAGTATCATAGAAGATGGACAGAAATATCAATAGAAAAAAAAAAAGGGAAAAAACAAACAACAGTGTGAGTGACCATGTGGAGACATTAGGATGAAAAGAAAATTCAGTCCTACACATGTTGGAGCTGTGCCTACTTACCCTACGTAACTGTGTTTCACCTTTGTACTTGAAGCTCCTACAAGAAACAGCTGCTGCATTTGGCAATCCTGCTAAATATCTCCAATAAATTGTGTGGGGATTCGTGGCGGTCTGGAGTGACCCACACTAATTATTTGTTTACTGCAGGCACCATGGTCCATGCCTTTCCACCAAGAACTCAGAACACAGCAAAGCAACCACAGGTTATTGGTTTGTGCCATTCTTTTCCTAAACAGGAACATAACCTTACCTATTTGTCCTTGAATAATATCGAATCTGCTAACTCCATCCATGATCAAACAGGGATTTCTTCGAAGTTCCTGGAAGAAAGAAAATGCTGAGATCAGTGTGGGTACCTAGTCTTTGCCAGCAGCACGTTCCCTTGCAGAGGGGCCTTGCAGAGTCCCTCAAAGGATTTTCACATGAGCTTCTCTAATGCTACCAACACCTTTCAGAGGGCTCTGGGCCCTGCTGCCAAACCATGCAGTCTCTTGGGGGACAATTACACAGAGCTTTCCAGGCAACATGGAGCAGGGACTGTACTTCAGCTCAGTATTGGATCTGTGCAAGTTTTATGCTCTGAGCTTTTCCACGCGAGACTCATACAGATCTGCTGGGGCTGCTTTTCATCACTTTCAGTGAGGAAGCTATAGAAAGAGTGCTCAATCTCTGGCTGCAAAATCCCGCAGACTTGGCCCAGTTATTTTTAATTCAGGGAGAATTTTCTTTGCATTCTTTGAGAGTCTTGTTTGGTCAGTGAAGGACGAAACACTTCAGAGTTTGGTCTTGTGCACAGAAATGTAAACCATCCTCCCCTCTGCCTCTGCTATTAGTCTGGGATATCTGCATGCTTGGGTAGGATGTTTCTGAGCATCCCCCGTGATTACCTTTGGCACGCTCCCAGTGAATAAGGCTCTGTTTTGAAAGAGCATTCAGCCTTAAATAAGAGAGTCACTGCACACCAAAGAAAATGAAGAGATAAGAGGAAAAAAAAGCCTCTCACTGAGAAAATTAATACAGCAGCTCTTCCTTAAGCAGGCCCTGGCATTTCTTCTGCCCAATCAATTTGACATGCTGCACAAACATGAGACCAGCACAAAACAGGACTCACATGTTCGCATGAGATCAGCATCAGCAAATGCTGTCAGTTTTCTGAAACGGCTTCACGGTGATCAAACCCTTCTAAGAAATTTCCCCAGCTGGAGAGAGTTCTACACAGTATTGTCTCTCCAGGCTGGCAGATGGATCATGCTCTCACTGGCCTGGTGACACGAGGGAAAACAGTCTGGGTAAGTGTCTTTCTTGATGGAAAGGGGACACGCTGCTGACACGCAGGCATCTACGCTTAGTTGAGGAGTTTGGGGATTTGCCACAAGTGATTTATTTTGAATATTGTGCACAACTCTAGGCTCCACAATATAAAAAGGCTGTTAAGATCTTTGAAAGTGTCCAGAGGAGGGCAAGAAAGCCAGTTAAAGGGCTGGAAGTTATGTCCTATGAGGAGAGGCTGAGAACACTTGGGTTATCTAGTTTGCAGAAAAGAAGGCTAAGAGGCAACTTCATTGCTCTCTCCCAATTCCTGAGGAGGGGACATGGAGACAGAGGCACCAATCTCTTCCCCCTGCTAACCAATGACAGAATGTGTGGGAACAGCACAAAGCTGCACCAGGGGGACATTCAGACTGGATGTAACAAAAAATTTCTTTATCATGCAGGTGGTCAAACAAAGGAACAGGTGTTCTAGTGAGGCAGCTGATGCCCCATGTCTGTCAGTTTTCAAGTGGTATTTGGACAATACCCTCAATAATATGCTTTAACTTTTGGTTAACCCTAAGGTGGTTAGGCTAGAAGATCTTTATAGGTCTCTTCTGAATGAACTATCCTATCCTATCCGTGACAGGAGCAGCATTTTGGAAATCTGGGCATACTTAACTGGAAAGAAAGGGAGGAAAGGTAGGCTCCAAATATCTTTTTTTCCTTCCAAGGAAATACAGCAGTTATAAAGCACCAGAAACTGTTGTCTGTTATCGCAAAACCTAACTATGTGCCTAGCTACTACGACATAGATGTGCAGCCTTTAAAATCCACTAGCACTCAAACTGCGTGACAAATACAGAAACTACATATTTATAACTCTGTCCAGAAATATTGCTCTGTTTCTCTGAAAAAAATATGATGAGGCCTTGTAGCATTTTCCCCAAGACTCTTCCATTTTAGTGATGTGTGATTTGGTATGCTACTTGTAGAGAAGGATTTTATATAGAACATGCTTAGCACAAGTAGCTAACATTGAAGTCTAAGGCCATAGGCTATTGAACTTTTACCCAGTTACAAGCAAGAAAGGCCACAGAGCCTGCTTGAACTGGAAGATAAGTAAAGAAGACTATATTGACAGACTCTGCAACCATCAGCAGATTCCACAGCCCTGAAGATAGGAGAGAACGGCTTATCTAGAGACAATGAAGGGAACCAATCCAGAGAAGAAAGACCTCCAACCCTAATATTACTATTGGTCTGGACTATCAGGTGAGGAGTTGGGAATGTACAGTGTAAGGGCATAATTGCATACGGATTTCTTTGTTCAGGGTCTCTTGAAGAGCTTGAGCTGTTGCTGTAACTTTAACTCTGCAGAAGTGTGGGATTTTTTTTGTTTTGTTTTTGTTTTTTTTTGCTTATTAACATTGCATAAACCTAGAACTGAACCCTGTTATGGTGATTGACTCTTGCATAATTTCCATAACATTAGCTGGAGGGAGAAAAAGACAGAGCTCAAAGAGGCACGTGTTCTCTTCTCATAATATCTACTAGTCCAGCAATGAAGGCAACCATATGGGCTATAAATCAACTGCTCTGTCTGATCTCATTCCCCAGGAGAAATCTATCGTCACTTATTTTCCCTGGCCCAGTGAAGATTTCATTACGTATTGCAACACTACAGGCTTGGGGCAGAGTGGCTGGAAAGCTGTGCAGAGGAAAAGGATCTGGGGGTGCTGACTGATGCTCGCCTGAACATGAGCCAGCAGTGTGCCCAGGTGGCCAAGAAGGCCCACAGCATCCTGGCTTGTGTCAGGAATAGCGTAGCCAGCAGGACCAGGGAGGTGATCGTCCCCCTGTACTCGGCTCTGGTGAGGCCACACCTTGAGTGCTGTGTTCAGCTTTGGGCCCCTCGCTACAAGAAGGACATCAAGGCCCTGGAACGTGTCCAGAGAAGGGCTATGAAGCTGGTGAAGGAGAAGCTGGGGGTGATCAGTGTAGATGTAGGGCACATGCAGATATATGCAAAGGACATGCAGATATATGCAAAGGAGTGTCTGAGCCTCTTGCTGCCATCGGCGGGAGGCAGAGGGACTGCTTGCGTGAGGTGCGAGCAGGTGGACGACCTGGTCCGCATGGTGGCGGAACTCAAGGAGGAGGTGCAGAGGTTGAGGGATATCAGGGAGTGCGAGCGGGAGATAGACTGGTGGAGTGACTCCCTGCAGGACCGGAGGGAGACGGACCGGGGTGAGACGCCCCAAAGGGGGGTGGACCCCCTGCCCTGTTGCCATCGGGCAGAGGGAGGGGACCTGCGAGTTGAGGAGGAATGGAGACGGGTCCCCTCTCGACCTCGCAGGAGATGCCCTCCCCTTCCGGCGCTGCCTTCCCAGGTGCCCTTGAACAATAGGTTTGAGGCCCTGGAGCTTGAGAGACCGGTGGGTGAGGACGATGTAGGAAGCCTGCCCAGGAGGATGCCTGAGGTGAGGAAGTTGACTCCATGCCTCAGGACTGCCTCCACCAAGAAAGAAAGAAGGGTGATTGTTGTGGGCAACTCCCTACTCAGGGGAACGGAGGGCCCTATTTGTCGGCCTGACCCCACGCATAGGGAAGTCTGCTGCCTCCCTGGGGCCAGGGTCAGAGACGTTACCAGGAAGCTTCCAAACCTGGTTCGCCCCTCTGACTATTACCCGCTTTTGATAGTCCAGGCTGGCAGTGATGATCTTGAAAAGAGAAGCCTCAAGGCTATCAAACAGGACTATAGGGGGCTGGGACGATTGGTGGAGGGAGCGGGAGTGCAGGTGGTGTTATCGTCTATCCCTACGGGGGAAGGGAGAGGCACGGAGAGGACATGGAAAGCTCACGTGGTTAATAGGTGGCTCAGAGGCTGGTGCCGGCACAGAAATTTTGGGTTTTTTCACCATGGGGAGCTTTACTCGGCACCCGGCCTGATGGCCTCAGACGGGTCCCTATCTCCAAGGGGAAAACGGATCCTAGGCCAGGAGCTGGCGGGGCTCATAGAGAGAGCTTTAAACTAGGCAAGAAGGGGGACGGGGCTCAAACAAGGCTTGTTGGAGCCGTGCCGGGGGAAACAATGGCTAGGCTGGGGAAGAAGGCGATGGCCCAGCTGAAGTGCATCTACACTAATGCACGCAGCATGGGTAACAAACAGGAGGAGCTGGAAGCCATCGTGCAGCAGGAAGGCTACGACTTGGTTGCCATCACGGAGACGTGGTGGGACCGCTCCCACGACTGGAGTGCTGCAATGCCTGGCTATCGGCTCTTCAGGAGGGACAAGCAGCACAGAGGGGGTGGTGGCGTGGCTCTCTACATTAGAGAATCTTTTGATGTTGTGGAACTCCAGGCTGGGAATGATAAGGTTGAATCCCTGTGGGTTAGGATCCGCGGGAAGGCCGGCAAGGCTAGCGTCCTGATCGGGGTCTGTTATAGACCGCCGAACCAGGATGAGGAGACGGATGAGTTTTATAGGCAACTGACAGAAGTTGCAAAATCGTCGGCGCTTGTCCTCGTGGGGGACTTCAACTTCCCGGATATATCCTGGAAACACAACACAGCACGGAGAAAGCAGTCTAAGAGGTTTCTGGAGAGCGTGGGAGATAGCTTCCTGACGCAGCTGGTCAGTGAACCCACCAGGGGTGGTGCCCCGCTAGACCTTCTCTTCACAAACAGAGAAGGACTGGTGGGAGACGTGGTGGTCGGAAACTGTCTTGGACAGAGTGACCACGAAATGGTAGAGTTCTCTGTTCTTGGCGAGGCCAGGAAGGGGACCAGTAAAACTGCTGTCTTGGACTTCCGGAGGGCTGACTTTGAGCTGTTCAGGACACTGGTTGGCCGAGTCCCTTGGGAGGCGGTTCTGAAGGGCAGAGGAGTCCAGGAAGGCTGGGCGCTCCTCAAGAAGGAAATCTTAACGGCACAGGAGCGGTCCGTCCCCATGTGCCCAAAGACGAGCCGGCGTGGAAGAAGACCGGCCTGGCTCAACAGAGAGTTGCGGCTTGTGCTTAGCAGAAAAAAGAGGGTTTATAATCTTTGGAAAAGAGGGTGGGCCGCTGAGGAGGACTACAAGGATGTAGCGAGGCTGTGCAGGGATAAAATTAGAAAGGCCAAAGCTCATCTGGAGCTCAACCTGACTACTGCCGTTAAAGACAACAAAAAATCCTTTTACAAATATATCAATGCGAAACGGAGGACTAAGGAGAATCTCCATCCTTTACTGGATGCGAGGGGAAACCTAGTTACTAAGGATGAAGAAAAGGCTGAGGTGCTTAATGCCGCCTTTGCCTCAGTCTTTAGCGGCAATACCGGTTGTTCTCTGGATACCCAGTGCCCTGAGCTGGCGGAAGGGGATGGGGAGCAGGATGTTTCCCAGCAGGACACCGTTTCCCACAACATTCTCCTCAAGAAACTGGCTGCTCGGGGCTTGGACTGGCGTACGCTTCGCTGGGTTAGAAACTGGCTGGATAGCCGGGCCCAGAGAGTTGTGGTGAATGGAGTCAAATCTGGTTGGAGGCTGGTCACAAGTGGTGTCCCCCAGGGCTCGGTACTGGGGCCGGTCCTCTTTAATATCTTTATCGATGATCTGGATGAGGGCGTCCAGTGCACCCTCAGTAAGTTTGCAGATGACACCAAGCTAAGTATGTGCGTCGATCTGCTCGAGGGTAGGAAGGCTCTGCAGGAGGATCTGGATAGGCTGGAGCGATGGGCTGAGGTCAACTGTATGAAGTTCAACAAGGCCAAGTGCCGGGTCCTGCACCTGGGGCGCAACAACCCCAAGCAGAGCTACAGGCTGGGAGATGAGTGGTTGGAAAGCTGCCTGGCCGAGAAGGACCTGGGAGTATTGGTTGATAGTCGGCTGAATATGAGCCAGCAGTGTGCTCAGGTGGCCAAGAAGGCCAACAGCATCCTGGCCTGTATAAGAAGCAGTGTGGCCAGCAGGTCTAGGGAGGTGATTGTCCCCCTGTACTCGGCTCTGGTGAGGCCGCACCTCGAGTACTGTGTTCAGTTTTGGGCCCCTCGCTACAGGAAGGACATGGACGTGCTCGAGCGAGTCCAGAGAAGGGTGACCAAGCTGGTGAGGGGTCTGGAGAACAAGTCTTACGAGGAGCGGCTGAGGGAGCTGGGCTTGTTCAGCCTGGAGAAGAGGAGGCTCAGGGGCGACCTTATCGCTCTCTACAGTTACCTTAAAGGAGGCTGTAGTGAGGTGGGGGTTGGTCTGTTCTCCCACGTGCCTGGTGACAGGACGAGGGGGAATGGGCGAAAGTTGCGCCAGGGGAGTTTTAGGTTGGATGTTAGGAAGTACTTCTTTACCGAAAGGGTTATTAAGCATTGGAACGGGCTGCCCAGGGAGGTGGTGGAGTCGCCATCCCTGGAGGTCTTTAAAAGACATTTAGATGTAGAGCTTAGCGATACGGTTTAGTGGAGTACTTAGTGTTAGGTCGGAGGTTGGACTCGATGATCTTGAGGTCTCTTCCAACCTAGAAATCTGTGTCTGTGACTCAGTCTTACATTACTGTGGAAAACTGAAAGCCTGTGGTTGGATTTACTGGGTAGCATAAGCCAGTCTGACTGCAGGCTGCTACACAGGATGGTGGTCTGGCCACAGACACATTTCCACCAGACTTCCCTCTGATCCAGCATAATGAATCTGAGGATTAAGAGGGAGAGGATGACTCTTTGCAGAACTGCCTCCCTGTCAGATCACCTTAACCCTGCAACAAATTCCCAGTCCCACTTCTGTTCCCACCAGCTTGTGCCACAGTACCACATCTTTCCCACGGGCTGTACTTGTGCTGCTTCCCCTGCCCCAGCCTCAACTTCCTGACACATCCTCACATCACTGGCCATAGTGTTCCCTCTTTAACAGCATGACAATTAAGAAAAATAAAATAACCTTTTTATCAGGGAGGAGGACAAGGAGTAATGGCTTTAGATGAAAAAAGGGTAGATCTAGATTAGATATAAAGAAGAAATTCCTTATTATGAGGGTGGTGAGGCACTGGCACAGGTTGCCCAGAGAAGCTGCGGATGCCCCACCCTTGGAGGTGTTCAAGGCCAGGCTGGATGGGGCTTTGGGCAACCTGGTCTGGTGGGAGGTGTCCCTGCCCATGGCAGGGGGATTGGAATTAAATGATCTTTAAGGTCCCTTCCATCCCAAACCATTTTATGATTTTATGAACTTTGGCTCATGCCAGAAAACAGCCCCATAGTGACAGGCCTGCAGGCAGTGCAGGTTAGCATCATCCCTCATTGCCACACACCTCCCTTAATTTGCTTAACGCAGCTCACATGACATTGTATGTTTTTTGTTTTTTTTTTTTTTAAATATTTGATAGGTTTTTCTTCATTTCTTCCCTGTTCCATTTGGGCTAAAGTTTTAGATTAACTCCAAACTGATGTCTGTTTTGTTTTGTTTTCCTGAATAAAAGCTCTTGTTTTCACCCCTCCAGCTACAGACAGGCCAAAACTGATGCAGTAGGAACTCCAGCTCAGCTTAGCTGTGTGGAAATTCCAACACAATTTTTTATATGTCCCGTTTTGGTTTTGTCAGTTTCTGTTTTCAAATTTCCTTAACATTGAAGTTATTTCCTGAAAGTCTCTGGGAATTAAATGAAATGCCGATAAACAAAGCATCATCAAAATAGTGTAGAATCATGATAAGCACACTGTTCCTGGAAGAGGGTTATATTTGCTCTGCAAAGGGCAGAAGAGAGGTAAAAATGTGACCAAGCCCTTTTGCAAAGTGGCTGAGTCAAATAACAAATCACTTTGATAATTAAAGAATTTAAGTAGTGAGTCCCAGCAAACAAGCATTGGCTCAGACTATATGACTTCCCCAATATTTTTTAGATTTTTTAATTGCAGTAGCACAGTTCCTGAGTCTTTGCTAAAAGAACAAGGCATGACTCTTGCTCAAGTCCTTGTTAAAGACTGTTCTTCCCTTCTCCTCACACCAGATATGAGACATACTGAGAAGTCTGTGCCCTGATGCTATGAACAGACTGTGATGATGCAGAGGAAACACACATTGGCTATTTCAGAAGTCCATTACTACCATATACATTACCACCGGATATGAAGACTCCAAACTGAACATAATTGGCAATTCTCAAGGTAAAATAGATGAAGCGTGTTGCTCAACTGCTATATTAGATCTGGAACAACAACAGCAGATATAATTGCTATCTACAATTATATGCACTTAAATATTAAGATCCTATATGACTCTGAAGATGGAAGCTAAGAGATTAATAGACTGAAGGTGCAATTTTTGTCACAGGTAAATTCCCAGCCACTTTTTTTTTTCCATGTCAGAAGGAGCCAGTGGTAGAGGGTGAGAAAAATAGATGTGTGTTAAATTGGCCATGCTCTGTAGGCAGGATGCAACTACACTTACTCTCAGGGATGCATATTCTGGTAAGTCAAAGTTCCTTGGGGAAATTACAGGTATCTTTTTGCCTATTGGTTTAGGTAGTTTAAATACCTTGGATCGTATTTCCTTACAGTTACCATCTCAGTAACTTAAGAGCAAAGAGGGTATGGATATTTGTGTACTGCAAACGGTGTCTGACAATTCTGCAGTCTTAAAATTTAAAATTCTGCACTTTTATTCTTAACACTGCAGTCTTCCCCCTTCTTCCTTGGGGAACAGCTCCTAGTGCTCGCCTCTCAGGACACACCAAGCTGAAATATAGTTTCATTTACTTCTTTACTCTCAACTGAAGGCATCTGCAGCTCTGCCAATGAAAAGCAGCCTAGTTAGCAATTCTGTCTGTTGCTGCTCCATTTTGCTGGCAGTTGGACACTGGTCTGTGATGTCACCGTGACGCAGCACAGGCACCATGGTAACATTTGGTAAACTTCTACCACACTCCCTAGGCCACAGGTGGGTGCAGCTGCACTTCATCCCCCTGTTTGGCAGGACAGAGCCCAGTTGGTCAAGGAAGTGGCTATGGACAGAAACTTCTGTTCAACTAGAAACACAATTTCAATGGAGCCATCTTCAACGGAAACATCAAATGTTTCTGTTTGGAACAAGCCCATTGATTTGGCAGTCTCAGCTTCTCCTCAAGTAGGTGATAAAAGAGCAGCTCATGATGCTGCCCTAGGATCTATAAAAGAAGAAAACACTTTTCAAGGTTCATGTGATGAACCCTGCACAAAAAGAGCGCATCTTAATTTTTCTGATGAAAGCTCTGGCAAAACCAATGACTTGTCACCCCAATCCTTTCTGAAAAAACTCTGGGAAATTGTTGGAAGCAATCAGTTTCAGTCCATTTGGTGGGGTGACGACGGAAACTGCATAGTGATCGTGGAAAAACTCTTCAAAATGGAACTGCTGACAAGGAGAGGACCTCTGCGAGCTTTTGAAATTGATAGCATGAAAACTTTCATTCTCCAGCTTCATCTTCATGGATTCTGCAAAATGCAATGGGATTTGACAAGATCTTCCTCATGTGACGAATTTCTAGCTGATAAAGGAGCAGTCTCTGCTTTTAGCAAGGTATGTTAGTCCCCCTACCCATGAAATACCTCTCAGATCGTGTTAGTGGGATTGATACCCAGTCAGTCCCAACTGAGGTGGCCAAAAGTTGGTGGTATTTGGGTTTCTAAACCAGTTTTTATGCTTTTTAAAATCTTAAATTTCTCTGCTACACTCAAATGGCAAAAATGCAAGGGTGGTTATTGCTTAACAGAACCGTGCCATACCATATTAATCACATGGGGAACGTTTAAAATGCCCCTGAGAGTCTTCAGTGTTTGTCTTTTGTGATTCTAATTCTTAACTATCATATCTGTCTTTCCCGGTCTTGAAATGGTGTTAACTAACTTTTCTCATTTGCATTTTGTAGTTACTCTTCTACCATAACCCCTACTTCAAGAGAGACTATCCCCATCTGTTAAGACGATGCAAGCAAAGTAAGCGAAGTACTAGTCTAAAAAAAGCTGCATTTTCACTGGAACTGGCTGTGAAGGAACGCCACCTGAGAAGAAACCCACTGAAGACATGGTCAGGCCCTGCTTCAACAGCAGTCAGTGCAAAGATCAATCCTCAGGCCCCATCCCTTTTTCCACAACACCACAGCCACTCCCTGTTTGGCATCCAGGATGCTGCTTCTGCTGAAACTGCTGCTTCTCCATACCACGTTACGCCCCACATAACAGATAGCGTTTTTCCACCAGGGCTGGGACCAGATAGCAAAGCTGCAGGTGATGGGGTTGGACATCAACACTGTACATACTAGAAGCATATATGATAGGTACCAAGTGAATAGAGTGTAGTAGTTCTATATATAAGCTGTCTGAATAAAAAAATATTTTCTAGTTTCTGTTCTGTTTCTAGTTTCCATTTCTTCAGTTTGACAGTTACTGTTCCTACACCCTGGGCATGGAGATTGCCGTCAGGAAGACTGTTTTGCTCCAGCTCAGGGGAGACAAAGGCCACAGGCACTAGCACTGCACTCGGTAAATGCCAGCAAAACAGCTATGTGCGGCTAATCCAGTTGCTTTACCAGTAGCAATGGATACACAGCATTGCTATTCAGTGCAGTCCGATGATGGAACATAAGGTCCTAGGATAAGAGAGCTGACTATGTGATTATACGTCCCAAGTTAAACACTCATATGCCAGATGGAGATGACATCACATCAGACCGTTAAACCTGAACTGGAAAACTGCAAGCATCCTAGTTACTTTGAAATAACTATTGCTGCATCTGTGGCTCAGATTACAGAAATCATAGCTCTTTAATAGAATTTGAGAGCTTTTCAGATTTGCATAAAGTCATCTAGAAACAGACGAAAGTGGAAACACTAGTTTTAGTAAGGTTCACAGGCAAAAAAAATCTTCCTACAATAATGTATCTAATGAAGTCATTAATGTTACAAATGCTAATCCAGGGAGGCAGATCTCTCTCTTACTGAGCCAGATATTGCATATTTCTAGCTTTGTAACATGGTCTCCATTAGAAGACTAGAAAACCCCTTTGAAAACAGACTGGAAGGACAATCTTGCTATTAGCATGGTGGCAGAGTGCATGGTATGTCAGATCTGCTCCTAGTACCTCTAGGTCTATGGGACGGATCCAGAGGCAGTGAATGTCCAAGACCCCTTCACAGCAACATCCCTCTGAGGGATGAGTTTAGGCAGATGTGAGGGAAAGAGAATGCAAAGGCAGCTAGGTGAGAGTGTTAGAATATTGAATATATATATATATATATATATAAGGCAAGCATATATATACGTGTATATATATGCTTGCCTTATCCAGAGTCAAACCGTAGCCAGAAATTGGCCCTGTAACTCTAGAGAACTGGTTGGCCCAAGATCTGACAGACCAACAGGCTGGCTGCCTCCTGTGGAAGTGTATCATCACAGCCAACAAAAACCTATACAGAGGTTTTGGCCATGGGTGAAGCCACGTGATCTTGTAATAGTGGAATGTCAGAATCCACACATTTAACAGAGCAAGAAAGAAAATCTCAGCTTAACCAATTTAGGTCACTACCCAGTTAAGAACTATTAAAATTGAGGAAGTTACTTGTTTTCAGAAGAGAGGCAAGTCCAGGAATTGAAGGGGCAGCTGGTGAACCCCAGGACTTGGAGATGACAGAAGAGCCTCAGGAAAAGAGTTGCTCTGCTCCCACCCACATGCTCTGGGCATGAATGGAACTTATGATCCCTTCCATGGGCTGCCTGCAAACCTCCGTGCCTGTTCAGGTGTTTTACAGTGTCCTTCTCCTTGCTGCCCTGACCTGCAAAGGGCAATTCACACTGGACACGCAGAAAAAGATGCTGTAGAGAGGTTATCTTCCCTCCACACGTCCCATACCAAGGTTCCCTTCTTTTAGTGTTGTGCTTCCAGTGCTTCCCTGCTTAGCACAGACCTCTTCCCCTCAATGTGAAGGCTTCTACCCACTGGCCATCAGCACTCCCGTTCAGCAGCAGTGCTGTGAAACACCCTGGTTAGTATAACTCACAGTTGGCCTCCTCCACTCTATTTGCTGCAGCTGGTCCTCTGGGAGCAGGCTGGCACCGATGGAGCTGATGTGAGCAGGGAAGGTGTCGTCCTCAAACAGCCGGCCTTGGCTCAGACACAAGGCTCGGAGGTGGCCGAAGTCCTGATTATTAAATTTTTTCAGGTTCTGGAGGTTTCCTGTTGTCTCGGCTGTTTGCCAGCCTTCCTCCAACCTCAGAGCAGAGCTGGGATTGAGCATTGTGGACCCTTCCTGCAAAGGAGGAGAGACACAGATGACCATTAATTGCCCAGTCCGAAGTGAGGAGCATGTGGGAAACCAAACCCTCCCCCAGGAGGATGGTGGAGCACACAAAGCTGAGGGCAGTCACAGTGACAAAATCCTTATTAGCTGGAAATGCCTGGGGAAAGAGGAGTAGTTAAATCCCGACTGGTTTATCTTAAATCAGTTCTGTCAACACTACAGATTCGATTCTGAGTCTTCCCTGAGGACAGAGAGGACAAAGCTGTTACTGAGATGCTGTGTTAGTGATGAGGTATATCTGCAACTTGAGCACAAGCTGCAGGATGGAGCAGGAGCTTCAGACTCCTTCAGGGAGGCGATGTGAGCAGGGAGTCTGGTCAGAAGTGCCCAGGACTCTTCTAGCCATGGATCACGTCTAGGCCCAGGGCATCTTTTGAGTTATTTACTTTATTTCATTTCACCAAGTGAGTGCTTCATGGTCACTCCTTGTGAGAGACCTAAATAAGGCAGACACTTGCCTTTCCTCAGGATCTGTACCAAACACCCCAGACAGATTGGTGGGATGGCTTTCTACCAGCTTCCACAAATACTTCACCAGACTCCCTAAAGCTACAGTGCTGAGACAGGACTGAGCTGCAACACCCAGACCCTAATCCCACCTGCACTACACACTCACAGGGTTGTGCTCCAAGGTCTGGGGTTTTTGGAGTCGATAGGTCACTAGGAGTGACCTGTTGTGTTTAAACCTGTGACCTATAGTGTATATTGAACTGATCTAACTGCAGGTTCCTCTTTAAACTGGGGAGTCATTGCATGGCATCCATTGATAATCCAGTCTGCATGTTTAGATCCTGCCTTGTTAAATGTGTCTATTTAAGGTAGATTTCATTTAGGAAGAGTGACCATTTCACATATGCAGTGAATCTCCAGACCAGCCACACTTGCTATTATATCTGCTGACACAGCTACAAAAGAATCAAAAAGATAACAACTCCACTGGGGACTCTGTCCCCTTTACAGTTACCAAACAGCACAGCAGGACTCCTGCTATCCAAGATCTGCTCGTGCTCCACAGGGAGGCAACACATCTTTCACAGAGACCCTGGACTGCAGGCTGGGAGGGCTTTGGGGAGAGAGGCTTAGGAAGGTGGAAAATTTGCACATTTGGAGGGGCAGCGGCACTGGATCTTTAAAAGAGCAATTTGCTCTGTCTAACCAGAAGAGAGGCTTTCAGGTGCACTCCCCAGAGCCACACAGATGTACAGAGACACACGTGTGCACCAACTCCTGGGGAGCTTCCTTCAGTCTAAAAGTTCTGCTGTGGGTTTCTGAGAAGTAACAGGAAGATTGTTCACCCTGTGTCACAGATGACATTTTTACACATATCTGATGTACCAGCAATTAAGATTTATTAATTCCCTTATGGTAAATCACAAATTAGATTGCATAATTTTGTCTTTAGTAGCACTTAAAGATCAGTTAATCATTAGCCTATCTAACAGAATAATTCAGTAGTGTTTGCTACAATCAAAACAGTGACTTTAAAAGTTAAAGATTCATAAATGGCAAGGTTCACACGCAAGACTTAATGGCAAGGTATTAGCAGTTTCTGTACAGCAAGCAATTAGGGATTTCAATACAGCAAGGGATTAGGGATTTCTGTACAACAAGGTATTGGGGATTTCTGAACCCGGTTGTGCACTCGAACTTTTCCTCTCTTGGTGAATTACTCAGCCTCCTCTGTGTCAGTGTATTCAGTGGAAGATCATTGAATCTTAAGAAGCCAGGCCTCTAGTGAATGATTCTCTTTTCTCTGCGTTGGCTTATACAGTGGATAATTATTGAGCCTCGTGCAGTCTTGCCCTGAGAAGAGACCTACCTCAGGAAGAGATTCTAGGTCATGGTCTTCTGTGGTCCCAGACAGCTCAAAGGGGCTCTTTGGATCACAAGATGATTGGCTTTAGTCAGTATTTTTCCACCCTGGCCACAACTCAGGTTAGGTAATTCTGGCATTTTCTACCAACTGTACATTTCCACTACTTCCAAGATTGTACAGTTCTGGTACCTTCTGGGTCAGGATACAGTCCGGGTTTTCACCCTTCATTCACCCTTCCCCTCTGGGTACTGACATCACAAAACCAAAAAAGCAACTGTCATGAGACTTTTGTCCCTTTCCTTATGTAAGGGAAAGCCCCTGTTAAAGGCCTGTGTTAGCAGACTTTCAATATTGAGAAAGATCACTGCGGCCACCTTCTCTGACTTGTTGCATGACAGGAGCCACTGCACTTGATCCAGCAGTCCCTGCCACTAGCTCCTGGCTTACACTTAAGACATACCTTCTCATCAGTTGGCAATGGAAAATTCACAATATGCCCTGGGCAAACCACTCGCCTATTTCATTCACTTTCTGTGCAAATTGCTGAGGTTATTTGAGGTTATTTGCTGAGGTTATTTGAGGTTATTTGCGCAGGCAAATAGCCTGAGGTTGCTTGGTTTCAATTTCAAGCCACTGCATGCCATTGCTTTTTATTTTTTTATCTAGTAAAAAATATATATATAAAAGGGCTCTTTCCTACCAAAGAAACATATCCGTGGATCTGATATGTTGCTGGTCCGGTTAAAAGAGAACAGAAGGCTCCATTAAGAGCTAAGCCTCAGATTTCTGTTGCGAACACAGAGCAGCCACAATGAAGGCATGATACAGGCCCCTTGCTACACGCATAGTGTTATCACCCTCCTTGGCCCTTCAAGTCACTTGGCTTTCTGGCATTGTAACAACAGCCTAGAAAAAAAAGGATTTTTTTTTTTTGCATTTCTTTGTCTTAATTAAAAGCCCCACCAAAAAATCAGATGGAATTCAGAAATCACACTCCACCAACAAGATGAGAGCATGTTCCCCTCGGGCTTGCATTTTTTTTTTTTAAACATTGGAAATAAATCTCATGTAATGTACCATAACACAACAAAAGGATGGCTTCTTCTTAAATATTCATTTGAAACTGCGCTCAGGCCCCACGCATGCTAAAATATATTTCTTGCAGCAGTGTTCCAGCAAAACTGATTGCTAATTCCAAAACTCAAATTAAACCTAACAGAGCTTGAAGGCTGGGGCTGACATGTATTCCCTCTCTTCTGACAGACAACAAGAGCTTTTAGTGTGCTCGTGCACGTGTGTGCTTAATTACATTGTTTAACATATCCAGAACAATTTAGCAACCAGACAGAAGAAAATAATACACTTAACTACATTTTCCTTCCAGGCGTAACTTCATCAGCTTTGTGTCTGAGTGCACATGTGCACAGATAACGTGAGCTGTATCTCTTGACCGTGCTGTGTAACAGCCCCTAGGGTCACCCACACCCAGCTAGCTCCACGTTCCATACGTTCTGCCAGCCACTTCTTTTGGAGCTCTGAGCACTGGCCACAGATCGCTTCCACCTGGCTTTCATTGGTGCAAGAGCAATGGAGAAGAGCACGACAGTTTTTAAAGCAGAATATTGCCTGTCTGAGTGGGGAACATCTTACAGATGCTGAACTCTGAAGGAGAAAGGGGAAAAATAACGCAATGGGTCTCGGATGCACAGCCCTTGGGCTGCTCCCTGCTGTGAGATACATGGAAAGAGGCAGGAATTTCAAACAATCAGAAAAACTCATTCAGGCATATTGTAAAACACTGGAGGAAAGACAGAGACTTACTCTCAACTAAGAAGGAAACTGTTCAGAAGGGGTTACACATACATTTACTTCGTCCTGGGATCTCCTCCAAAACTTAAAACCTCCTTATCTGAATGGAGAAATGAATCGCACCCAGCTTGGCTTCCACTGTTCTTTTTTGGTCCCTCCCCTCCTTCTCAGCAGAGATCCTTCTTGTTACTTGTCCAAGAGTAGTGAATGACAAAGGATGAGGGAGGGAAGTGGAAAAACCACAGAGGGAAGGAGGAAAAGAGATGGGTTGTGACAACTAGAAGGAATAGAAAGGAAGAGGGAGTCTCTGAGAATATGACAGCAGAAAGGTTAGTGACCCCTGCAGAAACTAACCTGGAAACCCCAAGCACCCACTATTTTCTGCATTAAACAACTTAAAAGCCACTGGCAAAGGGTATGTATCATCTCTCTCCAGCACTCAGTTACAAAAGATGTCAAGCCACTGCTATAATCAGGTACTCAGCGGTGGCAAATGCCCCTGACAGCTAATTACATTTTGCAAAAAGCTTTATGTCAGAGTACAGATGTACTCTGATCTCAGTCAGAGTACAGTACTCTGTCAGAGTACAGATGTCAGATGTACAGACATCATTTCCTTCAAAGGTTTCTGACATCTTTCACTGTGTAGGAAGTGTAAATAAGCAATTAGAAACATGTGTACTTCATAACTGAACTATCTACCTTCCCCTCTCCCATTTTTTCAAAACATTTCTGATACATGCTGGTTCAGCTGGGTTTCATACTTCAGGAAGACTCAAGAATATGCATCAAACTCTATGAAGAATACCAGAAAAAACAAAAAGGCCAACAGCCCTTCTTCCCCTTTCACTCTCAAACACTCTAAAATATCAATGTATATTTAACCTCACACACAATATTCAACATATGCTACAGTAATACAAGCTCTTTATACCTTTAAGACCCTGTCACTCATGTATTTGGAGCATTGTAAAAACTTTGGGGAGTCAGCTCCAGAATGGTCTTATAATGAAGGAAAGAGTGAACTTATTAGTTCCCACTACACTCAGAGAAGAAACAAATGAGAGCACGCTGTTTCTCAGCGGCTTGCCCTCAGTGACAGCAAACAGCAGAGACAGAGCAGGGACTTGAACTTGGATGTCCCAAACCCTCTGGCAGATGGATAGTGGGTCCTTGCACATGAAGTGTTCAAAAGCCTTGAGCACTCCAAAAAAAGAGTCAAGACCAAAGACAGGCAAACCTTCTACAGATTGGTTTCCCAGTGGCATCTGATATGACCTTCTGCTCCAATTAGTCTATGAAGTACTCCTTTCTGGCTATTTATTAAGTCATTTTTCTGCATACATAGCATAGGACACTCCCCATTAACTTGTTGCTTCCTCATTTAACAGCAGCATACAGAAATTATAGAGTCCCCATCCTCTTTGGATCTCCACTCTCACCAGATCCAACTTCTTCCAACAACTTACCATTTTAATTTCAGGCTCTTTGTAGGACAGCAAATTCATCTTTTCTTTTCCTACATGTAACGTTAAGGATAGGGACTGATCTATTCTGTCTCCCCAAGACAAATCCCTCTCAGTGTTTCTGTGGTGCTTTTCCAGCACTATTCCTTGTATTTTGTCTGCTTTATCGCGTAATAAGTAAAACAGCAAAGTGATAGTTTACCTGCAATGCCTCCGGTAGAACTCTCCAGCCAAACCCAAGAGAGCTACAGATAGGCTGGTATTATCTGTGTGATCCTTTATAGGGCAAGCTTCACCCTGCCTTTAGCAAACATAACCAGGTTGAATTCAAGTTCAAGGTCAAAACCAAACAAAAGGACTTTGGTGTAATAGTATTACACCACAGTATGTGTATACACACACACACTTCTATTAGCCATGCAAAATGAATTCTATACCTAGCTTGACAGTTAAGTCTCCCCGGCTTATTGTGGTTTCAGACGCCGTCGTTCTTAAGGAACAACAGGATTTGTTTGCACCTCCCACACTTTCACACTACCTGCTGTCCCCCTTATACCAGGAAACGCAGAAATGTTATTGGGCACAGGCTGGCGGCACTCACAGAGACATGCTGTCAGAGCTGTGTCATTCTTTCTGCAGTAGTAAAAGAAGCATATGCTTTTGAGTCAATACCCATCAGCATTTACACTGGGCTCTTCTTCAAATATCATGTCAGTTTACTCACTTAGGTAGCTTGATTTATTTCCTCCATGACCACCTGAGGAAGTAAGGGTTACGTATATAATTAGAACATCTAGGGGACTGTCCTCTATTTTGCCAAATTAAAGAATAACTAGCAATGATATGGGAAGGGGGAGTCTTTCATTTTGGGGAAGCCAAACTGAGATAGCCTAAAGAGGCCCAAAATCCAGCGGAATGGTGTGCAGCATATTCTCTGGGACACATTGCCTGGCAGCAATCCCATACTTATTCCTACATCCCATAAACATTTTCAAAGAAAAGGACTTCGGCGTCCTAGTGGACAGCAAGTTGAATGCAAACTAGCAATGGGTCCTTGCAACAAAGAAAGCCAAGAGCATCCTGGGCTGCAAGAGCTGGAGCATAGCCCATGGGTCAAGGGAGGGGATCTTTCCCCTCTGCATAGTGCTTTTGTGACCGTACCTGCAGTAATACGTCCAGTTTGGGGCTGCTCAATATCAGAGGGACCCTGAAAGCACAGCAAGTCCAGCAGCAGCCCACCGCTCTGTGTAAATTTTCTGGGTAAATTAGAGTAAAACCCACTCCAGAGGGTAAAACTGGTGCAGTTTTCCTTTGAGAGCTGCTTTCCACAACGGTTACATAAATAAAAGCTGATTGCACCAGAAGCAGGGAGCAAAGATTTTCCTGAATGCTAGTGTTGCTAACTCATCTCACAGCAAGCGTGCTGTTAATTGCCTCCTCTCTGGGGAAATGACAGGTATGTTCCCCTCCAGGTATGGTGATTTACTGTCTGGAACTGATGCCTCTGCTTAAATGGTGGATTAACATGATTTAAGAAATACTCATTGCATAGTTGATTAGAAAGCACCATCACCAGCCTGGCAGGGGTTTTCAGTTACTGCAGCATGGCACCACTTTGAGCTTGTCAGCTTTCCTGCAAATGGCTGCGTCATGCGTCCATTTTCACAGTGGTTCCAGAGAAGGAAACATAGAAAGCACTGGGATTTTACATATAACGATGAACCTTTGGATTATATGCTCTCCTAGGTGTTTGTGGAAGCCTGCAGGAAAATATGAGAATTTAACAAAGCACAAGGCTTTGGGAGAGCAGGGCTGTTTTTTGCTTGTGTTACCCTGTGAGATTTTGGCAGGTGCAACACTGCCCTGACTTCAGGTTTGTTTTTACAGAGCAGGGATAGTAATCCAATGGAGGGTGGCTGTACAGCTCAACCTATTCAGAAGCAAAAGTTGTTGAGGGGTCACTGGAAACTCAAAACCGCTTCTACACAGCCAGTTACTTCCCCAGGGATGCTAAACACACAATTAAAGAAGGCCCTTTATGCTTAGGAGGGGTGGCTGCTCTGCACTGTCTCCTCCCGTCTAAGGTGCACTAGCACCAAAGGGCAAGTACCAAGAGGTGCTGTTCAACACGTGCTTTCTGTGAAGTTAGCACAGCTTGCAAGATCTCAGCTGGCACCATGCAATTTCATGTATTTAATGGGTTGTTATTCCTTTCCACCCTAGAATAAAAATGAACTACATAAAATGTGACCTTCTTTTCAAAGAGATTTCACACCAAATATGTTTAACTTCTACCCCGTCACCCAACTGTGCTGAGGGCAGGCTGCTGTTCTGCACAGCCAGCAGCCACCCTGAAGCAGTCTGAGTTATCATCTTTCCAAGGCGGAAAAGAACAGCATAACTTTGCTCAAGTAATCCTGGAAGCTTTGGCATGAAGAGAAGCAACTCTCCTCACACCACCTACTGGGCTTATGTGCTGAAGTACTGACTGCTGCCTTTTGCAACGTTTCAGATGTATGCTTTATTTCCACTATTTTTACCCTTGTGAAGATCACATTCATTTTTAGCAGAGACACTGCTAATTTACACAGTGGTAAATAAAAAACAGGCTGGAAATTTTTCCAAGGTAGCGAACACAGCTACGTTTTATGTTAGAGGAAAAAAAGAGGGATCTTCTTTCAATCACCTTCACATTTGTTGCAGTCACTTTGATTGGGTGTCCCATTGCTTTTGTATTATGGGACTAATGGAAGAACACTATCAATTAGTTTCATTTGCACAGCTGTAGTTTTCTATATTGGCCAAGTGTTATAATTTATTTGCTTTTGTTACCTATGTATATATATTTTTTCCTGCATCAATCTAGTTTGCTCTGTGTTTATGCACTCCCATTTCTGGCAGGATATGCCGTTTGAAAACACAAACTTTTATAACCGTAAAACTTATCAGGCAGATAGCAAAGACCTACTTCTGTATCTGTTTTTACCCAGCCCTCACACACAAGCTGCCCCTTAACACAAATTAACCATGAGTTCAGTATTTTCCCCATATTCAGATATGCATCATTTTGCTCCTAAATGAAGTACAACTGCTGTTGAAAGTGAAATGTGGTAGCTGCTTAACAGTACATAACAAATCTGCACAGCTAGATACCACTGCCACTTGAGGGAGGGGGGATTTGGTGTGGATAATACTTCTCTGTGGAGCCATATTTTTAGGACAAAAATCCATTGACTTCGGAAGTACAGTAGGGATCCTTAAAGAATATAAATGAAAATAAAGAACAAGCAGACTGCTTTCAATGCTCATATTAGCTCTAGAATTGGTTAGAAATTTCCCAGTGGAATGTTTTTCCTTCAGAAAATGTCAGTCTCTCAAACATGAAAGCCACTGGCAATGAATTTTCACCATGAGGAAGAGACAATACATTTTCCATAATGCTACCAGGCTCCATTTTGGTTTTGGAATGGTCTCATCTTTTGCTTATGGAAAAAAAAAATCATTACTTCAGGAACCACTCTGTATTATCCAAAAGATTTAACATATTGAAGCGTAAGAAAGTTTCTAAATGTTATTGCAATAGCTCACTACATTCAGCCTGACAGTTTTTCAGAATGTGCTTTCATGAGAAATTTCAGACATTGTTTTTCATTTGAATGAGGAACAGAACAAGAAAGCCTTCTGAATGTACTGAACCTCCACAGAACTGAAAGGCTGATTTGGCCCCACAGCAGCTAGCACTGAAACTCCCCATAAAACTCTTGGCCCTTCCTATCATCATCAGTGATACCTAAACGTGTCTTAAACAGAGCTGTCATGACATTGTCCTTGCAAGCGATATGGATACCCTTTCACCTGGTCATAGCACTGCTGTTGTGCTTTACCACACTTCGCTAGGAACTGCTCAGTAAGGTAAGTGCACTTTTGCCCTTCTCCCTGTTGTGTCCCTCATTCCCCTTCAGAGGGATCTGAAGCTAACTGGGGCAAGCCCCGATACTGTCACAGTGGAATTAAGACCATGTGGTGACTCGAAGTCAGACATACAGCATGCTTGCCTTATCTTGAAGAAGCCCTTGTGCAGCAGCAAGCATGTTGCATGCTGATGGTGTTAGACATTGCTCAAATATATTGCTCCAGTTAAAGGAGAGAAAAGAAGAAACTGAATCAATTTCTCAGACCAACACTCATTAGCAAACTCTTGGAAATGTAAGAGTTATTGAAAAATGGCAATCAGCTGGTTTTGATGACCATGGGTTCATTTTCTCTTGATCCAACACAACTAACCTTGTCTGAAGCCGTAACCCCTCCCCCAAACACATACCTGCAACATACCTAACAGCTTAAAAATGAACTGTCTTGAAAGAATATGGAAAACATGCCAAGACACAAACCTGCTGGTAATGTCTGAAAAAGCATTCTTGGCCTCTAAGAATGATTTTGGCCATGAAGAGAGACATTTCATGGCCTTTCTTTAAAAAAAAAAAAAAAAAAGACAACAATCGGCACTTGCCAGCATCACAGGGTTGGGCAGTCTTAAAAAAAACAAACATTACAGCCAGAGCACAGTCATGGTTTCTCATCCTGATAACGCTGCAGCCAGGTATCTCTGTTTACTCATCTGACCAACAGTAAGTAAAAAACAAGATACCAACTGTAAAGGAGGCAGCTCTGCGTATTCTCGAGGCTATACTGTGCAACAACTTCCTGCTCAGTGGTGTTGCATCAGATCAAAACGTAGGAGAATTTGACTCCTTATTTGAAATTCATAAGAAGGAGAAAAAAGCCTTGAAGAAAAGCTCCAGACAAGTTGGCTCTTCCAGCAAAACAGATAGTTGTTTTTTGTGTTTTTTGTTTTGTGTGTTGTGTTTTGTTGCTGAGGGCCTCAAAAAGGAAATGTTTGTGTTTGCACTTATTTTTCAACCTGTTGCCACACACCTATGGTGCACTGGGTGCATGTTTCAGTTCCCAAGCCAGCTCATTACTTTAACCTTCCCTGCTGGGAGGAAGGCTCACACTACGTGTATGAGCAGCTTCAGAGCAGCTCCAGCCCTGAGCTCTTTTTTTCACGTTGAAAGCCTCTTCTCAGAGCTGCACAGCTGCTCTCTTGGCTCTGCTCCATCACCACAGAACAATCAGGATTGGCATTGTATCTGAGGTATTAATTAAATACCTTAATCAGATAGATAAGCCGTTTAATAGTGCTCAGCACATGTAGGAGAGCAGGATATCAGTAGAGAGAATATCATATGGTCCCTAGTGAACATTTCTGACACTACTAATTGACATTTCAACTAATACTTTTCCATTGTTATCTATATTAGAGCATGGATCAAGGAAATGCATCAGAGACTACATTTAACTTTTCCAGTCTAACTGCACTATAGGTCTAAACACCTGCTTCTTCATGGAGGACGATGGGGAGGACTAAAGCCTATAAAACTTTTGTGGCCAAGCACAGGAGGCTGTGGGTAACAGTCATATAGCCATAAGCCACAGAAACAGAGTCAAAATACAGAACAAGAATGTAAAAAGATTGGCAAAGTCTCAAGTGTTTTTTGTTTTGTTGTGTTTTTTGTTTTTTTAAACAGAGGATCACTTCTGTGAAAATGATTTTATCTGGTAATATGTGGAAAATACAAGGCAATGACTGAAGGTTTCCCACTTTGGGGAGGGGGGGGCGGGGGCGGGGGGGACAATGCTCAGCAAGCGTAGCGGCACACTTGGAAGTGGTTGTTCTCGATCGAGGTGAGCAGAACTGGTATACTGCTATGCTGGGAAGCACCCAAAAGAGTCTGAAAATAGCCTAAATAGCCTGGAAAACAACGTGATAGTGCCTCAGTTCATAGAATCCTAGAATGGTTTGGGTTGGAATGAACCTTTAACATCATGTAGTTCCAACCCCCCGCCATGGGCAGGGACACCTCCCACTAGATCAGGTTGCTTAAAGCCCCATCCAACCTGGCCTTAAACATCTCCAGGGATGGGGCATCCACAGCTTCTCTGGGCAACCTGTTCCCAGCCATTAGCTGGAGAATCAAACTACGACATGTTTGACCCAATATATGTCCTAGTGAGTGACAGAGAATGGTACTGAAGATAAAATATTGTGGGGTGTGATGGACTGGATTCCTGGGACAAAGAATTACCTTCTTCTCTGCTCCCTGTGTATACTCCTGCCATAGCACTACGAATGTTCCTGTTATCAATGGGCTACAGAAAGCATTGCAGTATCATACAAGGAAGTCACAAAGGTGGGTTTCATGCTGAATAACCAGACTTTCACAGAGAAAGAAGAGACTGCATTGCTGGGAGATACAAACTAAAACTGATATAGTATAGGCAGCCCGTCTTGCAGTTTATTTGGGGCTGCAGGTTGCTATTTATTATGTATCCAGTGCCCCATACAATAACACTTTGATTCCTGACAAGAGCTTCTAGGTACTCTAAAACAGTAATAATCCAAATCTAGGTAATCCAAACAGCAATAACAAACAATTACTCCATGTCAGAGTGATGAATAATTAAGAACACTTACTGTGTTTTAACAATCAAGTATATACAAGACACAAGGAAACTGCAGAACAGTAAATCTTTGAACTGCCAGTTCAATTAATAAATCAGTTAATAAATCTCTGGGCATTTCATTAATGAGTGTAGTTATGAGTAGAAAAGCCAAGTGATTATCACAAAAGAATGCTTTATGCAGATTTCTATGACTTTGTGTACTTGCTGTGTTATCAGACCTGCAAAACACATCCCAGAACTATAATGCAGATATATATTCACTTTTTTATTTTTTTCCTCAAGTATGCACCCTTTGCCCTTTTTGCCACAGGTGGTGGTTCAGAGGTGAGTTAAGACTGTGTAATCTCATTCATCAGTGAGCAATAAGTGACAAGCAGAGAGCAACAACTTGTCACTGCTCAAAGCAGACAATGATGAAGTCGGTGACTGGGATGGCCAGGGCCGTTCCCCACAAATTGTCACAGTTTGAGCTGTGTGCTTGTGTCACAGTTTGAGCTGTCACACAGCCCTTGTGTTTGTGCCCCTCAAAACTACAGAAAGAGAATTTTACCAGAGGAAACATTCACAGAGAGAATCTAAAGCAAAACTGGAAACCATTTAGCTGGAAAATGAATTCCAGTCAATATCTCAAGAGTCCTGCCCCAAACATCAGAAAGTTTTGTTTCTCTAATCAGAGAGCAGTGCAATGCCTGGATTTCCAAATAAAACCATGCAGAACTGACCCCTCTCCTCAGGATCTAACCCAAAGGCCACCGATGTGATGGAACAATTGCAGCAATTCTAACAAATCTCAGAGCACATTTCTGGGGGCAAGGCAGCCACACCACGAGCAAGCCATAGACACCAAAGCTTTATCCCAGTTATTAAAAACAAGAGGAGACACCAATGGCATGAGCTTGGTGCTAATGAAGAGTAGCACAGCACAGTTGTGCCCATACCACAAACCTTTTTTTCTCCCCTCAAAAAAGGCATCTTGATCCAGGCTGACAGAGTACAGGCATCTGCAAGTGATTATCTAAAATGTAAATAATGTTTCTTCACTAACAAGGAAAAAGGACCTTTTCGGGTAGGACAATTTCAGTTTCAGAGCTCAAGAAAGGCACAAACACCTGAAAGTTTCCCCATTTGCTTTCTTCTCCAATTATATCAATAAGACCAACATAAGGTGTCTTCCTGCCAGCCTGACACTGCTTTAACACTTTTACCACTCCTCTCTGGCCCCCTGACACCTCACTAATCCCTGCCCTCACACTTGTAGCTGTGCAAAGTCATAGAATCACAGAATCATTTAGGCTGGAAAATTCCAACCATCGAGTCCAATCATTCACCTGACCTACCAGATCTCATCACCAAACCATGTTCATTAGTAACATGTCTGTGCACCTCTTCAATACCTCCAGGCATCAGGACTCCACCACTTCCCTGAGAAACCATTCCAATGTTTCACCATCCTCTCCATGAGGAAATTCTTTCTAATATCTAATCTGAACCTTCCTGACATAATTTGAGGCCATGTCTTCATGTCCTATCACTTGCCAACTGAGAAAAGAGACCAAAAACCTCCTCACCACAACCTCCTTTCAGGTAGTTGTTGAGAGCAATGAGGTCTCCCTTCAACCTCCTCTTCTGCAGATTAAGCAACCCCAATTCCTTCAGCTGCTCCTTATAAGCCTTGTTTCCTAGTCCCTTCTCTGCACACCATCAAGCAACTCAGCATCTTCCTTGTAGTAGGATAGTTCAGCAAAGGCTGGGGATATCCTAGTTTGAAAGTCAGACCACTAGGCTGGCATGCAGTTGAAGTGGTTTGTAGTCCCCATTGGTTTTTTGAGGAATTATCTTTCCTCTTTTTCAAAGCCTTTTCCAGGTTCATGCTACTTTCTTGTTACTTTTCTACGAATCTGTTTCTAAACAATTTTACTGGCAAGAATATATTCAGAAATAGCATTCTGAGCAAACCTTTATGCACAGAAAATAGATTCAGCATCTATGGATTATGGATTTCTACCACTTTGATGAAAAACAACAGGAATTTCCCACATGGACAGATTGTGTCCCATCGAGTGCCGTGTCCAGGCTGTTGGTCTGCCGACCAGATGCAGAAAACTTCAGTAAGAATAGTACTTACGGGAGACAGCATCAATAACAAAACAAACCATCCCACTCCACCTGATTGCTTTTTCTGGGAAAAGTGGACAAATGTGACAGATGCCAATGACTTCACATCGGGAGCTTCTGCAAGATATTCATATATAGAAAGGCAATGCACAAATTAAAAAGCTTCCCATGTCAAAAGAAGCTGGAGGCAAGTCCATTGTTATCATTTGACAATACGTAGCCCACAGCTGTTTCTTCCTAACACTGGATTATATTCTTAATGTATAGGCCAAATACTAAGGATTTTAATGATTTACTATTTTTAGTAGTACAAAGCTTTTAAAGGTCATACTCATTTTACTCAGAAAATAGAATCACATCAAGTAACTTAATGCATTCAGACCAGCTAATCAACACATCAGCACAGCTAGGATTTTGAATCTCAAATACCTTCCTTGGAGCTGCCCATGGGCTGCAAAAATCATAAGTCAGAAATGACTAGTGGTTGTATTCAGCAAATAATTTCAGACAGCAAATACAGTTAAGAAACCTGCAATCTGTCTGCAAGAAGATAAGAAACAAAAAGAAGAGATTACTTTGTCTGTCCTTCTCTAGGAAATGAATGATTTGTACTTTTAAGGAAACCCTGGTTGTTTGTCGCCCAAGACACAGCCCTGATCAGCTGTGTAAGCCTGAGCCCAGGTCAGGACACGCTCTTAGCACTAATAGCAGTTACCCAACAGAAACCAGGAAAGAGTTTGTAGAAGCTATCATATTTATTTAACATACACACACGAAATCTCAATCACTCCATCTTCTGTGTTTACTGAATCCATCAGGGGAAGAAACATCTGCTCCTGCACTAGCTGGCTGATCTCTCAGATGAACTGCACATATAGCAATAATAAAGCATTGTGAGGGTTTTTAAATTAAATTTAGTACAAGATCAGTATCAGGCAGATTTGCACGCAGAGGATGCTTCTCAACAGGTGCCACACATGGTCCCCTCCCTTCCCTGGCTCCCACACTCCCTGCCTGCTGCTCTCCCATATCAGTCAACAGGGAGGTCTTTTATCAGCCAAAATGCTGCATCCCACAACACACCAGCTCTTTCCCCAGGACAGCCCCACCACGGGCACATCTGCACCTGGGGACTCTCCTCATGGCTTCCCCTCTCCATCCAGAAGGGAGCTCCTAACAGCAGCATCATATTGCTTTCTAATGACAGAAGGTGGTTTTTTTTGTTTACCTACCCATGTCCTACCTAATGCAACAGAGGACACACATGAGCTAGAGCAGAGGTGACTGTGTACGCTTTAGTCCTACATATGCACAGAACAAAGGTGTCCATATACACAGGTACCTGGAAAACTGCACCAAGGGATACTGCATGTGCAAAACATGTGAGCACGTGTGGACCACAGCACACCCACCAGAGCCAGCTCTGAACACCTTGCTCCTTGTCAAAGCACACCTGGCAGCTCTGACTCCCAAGCATCTATCATACCAACTCCCTTTTTCTCCTGCACCAATCTAACTAAAACAAAAAGAACCTGCCACTCACTGCTGGTGGATCAGCCCCAGTCAGCAGAGCAGTTTGATGCCAGGTACAGACTTCACTGATAGATGCACTCTAATCCATCAAGCTCTATTTTGCTGGCTTTTGTTGTTCCTGTTGTTTTGTTCATGGCTTTACTAAGTTCTGCTGGGTTGCTGGGCAAGTAACTCACACCGCAGTCAGTGCACCTCACACAGTGTTTTCACTAGAGTTCAGTACAATTTCTAACATTTATCATTGTAATAGCCTAATGAAGGTGAGATGAAATTAGAAAGGGTGTCAGCTAGAATATGGAGTTTGTTTTACAATTATCTATACAGCGGGTAACCACTGGCACAGAACAGTGCCTTTTAAAAAGCTGGTTATATGTGGCATAAATGTTCATCATCAGGTGACTTAAAGTGACCCTAAGCCGTGTTCTGTAATTGCTGCCTTCCTAAGCACTTAAAAGCAAGCATGAAAATATTAAGGCCATCCCAAGGTAGTTTTTCCAACCAATGGAGATGGTTTATAGCCATGCAACTGAGCCCATATAACTGTCACTTCAACATCATTCCTGCTTGCAGAGTGATCAGCAGTGATTTTGCTTGAGTGATTTTTGTCTATGTAAGCAAACTCAAATGAATATAACAATAATAAAAACTCCCAGCAGAGCAATTGCCATGGCAAAAAAAAGTCTCCAGAAACACACACGTAATTCTGATTACACATACACAACAGAAAAACAAAATCACTGAATTAAAAGCTGTTTGGGAAGTTGCATTTCTGCCTGTTTTACTCAAAATCTGTGTTCATACACAGGGTAAAGCAAGTCTTTGGCATTTGCCAGGATGGCTAACCCTTATTTAAGGCAGAATGTCCAAAGGCACAAAGAATACTGTTACTGGATAATGATCTCCTGCTGCTAAATAAATACCATGGTCTGTTGCTTGATGGATGTCATGCAGTAATGATGTCTAATGGTGCTGTTAACAGATAGCTTAATGCTGAGTAGGAGAGACTGGATTCAGGCAGTCAGAAGCCTCCTGAGCCCAACCACCACAATACAAAGGATGACTCTCTCTTAAAGATCTAAGCTTGTCTCTGGGTGTCAGATTGTAGTTTTAATTCGTGTAATCTCTGAGGGGTAGCCAGATTCCTGGAAGAGCAATAACTTCAGAGTAACAAGCCCTTTGTTCAGCAGAATGAAAGAGTAGACTTTGATATTTATCTAGCATCATGAGTCAATAACCTGTTGTACTGGCATCCTTCTGACATTACCCAAAATGGATTTTAATTTAGTGCAGAAGACTGACAAGAGGTAACACTGAAAACTGTAGCTCAGAAAGTCAGAAGCAGCAAAGATACAGCCTACAGCCATAACAGTTTGAGCTTTGCTCAGGCTTGCTGCAAGATGAAAGCAAAGAAACTTGTACCTGCGTATGAGATGCTTCCATTCAGTTCATCACGATAGGGTTCTCCAAAGGTCTTACGAAGCTGAGACCAGCACCTGTTACTGGATTTGCACAGACAGCCTTCCCACTGCAGATGCAGCAGGGTGGTTGATGAGGGTAGCTTTGTAAAACACTCAAAAAGTGCTGCTAGCAGCTTATCAGGTAACACCCCCATCTCTAGTCCACCATCTAACATCTTCACCAAACAGCAGGAAGCACTCTAGTCTTCTAGAAACATCATCCAAATGGCTGTGAACTGATCCATTTTCTGTATTATATGACCAGCCAGGCTATTATGTTAGCAGGCTTTTTGAAGCCCACTCTTAATTAGGTAAGCATTGGTCTGCCTCCTGATACACACTCCCAGCCTGGTCTTCATTTCCTGGCCTTAATGACCTGGATATCAGTTCCAGGTGGGATTTACTGACTACTCCTGAGTACACATGGTGACATCTGAATTCAGTTTATGAAGCTCCTTAAATTGCAGGTTTGGAGACCCAATTCTAGCTTCCCTGTTCTTTTTTGTAGCTATCCTGAGTTGCACAAAGAGGATATAAACAACAAACATTTCAGAGAGGTGCCGTTTTACACTTGCCTTGCAGGGTTTATGTGCCCTCACAGGGAAGAAGTAACAGCTCAGGTTCTCTCTATCTGCTAATTAATTGAACACTGTTCTTCGATATCCTCTGAAGATTATCTTCCTGCTTATAGTTATGTTAGAGTAGACAATGGGAAGACCTGTCATTTAGGGATCATATATTTTATTTTCTATGTAGACATCTCATACAAGAGAAGCAACATAAATTGCCCCTCCAGTTGAGAGCCTGGTTGCAGAAGTGAGAGTCTACTATGATGCCATAAGATAACAGTGATGGCTCAGAGAAAGTGATGCTGCTAATTGCAGCAATTAAACAGTAATGACATAATTAATGTAAAAATTATGCATGGCTAAAATCCAAGCTATCAGAGTGCAAAAAGTATTTACCATTCCAGTTGAGATGATACCAAATCTGCTCTTACGACTTGATTGTGAATAGCGGCCATGGAGAATTTAGGGAACAGTAACAGACCATGTGAAGTAATGGAACAGTCTGATGGGAAAGCAAGGAAAGAGAAAAGGATATTAAATTTAATTGCACAAATTGAGCAATACAAGTGAGGAGAACCAAAATAGTCTTGCTATAGCAAGACACTTCAGATCTGTGCCCCAGACCAATTACAGACCTTATGCCCCACAGTCCTGTTGCATGGACCGGCTCCAGTTTCCAGTACATTCAAATGGATGTTTGGTGCTTTCCCCTTCCAAATACATGACAAGAAACAGGACCAGAAAAGTCAATTGGTTCATTTTACAAAACAACCTTTGGTGAAGAGCAAGTTTTAAGACCTGTGTTAATTCTGCATAACCCGCATCTCACACCGCCAGTCTAGTGTATTGTCTAATGTATTAACAAATCCCCAACTTCAGAGATGAAGGAAATGAATTGTAAGTGACATTATGAATAGTTAAGAAATCTGTATATTTCTGAAACTTCAGAAATCAGGTCTTCCTAGATAGCTGGGTAAAAAAATAAAAGGTGGGGGGGAGGGTAGGAGGGTAGGGGGAAGAGGTGAACATAGTCTGTCATGTTTATTCCATGGCTGCCTCAGCTCTCAGCTCATTCTGTAGGTTGGCTTCTAAATTTTGAAAATCTGCCTTGTCATATTTCAGGCTTTCTTTCATCAGGGCAATTAGGAGAACATGCTAAAAATATGCTGAGAAAGCCTTATAAATTGCAAAAAGATTTTTTCATGATGATTAAAGCCAATTGTGACAGCCCATGAACGCAGACAGTCACATCAATCAGACTGCTGTGCCCAGCAACTCTTCCCCATATTTAGACCAAAAGATTATTGCTATCATTGCCCTTTTGAATGTGCAGCAGTAGCAGAACTGCAAAACAAATGCGTAGAGTTCTTTGGCTGTGCTACAAGTTGAGAGGGTTGTATGTTCACTGGGCCAACAGAAATACTTTGGACCTGGAACACTGGGCTGAAGACATAGCCAACCCCCAAGCCTTTCCCACAAATCCACCTTGAAACACTGCTATATTAAGTACTAGCCTTCTGGATCTGTATTGTTTATGCTTCCCTACTGGGTACCATAATGTAGCGATAAATGAAACCAAGTTGTTTGCTGTGTATTACCATATGTTTTACTGATTGGTCTTCCTATAGACAAGGAAAGCAGTCTCAAGGAAAAGGGAAAGACTCTGAGCAATCTCTAGGCTAAAAATACAAAGTGCATATTAGAAGGCAGTTTGAGTTTCTAGTGCAGAGTTTTGTTGTATGTTTTTGTACCATGGCCCATAGGCAATCTCTTTTAACCAATTTCTCTGTTCTGTACCTAGAATCATAGAATTATTCAGGTTGAAAAAGACCTCTAAGATCATCTAGTCCAACTTTTAACCTAGTACTGACAAGTCTACCACTAAACCATGCTACAAAGTTCTAAATCTACACATTTCTTGAAGACTTCCAGAGATGGTGACTCAAACACTTCCCTGGGGAGCCTATTCCAATGCTGCACAACCCTTTCAGTAAACAAGTTTATCCTAATAGCAAACCCTATGTGTTCATGCAAGCATGCAATATATCGATCAAGTGTCTTTATGGTCGTACTTTGCTTGGTGTCCAAGGAGGGGTAATGGTTTTCCATTTAGATTGTGGAATCTACTGCTTAATGATAAATACACTCCTGACATTGTTAAATGACAGCCTGATTCTAATAAACCCCATGCTGATCTGTTTGTTTGTTGTTAGAGTGGGTGATTCATCTTCTTGTGCTGTTAAAACTTCAGTTGGAGTTATAGAGACAACATGAATCAGACACAATCGGCATGTCCCCTGCTGGTTTGCTCACTTCCTACCTCTTAACAAAATACTGACTAGTTTTCTCCTCACATTGCAGATCTTATTATTAATTGATTTCATTATTGATTGCTCTTAACGCTTGTGAGGCCTCTTCAAGGCACACACATAAGGGATCCACATGGTCTACAGCAAAAGACTTCCGTGCATATGCTTCTCCCAGGCCACTCAGTATCAAGTTGTAATCCCTTTGTGTTGCTGAGCAAAGTGCCTGCAGCCACGCTGACTTTACGAGAATGAGCTGAGTGCTGTATTTTTTTTCCTTGTTTTGCTACTAGAAAGCAAGAAGGGGGGTGGCAGGGTGGAGTGGGAACGGAGGGAAGATCATATTATCTTCAAATCTAATTATGGTCTCAATAGCTCCTGAGGATTTGGCTTCATGAAGCTGCTCATAAATTCTTCCTTGTCATCACACCCGCTAATACTTTGCTCTCATGTGCTTGATAAGGGCTTGAGTCATTTTAAATTAGTTGATAATACACCAACAAATAGGCTGCGGGATGCACCAGACAGCCAAGTGCCCTAGAAAGAGCAGCCTCTGAGGAATGACTCCCAGCAGCCTGAGCAGACCCAGCCTCTCCTTCCATGAGGGTCTCACTGAGGGGAAATGAGCTCCCACTGGCTCTGCTGACATTGTCATTAGTTTCCTCAGGAATGTGTGTTATACCCAGAAGCTATAACACACACACACACAAGGTATGCACAGCATGCCTCCAGCAATCCTCCATAAGATTTTACAATAAGCCTGGGAAGACCCTAAGGGTCTTACAGGTGCCCTGGACATCTCCCCAGGCCCCAGCACAGCCATGGATAGAGCAGGGCCGCATTTGGACACACAGGACACAAGATTTAGAAACGGAAACATTAAAATAACTCCGGGCTGGCCATTTAAGTCACAGACTGGATAGCTAGTAGTTCCTTTACACTCATCCATCCACCCCCTCACAGCTGCTGCTATTGTTATTTGTGACAAAAAGCTGAAGTCAGGTTAAGTTCATGTTCCTTTTCTTCCCCCAGTCCAGTTACTTCTTAAGAAATCCAGTTGAGGCACCACAGATCTTTTCCTTTCCCTTCTGGATGTTTACACTTTCAGGCATCTTTTGGGAAGAACCCTTAATTCTCATGAAACACGGATATGGGACCATCCATTTTCACAGCTGCATGCAGGCAAACCAGTAGAAGGTTTGCTCTCTGCCACTGAAGGTAAAAAGCATGGCAGCGACCATCACCCTGCCCCTTGCAGAATGACCAGTGCCTGCCCCAGGCTGGGTCAGCCAGGGTCTTTTTTTCCAGTTGTCTCAGGGAGAACCTGAGATGGCATCTACTGCTAGGAGTCCGTCTGCTCCTGTTTGGGGATAACTTATCCGTGTTCATGAACCAACCTTTTCGGCCTAGCCTTGACACTCCTGCCACGGACAAAAGGCAATGTGGGACCCACTAAACATATGCAGCCTTGCCTCAGCTGAGGCTAGCAGCCTTGTGCTGAGAGAAGAAAGGGGGTGGTACCAGACAGGAGTTGCACTGCAAATGCACCTGTATCTCTGGCACCAAGGCCCCCATACCTCTTAAATACCTAAACATTAGATGTTAACAGACACCAGGAAAGCCCATTACAAAAGACTAAGAGGGTTGGGCAACAGGGGCGCTGATACTGTTTTTTTCTTCCTTGTTGCTTTTGCCTTTAAAGCATATATTCTGTTTTGCTGTTCTCTCTGTAGGCTGGCTACCAGAATACCTAAACAGACAGCCACCAGTCAAGGTGGATGGAATACCATTGTATACTGGAAGAATGCAAGGATGGAAGTATCCATACTGGAAGAATAGGCTCTAAGGACAAAATTATTAACTGATGGCAAGAGGAGGGGAGAAGATATACAAGATACTGTGTCTATCCAGAGAGAAAAGCAAGGTGCACATGTGACCCTCCAGAGACACCATTTACCAACTGGCAGCCCAGGTGGATTCTCACAGACCAATTTGCTGATTCCTCCTGAATGCAGCAGGAGCTGCCTGGCATCTTACTCACTAGGTAAACCCCTCAACGTAGTCAGATCTATCTCACTTGCTTTGGTAGTATGCTCTGAGTTACGCTGCCAGGCATCATGAGTCTCTGTAATGTCACAGGGAAATATGAGACATCTGTCCTGAATCAAAGCAGATAGGCTTATCTTGTTTCAGAGCCAACTCACGGTTGGGTAGAGATTAGATTGGCTGTAAGAAATTCCTGTTATTGTGCAACTTATTATTCATGGCAGGGTGAAAATGGCTTCAAAGGTGATCCTATGTACTCTAAAGGATATCTTCTTATATCTAACATACATTATACAAACCAAATTGTTTTTTTGCTTCAAGCACCTCTGTGGAGAAAAAAAATATCTCAATTTCAAGTTGCAGTGGCTGTGATCTTTCAAGCTAAACATCCATTGCAAACATACTATGTGTTTGGCAATGCAAAGCTGCAGACGTGACAAGTGATACACAAGTCAACATATGTGCTATATCCAGATCAAGGTTTGACCTCCAAGGTACTGAATAATCCACTGCCCCTCTAACAACAGTTTCACTAACAGAAGCAAAAATATGTTGCAATGCAATAAGCAAATTTATTTTAACCCCTACATCGTTCTGGGGCAGCTATTTTAAGTCACTGGATCGGTTAGCCTTAAACATAAAAAGATCTCAAAGTGCAGAGTGCTGACCCAACATCTACCCAGGCCCTACTCACTCCTGGGAGTACGTGGTTTCATGCTCAGCTGATTTGTAATGTCCTTCATTACTCCCCAGTCTCACCTGGCCTGCTGCAGCAGAAGCCTCACATCTCCACAACTCACTGAGCATCTTGTGAACTCACCCCACTTGCCCTTTGTCACCTCTTGTGTCTGTCAGACCAGCTGCCAGTGCTTCCCACCAGTGCTAAACCTCCAGAAAACTCCCTTTCAGCTCAGCTTGTGCACAACCTTCCCCAGCTCCACTCTCCAAGGATTACTACAGAGGTGAAAACAGCCTCAAGATGAGGATTAGCAGCACTGTCCAACAGTAAAACAGGCTCACACAACTTCTCCTAGCTAGGAAAAGGAGGCATGGCATTGTATATCTCTCCTTCAGAGACAAACAGATACATAGGTGTACTGGGGCTGGCTGGCTGGAGTTAACTTTCCCTGCAGCAGCCCATGCAGTGCTTTCTCTGCACTTCCACATGGCTTTTGCTTGTTGTTTGTTTGTTTGTTTTTCCCTTTTCCCCTTTCCCTTTAGTTAAATTATTTAATTAATAATAATTTTACCTTAATAATTATTTTTCCTTTAATTAAAGTATCCTTATCTCAACCCGTGAGTTGTTTCTTTCCTTTTCTTCTTCCCCTCCTCTTCTGAGGAGGGGGAGTGAGAGAGTGGCTGTGGTGGAGTTCAACTGCCCAGCAAGGTAAAACCACCACAATGGGTTGTTGTATGTCTCCATGGTCAGAGCTAGTTTGGAGCATGTAGTGCATATTTAATACATGATACGAGCAGTAGCAGTGCTGAGCCACATGCTCTTTTCAGTGAGAAAACCAAGGGCTGAGGGGACTTTGTTCTGGTGCTCTGTTACAAATCATGGTGCAGCTGTGAGTTACTGGGGCTGGATTTGCAGCTCACTTGTACAAAGCACAGCCAGCCCAGCCCATGGCCAGGTTATGCTTCCAGTTTGCAGAGGACCCTGGCAGAGCATTAATGTGCCTTGTGTGCTCTGAGTGTCCTCACAGAAGAGTCCCTGCTGCAGCAAAGACAGCTGCTACTCTGCAGGGAAAGCAACCCTTTCCCTCACACAGGGTAAAACTAAGAAATTCTAAAATTAAGAAGGCTTGTATCAACTTGACCTTTAGGTGGGAGTTTGCTTCTTCCCGCTTTTCTCAGCTTGAGCAGTAGAAACAGGCTAGCCAGGACACTGCTGTCTGTAATCAGCTTACAGCACAAGGTAGGAAAGCTTGGGTCACAGGAACTGCAGAAAAAAAATAATATGCTAACAATCATTACATGTGTTCACAGTGAAGATCTCTTTTTTCCACCCTTCTCTTAAAAATGAGCTTAAACACATTTCTACCTGACTCCATAACCTGTGGCCTTGGAACAGCCCTGATTTTGCAATATTCATCTTTTATTTCATGTATCAGGTTACATATAAGCTTTCAATACTCCTTTTGCTTTCCATTTTTTTCCCTCCTTCATAGGTTGGTTAGTTGGTTTTACAAGTGAATTTCACAGTACGGTAGCAATGTCTTGTCTCTACACTTCTTTCTCATAAATCACAAAAAAAATGAGACAGTTGTTGCAGTGGACAGTCCAACCTTGAAGCTCAGTCATGTGTTTTTTTATACATCACACACAACTTGGATTTCCTTAGTGCCCAAGTAATATCAGAGAAAACAAAGCATCGCCTACACTGCAAAAGCAATGTTGTTACCTGCAATTTTACACATTTTTTTCATCAGCTCCAAGCTAAGATGCAGCTCAACTTAAAACTTAATTAGACTCAATTAGAGGCGAAGTAGCTTGTAACGTTTTTATTCTTACAGGGTTTTTAGGCACTTCCATCCAGTGAGAAACAGAACAGTGGACATGCAGAAAACACCTGTAAACCTGGAATAATTCCACTGGATTTCATGCCTTAAGTTTCAATGTAGGGTGGACACCCATACCATATGTGTAAACAGCCACCTAAAACTGGGGCTGGAATGATCACTCAAATAAATTAAGTTACCCAGAAAATTAATGAGCTACAGTTTCATCTGCCACGTGTGTTCATTATTAGTATCTTGTGATGTTTGATTTTGCATCATTTACCACTTCTGCAAACAATTCCAGCCCACAGCTTTTCATTAAAACTTTTAAGATCTGAAGCTTGAGCAGCATAGGTCCTATTGCACAGCTGTGATCAGAGTCCCAGACATGAAGAAGGCAAGCCTGCTGCACTACGGACTCTGCTTTCCTTAGGGCAGTGTGGTGTGTTGAACCCTGCTGGCAACCAAGAAGGATGTGGGCCTGTTAGAGCAGGTGCAGAGGAGGGCTGGAGCACCTCTCCTACAAAGAAAGGCTGAGAGAGGTGGGGATGTTCGACCTACATAGGAGAAGGCTCTGGGGTGACCTCATTGCACCTTTTCAGTACTTGAAGGGGACTTATAAAAGAGATGGAGAGCGACTCTTTGCTCAATCAGATATTGACAGGACAAGGGGGAATAGTTTTAAACTAAAAGAGGGGAGATTCAGATTAGAGGTCAGAAGGAAATTCTTCACTCAGAGGGTGGTGAGGCACTGGCACAGGTTGCCCAGAGAGGTTGTGGATGCCCCATCCCTGGAGGTGTTCAAGACCAGCCTGGATGAGGCCTTGGGCAACTTGACCTAGTGGGTGGCAATCCTGCCCATGGCAGGGGAGCTGGAACTAGATGATCCTTGAGGTCCCTTCCAACCCAAGCCATTCTATGGTTCCATGACTGCTGCCTGTCTTCAACTATAGTCCTCCAAGTCTTCATCAATCAGCCCCATCTTCTTGTTGCCACACTGAATGATTAAAAAAGTTCGACTTCAATTTCCTTCTGTTTACTACTAAATTACTACATCTGCATGTTATAAGCTGAGGTTCCAACCACTGATGCTTTGTGTTGTTATCTTATAGTACTGTGCTGGCACAGTGAGGATGAGCACAAAATAATTGGAAATGAGCCAGGTAGGAACTGTAAGACTTCCCCCAGCCCAACTAAAATCATGTAGATTTTTTCCCATTGGAACATGGATCTCCTTTGGAAAGGGAGGGGAAGGCTAAGGTGATTTTTGTTGTGTTGGCATAGCCTTGCTTGGCTCATTAAAAGGCAGTATATGTTCTAGACCTGAGTTTCCTGCTGAGTCTAATTTTCGCAGGGGATTTCCCCAAGGCACAAGTGACTTATCATAATAAAAGATGATAAAGCCTGTCACAAAACTCAATGTCCAGGATTAGAACCATATTTCCTAATTTATTTTCTATTCGTTCAAATCAATGCAAAAATATTATCAAAAAGCATTACTACCTAACGACATTAGGGCTTAAGAGGTATAGACATAGGAGCCCATCTAGATATGCTTTTGAAAGGTCAAGTATATCACTTCACAGCGTCATAATAAACATCTAGGGAGGTAACAAATACAAAGCAAAAATGTTCATCTGTCTCCAATGTATTTTAATAAGTTAAATAAAACTAAAAGCGTGTGTTGGATTTCAGTAGCAGTTAGCCTTTCCCCTGACACAATGCAGGATCTTTTTTTTATGAATGCTAAGCAGATTTGCTAAATGCCATATTGGGGCTAGCTCAGGAAACTACCAGTTCATTGTCCCCTTATATTAAGCTTCCCAGGAGTCAGGGTGATACCTCAGGCTTCCCCCAAAAACACTGCTGATTCATAGGGCTAATCTCACTTCCTGGACCATGAAACATGCTGTAGTCTAAGGGTTAGGGCCAACAGATGCTTAAGACACAATCACCTGCAGTTCCCTAGGTTTGTTAGATACTTGGTAGCTTTTGGGCCTTCAGGGCAGATGCATTTTGCAGTGGAGCAGGGGATCACAGCGTGCAAAGCGTTTCCTGCTTCGAGGTTCAGGTCTCCAACTGCAGGGAGTCCCTGAGCCTGTTGCTGCCAGTGGTGGGTGACAGAGATACTGCCTGCCTGAGGTGCAAGCAGGTGGACGATCTGATCAGCCTGGTTGCAGAGCTTAAGGAGGAGGTGGAGAGATTAGGGACTATCTCGGAGAGTGAGCAGGCGTTAGACTGGTGGAGCAGCTCCCTGCCATGCCTGTGAGTAAGACACTGGCTGGACGGCCGGGCCCAGAGAGTGGTAGTGAATGGAGTGAAATCCAGGTGGTGACCGGTCACCAGAGGTGTTCCCCAGGGGTTGGAGTTGGGGCCCATCCTCTTTAATATCTTTATTGATGATTTGGACGAGGGAATTGAGTGCACCCTCAGCAAGTTTGCAGAAGACACCAAGCTGGGGGGGAAGTGCTGATCTGCCGGAGGGTAGGAAGGCCCTGCAGAGGGACCTGGACAGGATGGGTTGATGGGCAGAGGCCAATGTGATGAGGTTCAACTCGGCCAAGTGCCGGGTTGTGCACTTTGGCCACAACAACCCCATGCAGTGCTACAGGCTTGGGGCAGAGTGGCTGGAAAGCTGTGCAGAGGAAAAGGATCTGGGGGTGCTGACTGATGCTCGCCTGAACGTGAGTCAGCAGCGTGCCCAGGTGGCCAAGAAAGCCAATGGCATCCTGGCTTGTATCAGGAATAGCGTGGTCAGCAGGGCCAGGGAGGTGATCGTCCCCCTGTACTCTGCTCTTGTGAGCCTCGATGTGCTCGAGTGCTGTGTTCAGCTTTGGGCCCCTCGCTACAAGAAGGACATCGAGGCCCTGGAGCGTGTCCAAAGAAGGGCTACGAAGCTGGTGAAGGGCCTGGAGCACAAGTCCTGTGAGGAGCAGCTGAGAGAACTGGGGTTGTTTGGTCTGGAGAAGAAGAGGCTCAGGGGAGATCTCATTGCTCTCTACAGCTACCTGAAAGGAAGGTGTGGGGAGCTGGGAGTCGGCCTCTTCTCACAGATAACTAGTGATAGGACTAGAGGGAATGGCCTCAGGTTGCACCAGGGGAGGTTTAGGTTGGAAATTAGGAGACAATTCTTCTCAGAAAAAATGGTTAGGCATTGGAACAGGTTGCCCAGGGAAGCAGTGGAGTCACCGTCCCTGGGGGTGTTTAAAGAAAGGTTGGACGTGGTGCTTAGGAACATGGTTTGGTGGATGACATTGATGGTTGGGGGATGGTTAGACTAGATGATCTTGGAGATCTTTTCCAACCTTAATGATTCTATGATTCTCTGAAATGGCTGGCTCAGAGTGTACCCATGGGGTGCTGGACTTCAAAACTGAAGCCAAGGTTTTCAGCTAATGGCTGGGTCAGGTGCAAGGCAGCAGCATTTTGTCTCTAAATGTTCAGGATCCAAGCACCAGCTGCTTGGCAAATCTAGGCTGCAGGCATGGCACAGGCGTGAACATGTTAAGCTGCAAGCTCTTGAGAGGTGATTTCCGTTGCTAACACTAGCCAGGGAGTTGTTAGAGCATGGCTGTCATCATCAGTGTGAAAAATAGATGTGATATTTGTGGTTCAATTAAATAGGAGCCCAGGGTCACTTCCCTGCCTTGTGGAATGGATCCATTTCATTTTAAGTGCTTCCCTTTTCCTTTGCAAAGTGGTGACATGGACACAATGCAATCTAGCACCATGAAATAATAACTTACTCCATCGCAGTAATCACCACAGCACATAGAAAGTGTACCCTGCAACATTTTGTAAATAGTTATGCTGGTTCTGCCTTTAAAACCAGGGAGATTTAAACATACAGCTCTCTCCTAGTGCAAAGGGAGAAGCAACTGAAACAGTAAAATTCTGAAAGTCAGCAATTTACTCAAGAAGGCATTCTGAAAGCACTTGAAGGCTCAAAGGCTTCAAAGTCTTATGATATTTTACCTGAAGTTTATAGCACAGGGACCAAAGGATAGGATTTTCATTAAACCCTAAGGCTTTTAGAGGCACAAACTGTTTTGTTTTTTTCAAGTCGGGAGTCCAGTAAAAGTTCTCTTCAAGAGCTGTTACTGCACAAAAGCTGTATGTGCAGTTCTTGGTGTTCCACCACCTGTTACCTGCTGCCATGGTGGGATCTGCTCTGAAGGGCAGGTTTCTCCTAATCTTAAGACCTCTTCTGAGGTCTTCTGTCCTTTTCTCCTTTGGCAGTCACATAGCCATAGCACCTGACATGACCTCTAATTAATAATTTATCTCCAAAACCCAAGGAAATAATTTCTGCCAAGTCTACCTACATTGAAAGACACACTGGGAGAGAGGTATTTTGTGATACAGAGGTGTCTACTCTCAGGTGCAACTGGGGGATTCCTAAACCCTTTCTTCAGTACTTCACATCTTGGGCTAAAAGATACCTGGAAGACAAAACCAGGCAATTCCTTTACCTATCCCTTCTCCTTTCTCAGAGCAGTCTCCTGTTCCTTCGGTAGCAGCACTTCATGGGAGTCCCCTCTTCCATAGTCTGGAAATCGAGAAACACAAAGATGACACAATTATCTTTAATTGCTGAAAATATTATTTTTTTATGGAAGAAGCGTTAAAATTTTACTTATTCCAGGTTGTTTGAAGCAGTGGGAGAAACATAATGAGATTGTAAGGGAGTTTTCAGTGACTGAGGCTCAACCATGTCCTTCAGAAATGAGAAATAATCATGTTACTGCTGCTCCTCCCAGCTTCACCGTGGTTTGTATCCTTGAATCTCACACACTGAATCCTCTGTTTGCTTGGACTTCAGAGATTCAGCACCCCCATACACAGCACAGAGGTGGTCAACTCTGTTACCCGACAGCTAGATCCTGGCCATAACCATAAATGACTACCCTGTCTGTGTACATACACGTCCATGGATTGGATACAAATTTGAATGTGCAACACAGCTCTACCCATGCTGTCTGCAAAAGACAAACTCAACCACAGCAATAAAAAGAGCAAGATAACTCAGCATTTTCCACTTGATCCCAGGTGCTGTTTCTTCGCATCCCTTAGCGCATCCCTCCTCATGCACCTGCCTCATTCCCCAAAGCTATTGACATGCTTGCTTTTTTGAGTCCAAGTCTCCTTTTGGTGTCCTATGTTCTTCTATCTGTGCTTCCAGTGAGATTAATAAATATTGTACACACAGAACTTCTGCAGGGCCCATCACAGGAGCCCTGAGTGTCCCTCTGAAATATTTCATTTTGGTTTCTTGCCATCCCTTCTTTTTGAACATATGACTGCCAACAGATCAATAGCAGCTACATGCTTTGCAATCAACATCCATTGTTCAACCTGCAGCACTGTGTCCTCCTTTTTATTTGAGTGATTCTTCTCCTGTCCCATAATACACAAGGACCCCAATGGTTTTGCATGTGAGTGCTATCAGGTGCATCTCAGCTGTGTGTAGCAAGTCTCAGTGCCCGGCCCAGCTGGGTTAAGTCCTCAAGCAGGTCAAGACATCACCATGTCCCAGCGCTGACTCATGGCTGTGCTCTCGCAAGGATTGATGACAAGTTCTTTGGTATTCTCATTCGTGTCCCCAGTCATCTCAGTGTCCAAACAGAAGCGTGAAGCTATGTGCTCAATGTGTGACCCAACTTTACCCCATCGCTGCAGAGAGACATACAGAAGAGGAGAAACATGAGTGAACAAGCCTCCTCCTCTTTACGCTTTTACTACACTGGTTCAGCATCAAGAGACAGCCATCACCACAACTTTGTGGCCTGATGCTGGGAAGTACAGGGCTCCCCCAGCCTACACCAAGCAGAACATATGCTGAGCATTTCTCCCATCTGAAACACACTCATTTAAACTCAGCCTCTGTTTGGCATCAGAAAGTGAGTATATTACTAACAGCTTTTTCCCCAGGTCGCTGGTTCAAATGTCAGCTCAATGATTAAATGCAGAGAAATGTTAGCACATGGAGCTGACTGGCAGCCATGTGGACTAAATTGCCAGTTTCACTTTGACTTCTGCAGATAAGTATCCAGATCACCACTTGCACTAATAGACATCCTTACCAACACATTCATTTAAGGCAAAGGACTGAACAGGCCAGAGTCTGTGCTTCCAGACAGACTGTGCTTCCCAAATGATGTCAAACACACCAGCGATTCGATGATTCTATATTATGCTGAAAGAAAGGGAACTTCAAAGAAAACGTGTCAAAGAAAGGGCTCACCTGCTTGTTGTCACCTTCTTTGCAAGGTGACAGGAGCACCTGGGAACCAGGGAAAAGGGTGTACACAGACAAGCACAGATGCTGCTGACGGACTTGGTGGTTGTATGTGTATGTCCATTCCTGCAAAGAGGAATAAAAGAAAGAAAGGTGGTGAGAAATCAGGGATGATTCTTGGTATTCCTATACCTGGAAAGCAAACACTTTGGCTTGGATCCTGCCCCCTATGAAACCAAGCACAAACCTCATTGACTTCAAGAGGTACCAGGACAGATCACTAGGGATGCTTAAAGCCTGGGGAACCATACTGGAGACTGGCCACCAGCATGATGTAACCCCATTTACTATAAAACTTCAAGCCCTACCCATCAGCCAATTGGTCACCCATTCTATTATGTATTCATCTAGCTGGACATAAGGATACTGTGAGAAATAGTATTGAAAGCTTTGCTGAAATCCAAAAAGATTGCATCAATTGGCTTCCCTTGGTCAGCTAGATGGGTGACCTTGTCATAAAAGGAAATTAAGTTCATTAGGCAGTGAACATATGTTGGCTGCAACCAATGACTGCATTGACCTTCAGGTGTTTTCAGCAACTCCCATAATAATCTTCTCCATAATTTTACCAGGCACTGAAGAGAGACTAACAGGCCTGTAATTACCAGGGTCTTCTTTCTTGCCCTTCTTCAAAATTGGAATAACATTTGCCACCTTCCAGTCAACTGGGACCTCTCCAGATACCCAAGACCATTGAAAAAGAATTGAAAGAGGTCTCACAATGAGGGATTTCTTGACCTCTATAACCTGCTTGCTTCACTGAAGCACCTCACAGAGGATGGTTCCTCCCAGAGGTTCTCTGTGCTTTTTTCCAGGCCAGGCTCTGTTCATGCCATCCCATTATTCACACTGTCTCAAGGCAGGACCATCCTCTCATTCAACAAAGGTCCATGGGATAGACGGGGTGGTGGTAACCACGTCTCCTAAGCAATTCATCATAAGAAGTGAGGCCTACAAAGCTAAATATATGCATCAGTTCAACAGCCAACATTAGATCCTGCCTCCTTGCCCCAGGCTGTCCTGCTACTGTTTTATCTAAACTGAAAGATTTTCAGAAGGCTCTTCTATTTCAGCAGAACGGCTTTTTATGTAAGCCAGTCCTGCTGAACATGTTTTATCTAGTTTTAGTTTTATCTTGTCCCTTTTCAGCCCCAGATGAAAGCCTGAGAAAACGATACATAAAATCGAGAGTCTGAAAAAAAGGCACTTGAACACCACAGAATCCATGAAAAGCTTTGAGTTAAAATAAAGGCAAATGGCCATACAAATTTTTATCTTACCCTACTTTTTCTCTTATTTGTATTAGTTGGCATGAAAATTTCTGCTTTTTTCCCCAGAAGAAACTACTGTATCTTCTAAACCCTGACACATCAAATACTCCAGTGGCCAGCATAGCAGTAACAATGGCAGAGCCTTGCACCCCAGGGGTTCTGGTGAACTGGGCAGCCCCAGGTTCCTCCTAAGAGAGACCTTTAAAGAGCTAACATGGCTCCAGGGCTGCAGGCTGACCTGTAGATGCCAGCAGTGTTATGAGCTGACCACTGACACAAAAGAAAAACGGACACATGAGGTGAAACTGAGATCAACGTTTCTTGCCTTTTCAAAGACAAAACAGCTTTTGCTGAAATGGTGGTGGAGTGAGGAGGAAGAGGGTGGGCTGGGAAAGCAGAACTACCAGTTGCACACCACAAGCAGCAATGCTCTCAATCCCCTTCCTCTGAAGCTTCAGCTAGTACTAACCCGCACCCAAGGCTTGCGACTATTTTTCAAGGATTTAGCATCATTCAGGCAGGCACCTGTCACTGCTACTCAGCATCATTCAGAAATGAGGAAACTATTTTAAAATGTGACCTTCAGCCTGGCATAGTAGCCTCTCAGCCTAGCAAGGAGCTGCTTGATACAAGCCCAGTGTTATGTGACAGAACAGTACATGCTCCACTGCCAAACAAGAGGTCAGCTGTACCCTAAAGCCAGTGTAGCAGCCAGAGAAAAAATGTTTCTGAAGAAGTCAGGAACAACTTCAGCCCTCATTATTACTTACTTAACATCATAGGGAAAGAGTGCCCAAGACTGTTAGCGTGTGACTGCATGGGTCATCTAAGGATACCCAAACGCTCCACTCATCAAAAGGCCCTGGGGTGCAATCTGGGCTCAGGTACATCTCAGGAGAGGGAAAGAAAAGTGCAGAGGGTTCCTGTGGTAGTCCAGGTGCAGAAGTGACACTGCTGCCAGCCAGCCCACTGCTCTGTCAGCTCAGCCCAGCTACAAGCCCTGCCATGCCCTAAACCTTCCCCTCCACAGCAACAGCTCTGCAAGTTTCTTTTTTGAATCCCAGTGGCCCCAAAATGGAAAAGATACAAAAATGACTATGTTTTTGCATTTGCTAACCCTCTGTCACTGGGAATTATGCTGTGAACAATTTTCCCTTATCAACACTGCCACACTCCCCAGAGAGACACTTCTTTGCTAGCTTTCTGTCATCTCTTCAGGGCCTGTTTTGCCATACTAGCCACCAAAGATGGCCACTGGTTAGGCACCTTTGGGCTCTGCTGCTGGGCCATATTCAGGCCTCTTCTCTATGACTACCACAGAGGGGCAGGGGCCATGTTGGCCTCCGTGGTCCTGTGGCGTAGAGGCTTCTCCAAGGATTTTATGCTGCAACAACCCACAGCAAGATGTGACTTCGGTATATTGAAAGTCAACATTATTGCTCTTCTTACATCAAATATGAAACTAAGCAGCATTTGGGATTGCTGCATACTCTATCCTATACAGCCTAGTGATCATAGAATCATAGAGTCCGTCAGGTTGGAAAAGACCTCTAAGATCATCTAGTCCAACCTTTACCCTAGTGCTGACAAGTCCACCACTAAACCATGCTACTAAGTTCTGCATCTACATGTTTCTTAAAGACCTCCAGGGATGGTGACTCAACCACTTCCCTAGGCAGCCTATTCCACTGCCACACAACTCCTTCAGTAAACAAATTTCTCCTAATATCCAACCTAAACCTCCCCTGGCACAACTTGAGGTCATTGTCTCTTGCCTTATCACTTGGTGCTTGGGATAAGAGCCCAATCCCCACCTCAATTACCTTAAGGTAACTGTAAAGTACAGTAAGGTCTCCCCTGAGCCTCCTCTTCTCCAGACTAAACAACCCCAGCTCGCTCAGCCGCTCCTCACAGGATTTGTGTTCCAGGCCCTTTAACAGCTTCGTAGCCCTTCTCTGGGCACACTCCAGGGCCTTGATATCCTTCTTGTACTGAGAGGCCAAAGCTGAACACAGTACTTGAGGTGCGGCCTCACCAGAGCACAGTACAGGGGGATGATCACCTCCCTGGTCCTGCTGGCTACAATATTCCTGATATAAGCCAGGGTGTCGCTGGCCTTTTTGGCCACCTGAGCACACTGCCGGCTCTTGTTCATTAACCAGTCTCCTTAACAGGCCAAAGTCTGCCCTCTGGATGTCCAGGTTGGCAGTTCTGCTAACCCCCATCCTTACTTTTCCAAGAGTCAAAAACTCTATTAATTTATGATCACTGTGTCCAAGACGACCTCCAACCTTCACATCACCCACAAGTCCTTACTTATTTACGAGTAAAAGGTCCAGAGGAGCACCATCCCTAGTTGGCTCACTGTCAGGAAGTTATCTTCCACACACTCTGGAAACCTCCTAGACTGGTTCTTCTCTGTTGTGTTGTATTTCCAGCAGACAGCTGGTAAGTTGAAGTCCCCCATGAGAACAAGGGATAGTGATTGCAAGACTTCTCCCAGCTGTTTGTAAAATATTTTGTCTGCCTCTTCAGCCTGGTTAGGCAGGCTATAACAGACATTCACCAGGACATCTCCCTCATTGGCCTTCCCTCTGATTCTTACCCATAAACATTCAACCCTGTCGTCACCATTACTAATCTCAAGACAATCCAAACACTCCCTAACATGGTGGCTACCCCGCCGTATCACCTATCCCTTCTGAAGAGTTTGTAGCCATCCATTGCTTGATTATAGCCCCCATGTCATGCCTAAGTTTAAGTAGTCTTGAAACAATTGTACAATTAAATATAAGCTTCTATCCACAATGAAAATTTAAACACACTACTTCCATCTGGAACGTTCTCCGTGGCTTACAAGTACTACTTCAGAAAGAAACAGAAAGATGAAAGGGATAAAAATGTTCTCTATTCCTGCCTGTTTGTTGAGTGAAGCTATTCGGTGGTCTGTCTGTATTGCATTTTTCTGTTCTGTTGCAGAATTACACTGACTGCACTTCTGGACATCCACAAGAATGGAGTTGCCATCCAGTGGAAAGCAAACATCAGCAGGGTCAGAATGTGAAGATGAAAAAGTTCATGGCATGAAAAATTCTGAAAATTTTCTCCACTGAAGTGTCAAAACAGAATGTGTTTGATGGGAATAAAACAATCCAACTTGGTGGCATGCCATTTCTCATTGTAATATATCACATAAAATTGGTATCTCAAGAAAGACCAATGCCATTTCATTTTGAAACGCAGTATTTCAAAATACTTCAAGCAGTATTTTCCATTCTGATTTTCCCAAAAAGATTTTTTAAAACATTCAATTTATTGGAAGTTACAATTTTCACTATCTTTTTTTCCTTCAGCAAAGTTGCCCTGCAAAACATGATGACCTATTCTCATTAGCTCACTTCTCTTGCAGTTTGTGTAAGAAGTCCATGTAGCACTAGAAGAAATAAAAAGAATTCTAAAACCTGGAAATCAGGTAAATTGTAAGAACGGTGACTATGTGGCACTTGCAGTTATAGTCACTATACTTTCTGAAATTACTAAAATTTAAATAGTCTTTTTTTTCTTTTTTTTTTTTTTTAAACCAGACTGTAACAGATATTATTTTAGTGACTAAAGGCAGGCATTCAATCGCATATGAAAGATTTGCACATAACGACATGCTTTGTTTGCACATCCAAATTCGGGAAATTTTCAGGAACACCTTCAGGCTGGGCCTTATATATGTACCTGGTCTGAATGTTTAACCACGAGGATTAAGGATGTACAGTCAAGTAGAAGTAAGCATACTGTTGTCTAATTAATTATTTTGCGGCACGCCAAAAAAAGCAAGTGATTGTTATTCTCCCTTCTTATAAATGGGAAAGGTGAGAGAATGCACTGACATGCCCAAAATCACAAAGGAAGCCTGAGGCAAACGCAGGTTTTTGAAGCTACATCCTCAGGGTCCTGCTCCAGTGACTCCACAGTAAGGCACATACACCAGCTCTCAGCTCTAACATTTCCTAGAATATGCTTTTGAAAACACATGCTGATTCATATAGCTTTTTTTTTTCCTCAGATTGAAAAAGCAAGATCACCCTCATTAAATTCTCAATAGTTTAATGGGCAATTGAGAGAACGCAGACTATGAAGTTATAAATACCATTGCAATTCAGAGCATTTTGAAAGAAATAAGGCTGAAAGATGAGAGAAAATTATAGTTCTCTTTGTCTTTCTCTGATCTCTGCAGATGGGCAGCAGTAAGAGCTCAGTGCAGACTAGCACAGAGATAAGTGATCCAGCTTGTACTGGGGCTCTGGCACCAGTCCCTGCTGCTGCCCAGGGCCTCTACTGAGGCAAGGAGGTTAAACTACATGCTCCCTCAGGAAAGGGACCGGCAGCAGGGTAACCCTCTAACAGAACTTTAGCAAGCTTAGAAAATCACCTTGAAGCTGCACCAGAGCCTGCATCTCCAGCCTTCTCACCTGTGCTGTTGCTGCTGTCCCTTTGCTGTTGATGCAAGGATTTAAGCTCAAGATGGGCAACTCTTGGGCTTCAGACTGGTGCGACTCCAGGCAACTCTGCCTTTGTCTGATCATCCCAGTCTGATATAGTAATTCCTTGGGAATCCTGTGGGAACAACGTGGAGAAAAAAAAAAAATCATTCCTGCTCCCTCCAGGCATGTAGTGTACTCCTAGGGAGGCTCAGTGGGGTGAGGAAGGTGTTGCTGTGCCAGTTCACATTCAGGAAATGAGCGGCAAGATCTATTTCAGTATCAAACCACTGCAAGCAGTGCATGGCCAGGGACATTGCAGAAGCAGCACTCACAGATGGATGGTCAGCCTTTATAAGGGGACAGAATAAATAACTGTGCAAGGCAAATAGAGAAGCAAGGAACAGACTGTGAGCAGGCTGAAGGTCAGCCTTCAGCTTACAGAAGTGGGAAACTTTATAACAAACTGCCACACAGTTCTGGCATTCCTTTTCAGTGCTGCTGCACAATGCCATGCATGGTGAAAAAAGCCAGAAGATGGCTATAAATCAGTCTTACACTGCAACTCTGCACTCAGCCATTGCACCAGCAGGTCCCTGGAGGTATCTCCAAAACTTGTGCACCCTTTCTGCTCCTCCTGGCAGCGACTAAGGTAATGGATGCAATGGTTCCTGGAGTAATTTGGTGACTAAAAGGGATCTGCACAACAGCAGCTGTGGAAGTGCATATAAAACAAAGCACTAGGGTATGAGTAAGGCAGAGTCACCTGAATACAGGTCATAAACTCCTAGCATGGACACTCTAATAACAGTGAGGTCTTGTGCCACGGAGAACCATGGCTAAGAATGCTTATGGAAAGCAGGATCACAAATGAACTATGTCACGCTGTGAATGAGCAGTGTTTAAAAAAAATTCACAAATGCACAAAGTTTGCCATGCTCTGCTGTGAAGCCCAAGGGAGGAGGTATCTGTGTCTCTGGGTAGGAGGGAGGTGTGGAGACCAGAGGGGCAGAGAAAATGTCTCTGGCAGCAGGGACGGGGCATTCCCCTGGAGATCTGACATCCATACCGGAGCTCGGGGTAAACGTTCTCCAGGTACCACTTGAAGCTATGGCACTTCAGTCTTTTCCGCAGCTCCACTCTGCTCTGGATGCTGGGGGGAGAAAATATGGTGGAGTGACAATGGAGATTATGAGAGTCAAACCCAAGGCACCAAAACCCAACAGATATGCACAGACAGCAAACACCAGAGCATCAGCAGCACTATTTCCTGCTGTCTTCTACATAAGCTTGGTTAGTTGCTTTGATCTCTGTGTCTTGTGGAGGTCTCACCCAGTAAAATGCCATGATTTGGCATACTGCCAAATATTGATAATATTGCCATTTTAACAAGGAGTCTGAAGTTTAGGGTTTGTGGAAAATCACAACCATTTAAAAATGATTAGTAACAAATGTATGCTATCTACTAGATGCAATAAAATTAATTAATGGAAAAATTAATGGAAATTAATATATGCTATTATAAGTTACTCTTAGTTTATAGTACTACAGAAGGCCTTGATTCACAGGAGCACTTAAATACACCTTTAAGTCACTAGAAATTAATCACATGGTGATATACTTCTTTCTTACATTAATCAGGGCTAAACCGCTCAGGTGTCATGCTGTACAGAGCGACATCTCCCTCACTCCAGCTCCTCTTTGGGCCAGCTTCTACCCATGGAGCTGGTATGACCTCCAGTACCTTCCCTTTGCATAGTTTATCTTCTCTCCACCCTCATTCATATATTGAGCAGGACAGAGTTACTACTTCATCTCACTCTGACAGATGGGAAGAGGATACGAATTCGGTGGAAATAGGTTAACCTCCAAGATTTCGATTTATTTATCCTGGAAATGGAAGAGTAGCCAGAATGAATTTCAGTTTGGGTTTGAACTCTGCTTTGCTCCAAAGGAAACATTCTAAGGAAAGGAAGAGCATATGAAAATGAGAAAATAACACAAATACATACAATCCTCCTGACGTGGAGACATTTCTGACTGTTTAAATGGTGAATAGAAAACTCTATCAATATTAAGCACTTGTTCCTTTCCAATAAATCCTTACTAGGTCCAAAATCTGATGATTTTCATGACACTCAGCTGCCAGCGAGATCCGTGGACTCTCCCCCAAATTCAGCTCTGGGACCAGAAGTACTAGTAACTAACACTAAGGATAGGACACGGCTGCCCATGGAGGTTTCCATTTCCCTCACCATGACTTGGTTTACTCATCGGGATAAAGTAGTATCACATACAAACTTCTGTTTTATATTGCTGTGCTTGTAGCTTCTGACTGCCATTAGCATTTAATTGAGCGTTACTGCAGAAGCAATGCAGGGAGGTTTCCACTACAGGGTGACAGCACCACGAAAACCAACTGCAGCTGGCAGAACGTGGGCAGCGGGGAGGACACTTACTTTCCACAGGGTCTCCCCTGGGCTGCAGGACGGGCTGCATAGTAGTACTGTTTGAATTCATCCATCCACACCTCTGCCGTGCGCTTGGTGTTTCTGAAGGAGGCAACAGAAGACAAATGAAGCAAAGAAAGCCTCTGAGGGGACACCCACACTTTCTAAAATGCATCAACTATTCCAGCTCCCTCTCCTTCCATCCTCAGCTTGGTCTTTGTCTTCACCCAAGCCACCTTTGAGCCTGTCCAGCCCTCAATATCAAATTCTTCCTCCTCCCCATTAGTCCAGGTACCAGACACAAGAAGTGTGTGACAAGAAATCACAGCTTGGGCAGGGAATTCACTTTCTTCAGCTCAGCTGGATGTTTTGCATCCACCACACTCAGAAGCATGGCTTCTCTTAAGTGCCATCTCCCAGGCAGGCCAGGGTTTTATTTAGTGGATGGGATGGAGATCTGAAGAGCAGTGCAATATCTGCCAAAGACTAAAGCCACGTGTTTCATTTGTTTCACTTCTGTAGGGGCTGTCCTGCTTTGCACCCCTGGATTTCACTGGGACAAATCTCTGCAAAGGTTTATGAACCTCAGGAGATTTTCAGTTGACTTCAGATGGCTGCAACTCTCCTTGCAAATGACTTTGTTTCTCAGTGCTAATCCTCCCATCTCTGTCTGGTCAGGGTAGTCCTGCCCAAGCCACTGCCTCCCAGAAGAGGATAATCCACACATGAACCCAGCTTGATGCTGGATCCTGAGCTGTCTCTCACACTAAGGAAGTGTGAGGCGGTGTGGAAAAAAAGTCATTATCTGGCAGAAAAGTGAAAATATTTCTTGTTAACATCTCTGTTACAGAGATACTATGAAGCATCGGATTGACAGAAACTGCTTCTCCACCCCGTCTATATACTATATTAAGTTTAAGCCTGAGAGATATCATAAGGTTAATCAAAACCCAGCTCCTAATACCTAGGATAAGTTTCTCCAGACTGCTTTTCAATGCCTTGCTGATTTGTAGTGCTTCCCATGGGCTAAGTGCTCTCGTTCAAGAGATGCATAAGTCACAGTGTCTACGTCTGGATATAGCCTTCCCCAAAGTTGAGTATTTCAGACTGCCTTCCTGATCTTGGGTTTATGGGAATAAATGGGAATAAATGCCAAGGCTTGCACCTGGGTCTTGATTCAGGCCTATGTAAAGTCCATGTCCCAGTCTTTTTTGCAGGAGTCTTATTTCACTATTAAAAGCAAGAGTCTCCTTTGGTGGCCCTCCTCCTTGATGCCAGCAACATCCTGTGCCCCTCTACACCATCCTTTTGAAGTGTCTTCAGTGACCCAGCTGAAGAGTTCCCCTCCTGGCCCCCACACTGTGTGGCTGGACATGTTGTGTCAGGTATAACCGAGAGGTGTAATTTACACTCTCCAGTTTCACTGTCACACGCAAAGCATGAGGAAGCTGCAGAGAGCCCAAGACAGCGGCAACCCCGCTGCAAGTCCCTAGGCCCTCACAAATGCTGTTGGATCATTGAAACACCAGGAAATTCACTCTAAAACGAACACCTGGTGTGTGAGCACATACAAATGCAGTTTATCTGGGAAACAACCCTGTATTAAGTATAAGTGCCCCCAGTGTCTTTCTCTGTCGTTTACTTAAAAGATAACCTTTAGTCTAGTGCTCAAAAAAAAGAGAAAATCCTTCCTGACTTTACCAGCTGCTCCCATCATCCTTTCCCCTACCTCACCTTCTTTTTTCCAGGATCTTGGCCCATTTCAGCCACTCACTGCAGTACCCAATTTGGTCCCTGTTCCTGGGTGTAAGGCCAGGACCCCTTCAGCTGGGATATCCTGGCAGCCCCCTCAGTGCCCCTCCCGTGAGGTGCAGCCCATCACCACTCCTGCTCAGTCACTCTGCTCTTTGCTGAAAGGCACCATGAACCATATTTTCTGGTTCTGCTAAGTCCTGCTCAGCCCCAAGCTAAAGCTACTGCATACTGATAGACATGGCTGACATCCTGACTTCAGTGCATTATAAACGTTTTCTTATGACCTTAGCATCTAAAACATTTGTTGTGGTAGCTAGGGCTCAGGGAGCTAAAGGGCTCGTCCCTTCATTTCTGTGGCAATGAAAGGAACCACTTTAAGTATTCTACCTCTGTCATATTCTTGACATTATAGAAATCCTAAGGGAGACAGTTGTACCAGCCTGCTTTGGCTCAGGAAATTCATACCCATGGGTATGTCACAATTTTTCAACCAAACTTTCCTACTCGCCTCCCTGCAAGGGCAGCAGCTTGATCTGCTTCACAAAAAAAAAGCAAATCCAGAACACCCACTTGATGTATGTATTGGCGTTCCCCTCTGGAAAGACATATGGATGTTTCTTCCGGAAGACATGTCCAACACGGCTGCAGGGGATGATTTCCAGGCTACCTCCACACATCCACACACGGAAAGAGATTTCTACAAGAGAGGCAGCTTCAGCATGTTGTGTTTCTGTCCTACAGCAGGCTGGATCTCAGTATTACCTCTCATTTCATCCTCTGCCACATTAAACCAGGGTAAATCAATTACTAGAGGGGCTTTCTTAGGCACAACTCCTGACAAAGTGCATTTCAAAGCTTCTTGCGATCTGTTTGAAGTTCACACACTTGAAACCTGTCTATAGCACGGCAGGCCCTATCACGCTGGTGAGAGTGAGACATTGAGTTAGTCCCTTTACATGAATTCCTGCTCACAGCACAGAACCACCCATGCAGTTTTTTAATCATTTCTGCACTGGCCACTTCAGAGCTGTTTCCCTACAAGGGGCTGCCAAGTTCACCAAGAGAGGCCATGAGCTCTGCTTTTTAATGATGGCAGCAGTCATTATCTTTATGAAACTTTATGAACGTTTATGTCCCCTCGAGCAGGACAACATGCCTGCAGCACAATCCACAATTGACACCACGGCTCTTGACGGGGAGCTGGATGAAATCACCAGCTCTGAGGTGGCACAGGCAGGCAGAGCAGCTGCTCTAAGGGGTCTGTCTGGTCCCAGCAGCTGTGAAGATATGAATCTGCAGCTGTATCATCAGACAGTCATGCTTAGACAGAACCAGCATGGAAAAGAAATTAAATAAAAAGGAAAGGCTTCTGCAGCTCTGTGCATCCTGTTTTATGATCTGTTGGCAGCATAGATCTATGTCTCTACTCCAAAACCAATTCCTTTTCACTGCTCCATCACATTTAACTACAAGAGTCAGGCAGAAGGATGCCCATTGCTTTGCCAGCCTGTGCCCCATGCACTGGCAGGCAGCAGGGGCCAGAGAAGGCTGGAGTGGGAAAGTATGGCAGGAAGGAGAAACATTTCTTTCCAGAATCGCCTTTCTTTCTTCCCTTGCTGTGCTTACAGGCAAAAGCTGCCACAGTCCCATCACTTCTCTAAGTGCTGGGTATGACCAGTGTGGATACTGTGTTGTACTTTCCTCTCTGCTGGTATTTCTGCTTGGGCTGGGAGAGAAGCCGTGACACACTACAACTGACCTGCACCTGATCCTAAGAAAGAGGTGAGCTGGGGTGATTTCCATGTGTTGTGAACTGGTGCTTGGGAGGCAGGGGATGCTAAGGAGCCTGAGCTCCCTGTGTCAGACATCACACTCCCTGCAGGTCCTACTCCAGCCCCAGCAGAGGCAAATAAAGCACAGGTTTCAGCAGGGAAGGCTGACCCATTGTACTGGGTTTACGTGGCAAGGTTTTGGTAGCAGGGGGCCATAGGGATGGCTTCTGTGAGAAGGATCTAGAAGCTGCCCCATGTTTGGTAAGGGCCCCACTGCTGACCAGAGCTGAGCCAATAAGTCATGTTGTCTTGCACCTCTGTGAGAGCATATTTAAGAAAGGGGAAAAAAAATGCTGCGCCACACAGCAGCTGGGAGAGTGCGAGGAGTGAGAAACAGCCTTGCAGGCGCCAAGGTCAGTGAAGAAGGAGGGGGAGAGGTGCTCCAGGCGCCAGAGCAGAAGTCCCCTGAGGTCTGTGGTGAGGCATGGTGAAGCAGGCTGTCCCCCTGCAGCCCATGCAGTACCACGGTGGAGCAGGGTTCCACGCTGCAGCCCGTGGAGGAGACCACGGTGGAGCAGGTGGACCTGCACCGACGGAGGCTATGGCCTGCGGAAGACCCCTGCCGGAGCAGATTCTGGGCCGGACCTGTAGCCCGTGGAGAGACCATGCAGGAGCAGCTGACCTGGCAGGAGCTGCTGCCTGTGGGGGATCCAGGTTGGAGCAGTTTGCTCCTGAGGGATGGACCCCGTGGTACGGACCCATATCTGGAGCAGTTCTTGAAGAGCTGCTGCCTGTGGGCAGCCCACGCCGGATCAGTTCAGCAAGGACTGCATCCCGTGGGAGGGACCCCACAGCACAGGGGACGAGAGTGACCGAGAAGGAGCGGCGGAGAAGAAGCGCTATAGACTGACCATAACTCCCACTCCCCCGTTCCCCTGCTCTGCACGGGGGGAGGAGGTTGAAGAGGGTGGATGGGGGGGAAGGTGCTTTTGGTTTCTTTTCTTTGTTTTTCACTTCTCTAGCTTGTTAGTAATAGGTAATAAATCTTACTGTCTCCCTATGCTGAGTTCGTTTTGCCTGTCACGATAATTACTGTGCGATCTCCCTGTCCTTATCTCAACCCTTGAGCCCTTTTCATCATATTTTCTCCCCATTCCTCTTTGAGGAGGGGGAGTGAGAAAGCGGTTGTGGTGGAGCTCAGCTGCCCACCCGAGTAAAACCACCACACCCATGGACCCATCCATAGGAGCACACAAGCAAGGTCTCCAGACAGAGCTAAACACATCGGGAGGAGGAGAACCCAAGCGCCAAAGGCACAGCATGGGGCCAGCTGACTACAAGGAATGTCTCCTTGTGGGTGGCCTTTTGCAAGCCACCCCAGGAGAGATACGAGCAGTGTGAGCATGCTGATCAACCTGGCCTCTTGCTGATAGCTCTTCTTACATGCAGGCAGCTCTTCATGTTTTAGACCCAGTGCAGCTGTGAGATTTCCCTCTATTCTGTCAGAGACCTTTCAAGAAGCTTTTATGAAGCAGAGTGGTGCAGTATCTCCCTGTGCACTCAGCCAAGCCTGGCCTCCAGCCTCCACAGAGCAGTCTAGGGCAAGGAACCACTTCTGAGAAGGTGTCAGATCTGGGATGGTTTCACCTGACTGGTAGAAATGGTGATGAACCAGCAGACATTGCGCATCAGCTCTTCTGGCACTGCTGCTAGCTGAGGTTTGCTCAAAGGATGGCTGTCAAGGTGTGATCTGGTGGGTCTTCCCCTCATGCCTAGAGGGCAGGCTGCTCTGGGACTATTTATGTCTCAGGAGCAGCCTGTGCTGGTTGCCATTAGAGAACAACAAGCAGAGATGGACAGGGAGTCAGAGGCAGCATGTCTTCATTTCTAGTTGCCTTCTTAGATGCTTTGTTTGGGCCACTGGCTCCGCAGAGGAGGCGGGAAGGCTGCAGTGCCTGCTTGATTTTCTCAGTGGAGCAGATGCTTTGGGTCAGACTGGTGGCTAGACACCCACCACAGAGAGAAAGCACGAGGGAGAGCAATCCAACTGAGCAATGAGATACAAATAAATAAAATATGCTGGAGGAAAAAGGAGTGTGAAGCAAACAACGGTGCCAGGCAGTGGATGGGTTACTGCAAAGTGGCAGCATCTGTTCCTTTGGATGGCTGACAGCACTGCTATGTGTTAAGAAATGAGATTTTGCCTTCCTTGCTAGCCACACTCCCCAGAGGTATGAACTCTTAGAGCCAGATTTGGATCTGCCTCCCTGCCATCAAGTGTCACCTCCTCCTTTCAGAGGCAGTCTATTGCTCTGACATGCAGCATCACTGCAGCTTCAGAGAGAACAGCCCAGCCTGATCCAGCTCTGCTTGACTCAGGGGACAAGGGACAGACTGCTACCTCTTTCATCTGCACCATCAAGTTTGTATGCAGAAGCGTTCCTAATGTCCATCTGCCCTGTGATAACAGGCACAGGTGACTTAATTTAGGTAGGCTCTTAATCTTTTTCCTACACCTGATGTTGTGGGGGAGAGCCTGGCAGCCCTCAGCCAGCCAGCAATAGAGGATAAGAAGCCCTGATACCTTGCCACCAGTCTGCAGTGTGACAAGGGAGCTACTGATGCAGGTACTCTGCAAATTCAGGGAGGTACTGAAGCCTTAATTCATGGCTTTGGAGTGTTAGCATTAGACATCACACATCACGCCTTTGCTTTATTCTTGAGAAAAAATAAGATGAGGAAGGAACAGGACGGTATGTGTGGTGCGCTCTCATCTGTTGGTAACACTAAAGATGAAAACTCTGCTGCTCAGGGCATTCCCCTATAGAACACCAGAGTAGCGTGGAAGGCAGGGGGTCCTAAGCACCAGCCACTGCTCAATTCCCACCTTTCATGGCTGTAGAACTCTTACTCACCTGAGACTACAAGTTATGAAAGTAACTGAGGGAAACTTTGCAGAGCACTTGAAGCCAAGTCCAAATTGGCATCGTAACCACCTGGCATAGCACAGGAAAAAGAACCAACACCCCAAGGGTACAAAGAAGAAGGGTGACTCACCGAAGTTCTCCCCACCCCAGATGTCCATGGCATTGTCGTACTTCCCCAGGTGGTTGAACCAGGCTTTGTTGATCACAAACAGCCCCCCGGCAATGATGGGCGTCCTGCAGGGTTGGAGAGGTAAGAGGGGACAGGCTCTCATTCAAATACTGCTACAGCACCTGGTTGTGCAGAAGAAACTCCTCCCTTTGCCTCTTCTTCCATCATCAGGACATTATCCACGTATCTCCCTCTTACCAAACAAGGACAACATGGCTCAAAAAACATCTAAACCTTTCTTTCAGCTGCCTCGGTATTTTGCTGTCAATCATAAATTGCCTGGCACTTAATGACCGGCTAATGCACCCATCAGCATAACTCCTACAAGCCCAAAGTTCACAGCCCTGATTGTAGGCTTCAGCATCGAAAATGCACTTAACACTTGGGGGTTATTCACATGATAGTACTCACACAGGCTTTTTTTTGCCTGGAGCCAGCCTATTCAGAATACCGTTCTGTGGAGGAGGAGAGGGCAGAGCCAATACAGATGGGCTTTTTAGAAGTGATCACTAGCTGTGTGATCTTTATTTCAAAACAGGTCTATTTTTCATTCTTTGAATTAGGTAAGAAAAGCTGCACTGAGGTGGCACTTGGGGGAGGGGAGGGCAGACCCAGGACAGCCAGTGAAAGCTCATGTTAACGCCAGCATCCTCGGGACAAGCAGGGCTTTGCTCTCCTATAAGCTTCCTGGGACCCTGAGCACCCCAACACTGGGCCTTCTCCATGCCATCCATCCCAGCACTTCATGGCTGAGGGTACAGGCACCAGGGCTCAGTGTGAGACAAGCTGCCTGTCCTGCCCCACATTCCTTAGGTGCCTCTTTTCCCCTCTGGACTTACTTAATGGGTTTGGTAGGATCAAGTCGTTTGGCTTTCTGCTCTGGGGAGAGTTGCTCCCATTTGAAATGAAGGCTCCAGTCAAAACCTAAAACCAAAGTAGAGAAGGACCATGGGGAAATAAGAAATGGGTATGGATTAGCAGGAAATGTAATCCCTGAGGCTACAGAATCTATGTTGGATGAAGTATTTTCTCCACTTTTAAATGACTCAGGCCAATGGAGATAAAACTCTTGGGAGACAAGTCAAATGACTAATGCATTTCATACTGCATATGAAAGAGAAACAACACATCGCATTACCATTCCAAAGCCAAGCACTCCAAAAACAGGAAAAGTCAGAATTAAAGCTGCAGATGAAACCTTACCCTTGTAAGGTTTCCTCGTCTCCCCCCCATGCACACAGATACACTCTCTCATGGATACTGCACGCTACAAATAGCACAGGCACAAAGGCATACTAATAAACTCTAGAGTTGTGTCCACCATTTGATGTCTGGACATCCCCAACCTCCTCAGCAGCTGGGCTTTCAGTGCTGCAAAGGGTGGCTTTGACACAACCCTATATCCTAATCAATTGGTTTTTTCCATTGTAGCAAACACCCAACCTCACGCCACAGCTGTCTATCTCTAAGCCAGCCTTAAAAGAGCCCAGGGAGCACTAAGGAGTGCTAATGCACTTTTTGCAAGGTAGCTGGAGGGAGCAGTGCAGTGCAGAGACACTAGCAGCTTGGGCTGGTACACGCTCACACTACAGGATGAGGCCCATGGTGCTCACTCACCACCTCTGAGGTCCGAGGAAGCCGCCACATAGGCAAAAGTGTCCAAGTTGATGATGTCAATAACAGGGCTGACCACCCGGGTTGGATCCTGGAAAGCAGAAACAAAAGGACCCATGACTTCAGCTCACACCATTCAGCAACTGACCAAGGGATGGCTCAAACTCCTGGATCCATCCAGCAGGGGGAAACTTTCACATTGTTTATGCTTCTCATGGACAAGTGCCCGTCACTGTCTCCGCTGCCGCCATCACATCAGGTCAGCCCAGGAATTAATGGGAGCAGCACCAAAGGGCAGAGGAGCCCAGGGACATGCCACCAAGACAGGCTGGGCAGGTGAGCACCTGGGCGAAGGACCGTGCACTGCTGGACCACCAAACTCACTTCCCTTTCTGACTCTTGCTTTACCCACAGACTCCCCCTCCTCAGACTTGGTGTGTGCTCAGCGCCCAGCTTGGCAGCAAAACCTCAGCTGGATGCAAAGCTGTCTGCTTTTTGCACATTCATCAGGGTATTCCCTTTTCACCTCCCTTAAATGCATTTAATCAAATTTCAAAAGTCAAATGACAAACAGGCATTTGAAATGACAGAGTGAAAACACAGCTAGTTAAGTAGTGCAACCACATTTTCAATATACAAATTAGGGGGATACAGTTATAGTTTTGCCAAAGGTGTGAGAGGGTTAAAACAAAAAGAGCCAAGTTGTTTTAAATAGTTGGTGGTGATTTGATTGACATCTTGTTATGGGCAAAGAGATTATACAAACAATTATGAACAAAAACAGGAGGAAGAGACTCCGACAGCTTTTGCTGGTCTCTTATCTCCCTTTTGCTTTTCAAAAATCTCAAACTCCAATTATAGCTCAAACTTCAAGATTTCACCCTCGCCAGATGAAATCTTTTTTCACAGTCATGAGGAGAAAAGCATCTGAGTACGCACAGTCTTCCTCTTCCACTCTGAAAAGGTTTTGTTTCAGAAACTCCTCCTAACAAAAAAGTACTTGAGTGCAGCTAGAGGAAGTAGCAACCGAATGCCATGAGCTGTGCTGGGGAGTTGGGCTAGAGATCAGGTTTTCCAAATAAGCATTACAAAACTTGGCAAAACTTCTCACAAGAAAGTCCTCTTTACCTTTTGGCTATCTAAAATACTGCAAAGGTTTGATTTTCAGCAGTATGACCTTTTCTGTGCCTCACTCTCCCTGCCATATAATGAGGACATTTATATTTACTCAGCTTTCATGAAGGTGTCTCTGACCCTCAAATGAAAAGCACTGCACATACAGGAGCGCAGTGCTGTTGCTATTATTTATTTTGGGTTAAGCACCAGATCTTAATAATAGGCAGCCTCACCTTTCTGGTTTCCACTTTTTCAAGATGGGATATGTTCCCATTCCAGGGCATGCTAGTATCTACAACACCCAAATCATCAGACCTCTTTCACATGAAATTCTCAGAAACCTGAGAATTTCTCCAAGACGTAGTTCAAAAACAAAACAAAACAATTACCATTATTATGAAACTAAACCAGCAGCACAAAACTCTAAAAATGGTCCTAAACTCAAGCAATGTGTTTTAACATAAAAAAGGCCCTGAGTCCAACTTGTCTCCCAGCTTTATGTCAGCCATGCATTCCTTCTAATGGTCAACAAAAAGGGCAAGGCGAGATGGTAAAGTTGCTCTTCACCTGCCTCCCCTACCCCAGGACAGCACCAAACTGGGGGGGGACTGGACGTGGGAGTTCATCATCCACTGCTTCATCCCATCAGCATTAGCAAATTCAATTTTGGAGCAAGCTCATTGACTCATGACATAAAAACCACTGTACACTCAATTAGAGTTTTAGGAAGTTATTCAGTCAAAATGTGACGTTAATGGCTTTAGATATATTTGTTTCCTAAGTAAAAACAAAAGAGCATGTGCCCCCACACTCGCAATCATACAGTCACAAACATGTTTTTGCAGAACAGGCACCATTGCTGTGGCTCCTTTGGACATGCACCATCCTGGGCACAGCCCCATGGACCCTCACAGAGGGCACGCACACCTCTCTGCCACCCTACCCTCTCACTCGTTCTCAGGCTCTCTCCTCTGGCTCACTGCCATGTCCACATGCTGGGTGCGCACTGCCTGCGTGTGAAAGGCAGCGTAGGTCTTGGTGGGACACCAACAGCAGCCAGGAGAGCTCAGCACAGGGTTTGAGGTGCACCTACATGAGGGTACATGGTGGTGCATATGGGCTTCTGCATCTTCCGTCATGGGAAACTGCAAAAAGATGCTTTGCCCAAGAAAGAAAATGCAAATCAACATGCAAGGTGGCTCACAAAGAGCATCAGCTTTCTTCAAGGTGGTCACTGCTGGCTTGCTTCAAATCACCAGAAGCCAAACAGACTCTTTCTACCTGTAATGGTAAGAAAATGCTCCTGCAACAAGGCTAATCCTCATTGCAGCAGGGATCCGGCTCTTGAGCACAGCCTGAAGGTGGCAGCAGTAACATTTCTTACAGCTCACTGATCAATATTTTAACCCTGACAGAAAGGATAGGTACAGTGGGGCTCGGCAGGAGGAAACTAAGCACCTGCTGCCCCCATCCTGCTGCATTTGTGAGCAGTTAAAAATCAAACAAGCAGGACTAAAAGGAAGCAAAGTGCATTTTCAGAAACACTCCCTGTGCTGGCCTGCCTTCCTGAGCTGCCTCTCGGATCCACAATGCCATCACTGCTGCCACAACACATCAAAACTTCTGTAGAGATTCTGCACGTGGCGTCCACATTCAACCACCCCACAGGCGTTGAACATGGGGCACGTTCCCAGAGCCGTGTGAGAAAGCAGCTCTGCCTGCTTTTAAGTGGGGTTTCACAGCTCACATTCTCATAATTTCACAGGAGCTGCAATTGATAACACAAAACTACCACTTTCATTACATTGCCATTTACTAGCAGCACCGTGGGCCAACCTTCAAACCAAGGCTGGGGTCTCTCTGGTGCTCTGGGTGCCAGCAGCACCAACTCCCCTTGTCCACCAAGAGGTCCTAACCTGGTGCTGCCTAGGTTTCTCCAGAACCCAATGCCTTGGCTTCTTTCCTTGCTTTACCTCTTTGCTCCTCAGCTGCCCCTATTTCAACATAATTCACTAATTGTAAAATTAGTGAGTAGCAAATATCAGCAATCAGGAGCAAGAGGTGGAGTAGCAGTGGGGTAATGAGGTACAGCAGAGGGAACCTGCATCCACACTGAGCACCCTCTGCCATCCCCCCAGGTCACCAGCACAGGACTCCAGCTAACGCGAGTGACAAGGCACTGCTGAGAGCCTCCATGCGCATGTCTGGCCAGCATTTACACCAGTGAAAGGTGAGTGTCATTGCTCTGAAATCAGCAGAATTTAAATCCTATTAAATCAATTTATTAGTGGTTAATTTGCATGAAATTAAATTCGGCCCCTATTCAAGGAGGCATCACTCCTTTAGATCATCGGCACTGAGCATTTTATGTAAGCCTAATTAAAAAGTCTGCTGGAGCACTGCCCGGTTATTCCCCTTTCAATGCTCAACCCACGCTTGCCAAGTAACAGCCCTACTGCCCCAGGAGACACCTTGTCCCACTGGACCACACTCTCTCCCACTTGCCTGCTGGGTGGAAGACCTAAAAAAGACACTTTGCACCCCAAAAGATCATCACTTTCTTATGCAGATGCCTGCATGCAGTTGGTCACACAATGGTGATGATGGCTGTTAGGACAAAAGAGGGAATGAACATCAGCAACACATCCCCTAAGGGAGCGCTCACCTCTTTAATGCGCTGCAGAAGTGGAAGTAGCCAGTCCTTATTCACCTCACAGTGACTGTCTAGGAAGGTCAGAACTCCTGCTTGTGCCACATCCGCCCCTTGGATTCGGGACCGGATCAGACCTGCTCCGGGAAACACCACGTCAGCTGCCACCAAGGTGTCTCGGTAATATCCCCCTGCAGCTTTTCAGAGGCTCCTCACACACCCCATGGGCTTTGACCCACTCAAAACCCATTCAGATAAAACATGGTTCAGGTTCATCACCCCCTTCCCAGCACTGCAAGCCACGCCAGCTGTTTTCCAAGGTCATCAAAGCAAATAAATGGCTCTACCTAGATTAATGATTTATGGCACCTATGCCAACCCTTCATGTGTGTAATTATTCCCTCTGTTACCTTCTGGGGCAAAAACAGGACTCAAAATGCTTACCCTTGCAGGTAATAAATCTAACTCTTACTATTGCAGGTAATAAATCTAACATAGATGCAACGTGTTAGATGCTAACAGCATTCACAATATCCCCAGGAGACAGAAGGGAACCTAAACACATCTTTCACCTGCCCAGCACCACATACACTTGCATGGGGTGAAGCCAATTCCTCAGTAAGACCATGGCTTCCAGTGCCCCCAGTCCCCAAATGGAATCCCAACAGCTCTTAGCAGAGAGTTGAGGTTGGAACCATTTGGGGCCAGAGTTACACCTTTCTTGGCCTGCCAGCTTGGGCACTGCTGACCTGCAGCTCAACAGGAACATATTTTCTACCAAGGAAAACAAGGGGACAGTCCACTGGACACACAGGAAGACACAGAGGATGCTCAAGGGAAGAAGAATGAAGGAGAAACAGAGGTAATGCAAGATAGCAGCAAATATAAAGAGATATAAGGGTGGCAAGGAGCATGCCATGCAGAAGGAGGGCCATGCAGAAGGAGGTCACTAGCTTTCATATCAAAATTTCCTAAAGCGAAGGGGCCAAGGAACAGCCATTGAGCAGGAGGGAGGGGGACAGGGAGAACAAAGCCTGGAGCAATCCCACATCTTCCCAGGTCATCTCCTGCAACACAGGTTGTCCCCATGTTGCTCTCTCCAGCATCTATGATCTTGTGGGTAGCCAGGGCCTATTGCATCACCTCTCCCCAAATCCTGGCAGGTCCTGAAGGAGACAGCATCAATGATGTACTAAGTGGAGTAAGCCCTTCAGGCTGGGTTCCCAAATCCTGACTCCTTTATGCAGTACTAATACCTCCAGGTCTATGCAGTATTGGCGAAGAACACATAAGCCCATTAGCACATATCCCAGGCACACAGGAAAGAAATGTGTGAAGGAGGTGCAAACCTGTGGAGACCTCCATTCCCTCCTGCTAATGCAGGCTTGTACATCCAGGTGGTGATGCCACCCTGACACCACTCCTGCAGAGCTGAAACTTTCAGGAGAAAGCACACAGACAAGCCCTCTCTGCTCCTCAGTCTCCCCAACCCAATACACATGACTTTGATTTTCAGTATGGGAAAACTTTTTCTGGTTTTGTTTGCCTAATACTGCAAAGCAGGACTTGAAAATACCCATTCAGACTATAGGGTTGAATGGGAAAATGTCTCAAAAGGTTGCAAGCAGTAGCCCAATAGGGTATATATAAAGCCCATCTTAATCTTTAAAATATAATTAATTACATTTAAAAAAAAATCCAGAGCAGCAGCAAGAGCAGTTCTCATCGCTTTCATTAGATCAAACATCTTTAAAAAGAAAACCCAAGGCTTTGTTTTGCCCGTTCTAATTTTACGGCTAATAAGCTACAGCGGAGCTGCCTTGGCTATATTAATAGACCCATCTTTTTGGGGGAGAGAGGGTAGAATCCATTTAAGTTCCCAGCCCTCTATCATGTCTTCCTTTATCATTACTTTATCAGGGCTTTATTGGTGCACTCCCTCCACTGCCCTCCCCACCACCACCTGCTCCATCACTCTCACGCCTCCCAAAATCTGCGTTCCCCACCACTTGTATGGACCCAGGGCACCTGGCTCTTACCTTCGCGCTGTCTGTTCCGCAGGCATTTCACCTTGGGCAGCTTGGCCAACAAGCGGCAGTCGTCAGCTTTGGAAGCACAGAGGAAATCAATGTCACCTGGCAGCACTCAGGTGGCCACAGAAATAGTCCAGGAAAAAATTTGGAGCAGGGAGGGGACCCTGCTGCAGTGTGACCAGTCAGGTGGTGCACAGTGGTTTTACCCTTCAGCTTATCACGACAGACAGAGCAGCAGTTATCACAAAAGCAGTGTAAACCCAGGGCATTTACACCGGGAATAGTTGAATTGCACTATAAAGTCAGTGTAGAAGAAGAGTTCTGGCCTTTTGTACATTAATGCAAATGACTATTTGGGGTAACTGCAGAGCATCATATAAGCCTGTGGTGGGGCAGGAAGCTCCTGAGGTGACCTGCATCAACCCTCCCAGCCTGACTTTCCCTCAGCGAGCAGGAGGAGGACAGAGCATGAGCTGGACTAGATGCATTAGCAAGAACATCCAACACAGCCCCTTTTCCTGCACGTGCCCATCCTACCACCTCCTCAGCTTCAAGTGCATGTGCCTCTGCCCTGATCCCTCCTTCCAGCCCCTGCCTGTGCATGCTCCTCTGAACATATTCATCCTAATTCAGGAATCTTTGCTTATAGACATATCATCATACCAGTATTTCCCCACAACTTATATGTGGAGCTGAGGTTATCTGTGTGCACCAGGGGAGTAAAGGTGGCAGAAGTTTGCTATGTATACATGATGGAAAGTTGCTGGGAATAGCAGGAACCTGTGAGCATGTGCCATCTGTGTGCAGAACAACTGCGTCCCAGTGAATAAAAGGTCAAAAAGTTGGGCTTGATGATCCTTGTGGGTCCCTTCCAACTCAGGGTACTCTAAGGGGCTGACAGATGTGAGAAAAGAGATGCCACTGGGACTGAGATAAAAGCACCAATTGCTTGGAGTGGGTTGCAGGGAAAAGCTGACCATGTGTTTAAAACATATTATGCAAATGTATGCATTTATGTAAATATATGCAGAATATATTCCAGGAGGCTCAGACTGTCACAAGAAAGAAGAAGGGGCCAGATGTAAGACAGCTGAGAAGTGCTGGTTTTGAGCAGCCAAGAGTTCCCAGACTTGCCTCACCTGGCCTCCAGCGCACTGGAGTGGCTCCCAAGCTCACTGCAATCCCTGCAACCCCCTTTTCTGGTTTTGGTGACTCCCAATCCAGGCAGCAATGCCAGAGAGACAGTCAAGAATTGGATCTGCTGTGAAATCTGCCCCTAGCATCCTCCAAGGCAGTGCCTATTTATAATATCCAAGAGCAAGGTGTATATATACTTTTTTCTTTAAAACAAACAAACAATCTGGCTTGTTTTTCACATTTCTTAGTAAATACCTATATTTTGCAGCTCCTTGAAATGTGAGTGCCATGGACCACTCAGTCTAGGTGTAGTTTTTTATTCTTTTTATGCCTAAGACAGATTTTTTGAGCACTTACTCTTTGCACCTGCATCTTCCACTAGCTAGCTCATTGTACCAGGTAAGATCTTTAGCTGGGGACAACCAGGGCCATTCCCTGAGAGCCCTCAGGGCTTCAGCTATGGAATTCTGCTGAAGATTGGACCTACTGATTTCACTCGAGTCATCCTATCAACCAGGGGAAAGTGGCAGGAGGATGTGGGCTCTGTCACATACAGTGCTATAGACGATGCATTTCAGAAATTGGCAACTCATGCAGGAATCCCTATTCCTATTCCACTCCTGTTTATATTTGCAACAATCAGCGAGTGGTTTCTGGTTAACACAGAAAGGATCACTTACGATCATCGCTGAAGTCATCCACCAGTATGATTTCATGGACAAGGTGCACTGGGGTGCGGTTCAGCACACTAAAGAACAAAGAGAGAAAACCTGTGACAGTGCTTGACCAACTCCACAACCCAGCAAATAGGGTTAGAAAAGCCTGGGAACCAGTCGCTGCAAAAGCACAACCAGACTTGTATTTCCATAAAGGGTATATGAGAGAAGACCAAGAAACCAGTCCCCCACCACATATCCAGCAGTGCCCAGGTATCAGCTCTCTGCAGCCTGACCCAAGAGCTGAGCACCTGATATTCTCGGGAAATAGGCGAGATTCACCCTTACCACATTTGTGAGCAAAAGCAGAGCAGCCCATAAAGCCTGGAGGAAGAGGCTTCAGCAATCTGTACGGTGCACAAAGTTTCCTTTCCATCACCCTTCCACCTCTCCTGGGGCTAATGACATGGTGTCCGCTGCCAGCAGGGCCAACACAAAGAAAATTACTCAGCTAAAACCCATCATTACAAAGCTCACAGCTGTGGCAGGACAACTGTTTTTATCAGTGAGCTGATTGTGCTTCAAAGGCTGCAGAGAGGATAAGAGCAGGTTGTTGCCTGCCTATTTGATAAAATAAAGAGGCTGGATGACGTGGTCCACAGCTCCCCCCAGGGGTACAGCCACTAGGAAATGTGGCTGAAAGCTACAATCTCCTCTTAATTACAACACCAAGGTGGTTCTCTGTATTATTGAAATGGCTGGACCTGTTCCTTCCCTCTCTCACACAGCACAGAGGTCAGCAGAACTACATGTAGATACATATAATCCTGCCCCAACAGAGGGTCAAGGCTGACTTCTTGAAGCAGAACCCTCAGGGCTTGGGTCAGCTGTCCTGGTGCTGTCCCCTCCTAGCTTCTCGTGCACCCCCAGCCTCCTCGCTGGCAGGGCACTGTGAGAAGCTGACACGTCCTTGACTTAGCGTAAGCATTGCTCAGCAAGAACTAAAACATCAGTGAGTTATCAACATTATTTTTCTCCTAAATCCAAAACACAAAACCATATCAGCCACTATGAAGAAAATTAACCCTATCTCAGATGAAACCAAGATGATATCCACCCCTTATTCCAAACCATTTGCATCATGCTCAGGTCTCATGCATTCTAATACATCCCAATTAATAACCACAATCTTTACTGTCTTTTACGTGTATGTACACACAGATATCATTCCTCTAGTCTATGGGTCTTCGCTTCAAAATATCTGTTGAGTTCATTTTGTCCACGACTTTGGGCTCCTTCTGTCATAACAGTCCTTCAGGGCAAGAGAGATGGTGCACGGTATTGGATTGTTGCATGCTGAAGCCAGCTCTGGTTTCAACACTGCTTTATTTGTCCAGTCCTATCATTGCTGCACTTTGCTTGGTTCCATCAAAATTCATTCTTCATTAGTTTGCATGACTTTTACTGTAAGACCACTGATATAGCAGTGATGGCATACAGCACTATATAAATATAGCAATTGCCACCATAAAATACAATTCATGGACTATTCTTACCCCAAATTAAATCCCCTTGAGGTACACATCATGCTTCCCCATCCTTCTAAATTACCCACCAAGTACACCCAGGTCCTTGACAGTAGTTTTTAAGAGGAAATTCTTCCCTCAAAGGGTGATGATGAACTGGAAAGGTTGCCCAGACAGGTTGTAGATGCCCCATCCCTGGAGTTGTTCAAGGCCAGGTTGGACAAGGCCCTGGGAAACCTGCTCTAGTGGAAGGTGTCCCTGCCCATTGCAGGGGGGTTGGAACTAGATCTTCAAGGTCTCTTCCAACTTAAGCCATTCTATGATTCTGTGACTCCTAAAAATGCAGAAAATGTTTTCAGGGAGCAGTTCTGACACTCTGACAGAAGTCAGCGTTTTTTGGTCATCACCTGGAATACTAGTTGCATTGCAGAAGTGACTTGTGGACATTGATCCTCAGGAACCCGTTAATTCTCTCCATTGCACCATACTGAGATTTGTTAGGGGGAAAAATAGGGGAGTGCAAAGAAGCAAGAGTGCAAAGGGGAGAGAGCTCAAGAGAGTGAGAAGGGGGAGGTTAAGAAAGAAAAAAGAGGGAGAGGGGGACAGAAAGAGAGAAGGAGAGAAAGAGAAAGAGAGAGATGAATCCTTTGGGAGTATAATAGAGGATTGCAGGGGCCAAGGGTCCCAATTATCAGGATCAGAATGAGAGCAAGAAGAAAAAACGCTCACCAAAATGAACTGCTTCAACAACCCAAAACAGCTAATTATGTAGAAAGTGAGACATCACACCAAGAATAATCATAATGAGCTTTGATTACACTGTGGCTTTTGCATTTCATTCTTTCAAATACCCACCGTGCTTTTTGAAATTCAAGAGTTCTCTTATGTTAACATCAAAAGGTAAAAGTGCTTATGGGGCTGCATACTTAGTAACCATGAGAGATGATTAGCAAAATAAAAAAGTCCAAGGCTTAAGCAAAAAAAAGAGTCAGCCCAAAGTGCTAATTATAGAGTTTCTGAGCAACACCTGGCTTGTTTTAGCTCCTTTAATCAGACTCATTTCAGTTATGACACAGGCCCTACACAATGCCAACACGCTGCCAGAGGAAGGAGGTGCGTGGCTTTGTTATTTCCCTGTCTCAGGAGGGCCAGGGTACAGGCAAGGCGGCTGCACGTGGATAAGGAGCAAGGTGCTGGTAGCACAGGACATCATTCCTTTTTCTTTCAAGTGCTGGGAAAATGAAAGGTGTGGTATTCTACCTGCTAATTAAGGATCTGAATATTTGATGCAGTACTCACAGTACTCGCAAAAGGACTTTTGCCAAAGTATGTGCATTGGTTTGCCAGTATGAGGGAAATAATTAAGCCTCCCTATTCCTGCTCTGTGGCCTCCAGTTGCAAATCGGAGCAATAAATAGATGAATAAATAGATTTGCTCAGCAGAGGAAATGAGACTGTAACCTGTGGAGGGGTGCCATCATATTTCTCAGCAACGTTTGCGGCTGATGGGGTTCACCTCTTCAATTGCCACTCAGGGGGAAGACAGTGTGGTGGAGGCTCAGCATTTCCCTCTGAGGGAAACACCAGTACCGTGGAAAGGTACAAGGTGGAAAGAGAGGGAAGGAGAAGAGGAAACTGAAAATTTTCCCTAAAAGTCACTTCTGTATTGCTTCTTCTCTCCCTTGTTCCTCCCAGGGTTTATCCACACAGTGCCACCCCATGGTGCTAGAGGGTCACCACCTTTAACACACTGAGCCTCAGAGCTGGAAACAGGTGAAACTGAACACTGGTGCATAATAAGAAACTTGCCCAAGGTCACTCCAATAATGCCTGGCTCAAAGAAAGAATCTAGCGGCAGTTTCTGAAAATCGGATGTGCCACTTTGCTATTCACCACCTCCTTCTCTCTTTTTTAAGACACCCAGTCCCTACTACCTGGACGCTTTCACAAGCAGAGTTGTATACACATTTATAAGCGCTGACTAAATTATTTCCAGAGATTTGGGCATACCATTAATTTAGCTCTTTTTTTTCGTCTTCTTCCAACTGGCAAATGGTCAGAGAAATGACCATGGAACCTTTTATTTCATTCATTACTCCACACAGCCTGCTAGTTTTTCTCGGTAGTTTGAACGACACATACTGCTCATCAACAAAATGCTGCAAATGTTTGCAATGTGACTGGTGTAAGGGTTGCCTCAGGGGCCACATACTAGCATCCCTGCTTCACGGGGCAGAGCACTTGCATGCTTACCAAGAGCCAAGGACAACTACAGAGCCTGCAGCTCTATCTGAGCACACGGTGAGCTTTCAGGCTCTCAAGCCTGAAATAGCAACATTCCTCCTGCTCAGTTTCTCTTTACACACGGTCCTGTGAGAAGCGTTCCCTTAGCAGGACTGGTGCCCCGTCTCCCTTCGGTTTAGACAAGCCCAGCAATCTCCCTTTGCACCGTTTCTTGCTCCTGCAACTGAGGTTTATAGACAGTATTCATTGTGCAGCAAGGTTGGAAAACCTAACTTGCCGAGGAAATCAGATTTGTAACCCCAAATTCTTCTACCAGCCACAGACAAACCAGCTCTTCGTTTCTCAGCCCATCCACCTCTCACCTGGGTTATACTACGAATGCACCATGCTCTGCCCATGGAGATGTACTGATGAGAATGGGGTAGATGAGGGCTTCTTTAATTGCTGCTGTGCTCGAAGTGTTTTGAGATACTTGGTCACAAGCTGCTCCAAAAGGCACAAAATAGTGTCAGGAGGACACTGCTTTTACTGGCCAATGGACAATGATCCATGTTATTACAGCCACCACGGGATGGAATTATCTGGAAGACCTCATTAAACTAAGCATTTGCTTCTGACAAATCAGTCAGAAGGCGCAGCAACTTAATGCACAGAGGCTGAAGAGGCAGATGAACTCAACTGAGTCCAAACACAGGCAGGGAGATGGCACTGCAAGTAAAATCACGGCCAGAAAGGAGCAGGGCAGGAGCCACATCACCAGCAGGACTTGCCACCAAGGGCTGGTGGGCCTAGGGTTGGTAGGGTCAAAGCAAACCTCTGAGTGCTGCAACCAGGAGGAAAACGCATCCAAACCACAGGGACCAGAAGAAGTCCCTGGCCGGATCAGGGGCGTATAGGATGGCAGCCATGGGAGAGGCAGGGGGGATCCAGGCATAAGGTCTAACATCACTCCTGACCATATCTGCCAGAACAGTCAGGTGCCAAGATATGGGGAGAGATGTGACTAAAGTCTGTCTGTGCTTCACACATTACAAATGCTCTAGAGGATTGTTCTTAGCTTTGCCTCACCATCCTTGTTACAGCGGTTTTTGGAGGATGGTAACCCCACACAGGGCACCATAAAGGTAAAAGAGAAGGTCCAGCATGAAGGAGCTGGTACACAGCATAAAGTGTCAGTGTTATTCACACTCAAAATCCATACACCCTAGGATAGAGAAAGCAGTGATAGATAATTAAGTGTGAAGTGAACGAGATGGGATTGGGCAGGGAACCATAAAGCAAAGCAAGAATTCAATTTCAGGACTGTCTAACTCACTTGTGGCACTGGGTGTGCTCACTTGAGGAAGAATGCTATTTCTAGAGGAGCATTGAGGATCTATGTGATGGCAAACAGGGCACAGCTGAAGTCTCCCCCTTGCCAGCAACCCAGTCTGACCAGTGCAGGTGATGGCAGGGGCTCCCTGGGAATGTCATGGTTTAACTGACAACTATCCTGCAGGCTGGACTGCTTTCGCATTGCACCCAGCTAACTTTCCTCCCCAAGGGCAAACAAGAGCTGCCCCTGGGCATCAATGGAAGCTTGGATTCTATGGCCTGACTTGCTGCTAGCAAAGCCTTCACTGAGTGGGCATGAAACACACCTGCAAAACATTTATTATTGGCAGATGACAGAGCACACACCAGCTTTCTATAGAGGAAGCCACCAGCCAAAACCTGGAGACAGGTCTCAAACAGGTCTCTCTGAGACCTCTCAAAGGTAAACCTCGTTAAATCTTCCCACAAGAGAGTTCTCATCAAGGCATACACTGGGATTAAATACTGATTTTAAAAATCTGTGGTGAAAATGAAGCCTTTACTCTATCCACTAGAGCAAAACCCAGACAAGAACACACTGACAAATGGAAGAATGGCCACATGCCCAAAGCACTCCAAAGCCAGAAGAGCAAAGAAACTATCATTGAAAATCTCATCTGTGTGCGCTCCGTTAGGGCTTCTCAATTAGCAAGCCTTCTGGCATTTGATATGTCACTGGAGAAGCTCAAGCAGCGATACCAGAGCAGACATCCGCAAAATAATAGACCTCTCTAGACACTGGAGACAACACAGAGCCGAGCACTGGGACCCAGCTGAATTTAAAAGCTGTTACCCGAGGACGTGTGTGATCTCTTGCCTTTACCCCAAGAGCGCCCAGCGCTAGAACCTGCAAAGAGAGCACAGCTACTTGCTTCCTGAGCATCTCACTGTAAAACCTGCTTTTCAAAGACCAGATTGCACTCTAATTTCTCCTGGTAATTGTTTCAGATCATAGCTGGTTGGTCCAGTCACTTTACTGCAGTGAGTGCAAACACATTCTGCCTTTATTCACAAAAACCTCAAGTCTGCTCACCCTTTCTAAAAGCATTTACAAATATGCTCCAATAGACAGGGAGCTCTTACCTCCTAATGGTCCTCAGCAGGGTAGACCTAGCCTCATTGTGGAAGGTGATGATGATGCTGGTTGGCGGGAGATCCTGGTGATAGCGCAGGGTCAAGCACCTGGGGAGAGAAAGGGAAAAAGGGCATTCAGGTGCTGAAGCTCAAGGTGGGAGCAGAGGTTAACACAAGCATTAACACAAGCCATTAACACTACTTTAAAAAATAATAATAATAAAAAAAAAAGTTTTTCTGCATCTGTATGAATCTTTTTTGAAGGAGTCCAGAAACCGTAAAGCAAGTCACTGAGGATTAAAGCAGGAAAAAAAAAGTCATTATTAGGAAGGGATGAGAAAGGAGCCACTCAGCTTGCAAACCTTCTCTAACCATTGCTTCCCATCTGGCATGCTCTCTTGGAGCCATTAGGCTCCAACACTCACAGGCAGTAGGAACACATCCTTCACACAAAAGGTGAGGCCTTCTTGAAGAAGATCAGCTGCAATTAGACCCTGTCTCAGTGGTTTCGTGAGCTTCACAGGGATTTGCGTTGTATCAAAAGCATTGGGTTATCATGATGAGTATTTGTCTTTCTTAAATTGAACCAGCCATTTTGTAGATACTTGCTCCATCAGGACAGAAATAAATGCTCATAATAGTTTATTCTCATATTTGATTTATACCAAATACAGAGTTCTGAAACTACAATCAGCACAGAGAAAAAAAAGTGGAGGGAAAAAAAAAAAGAAGAGAGAGATCTCCAGAAAGTTTTCTTATTTTTTTCCTGAATGCAATTTTGCAACTTTGCTTTCCAGCATTCCTGGACACACATGCAAACTGGTCCAAGAGCAGTCAAAACTTGACAACTGAAGCTTTGCAGCCTGCAGCTTTTGGCTTGTCTTCCTAGGTCACTGTCAGCCTTAAGATGACATACCACTGGCAGCAGTGTGCCCCACACCCAACCAAAGGAGGTCTCCATCACAGCAATTGTGCTTGTTCACCACGTTACATAATTCCAATAATAATAATAATAATAATAATAGACATCTTGGGTGGGACAAAATATTTGCAAGCTCACCCTAAACCAGTTGTTGTCAGTAGCACACTTCAGCTGAGCTCTGCTAACCCAACCTCACGAGATGTAAACTGCTGCCACTGCAGCGTGTGGTTTGCTGCACACAGGCTCAACTCTCCTGTGCTTTGCAGAGCTGCAGTGACAGACTAGGACAATTGCTCTCCCCGCGCTACTTGTACACAATTATCTGCCAGCTGTTCCAGGCTGGGTCTTTCCACCCGCTTCCAGCACAGCACTGGGCGGTGGGGGTCTGCGTAGCAAATAACAGAAGGTATTTCAGGGAAAGAACGAAGGAAGGTGGAAAGTACTAAGTCATCAAAACGTTACTACGATAGTTAAGAAGCTAATATATAATGCCACGGTGCATGCATGACGTATCAGCCACCCATGGGAGTGCTGCAGATGTTGCATGCTGGCTGAGCCTGCAGCGACGCAATGAAGGCTCCTGTAGGTGACAATAACTTGTCTTTAAAACTCCAGATTTGTATGCATTACATCTTCCTAATTAGACAACATGCATGCAGGAAACACTGAAACTTCCTATACAAACCCATCCAAAGCTCTACAACCCATTCCTAACTTCTGTTTAATAAGGCTTGTAACTTCCCAAAGACGCGATGGATGGCTGAGCTGCCACTACTGAGTGCAGTAGTGCAGCAAGCGCTGCTACTTGGACCCAGCAAAACCCCCATCAACACCTAGACTTGGTATTTCCTCCAGTTGGCACCCTTCCCCCCACACACACAATTTAACAGCAGCTACACATCCTGGCTCCTGAGAAGGCAAATTTCAGTTTAAGTTGTTGACTTTGAGTGGTTTTTGGCTCTCGCTTAGGTAATAAAAACCACAGCTTGGAAAAGCATTAAATCCAGCATGTCCAGAATTATTTTGTGTGACAATTACATCTGGGGTAATTTCAATTTAATACCTCACTGCAAGTGAAAATTGCAGTATGCAGCCCTAAAATTGCTGTAATAATGAAGATAAACCTGCTACGAGCTGCCTGTGCCACCTCAGGCTGTCACTAGATAAATGTTTTGTGCTGCTTATGGTATTTCATAGGTCACCCAATTGCCAACAACAACCAAAAAAAAAGCAAAAACACCCACAACATTTTCAGGAAACCAATGAAAGAAAGCTTGAAGGATATATTTTTCAGGTTGTTCCTAAAAATACACACACACAAAAATAATGTATTATTAGCACCAGCTCAGAGCAGCTGGCACCCACGAGGCTGGGGGCTGAAGGCTCCCACTCCAACCACCCCAGAGACAACACCCAGCTGGAGAGACAATTAGTATTTCCTCCTAAAAGCCAAGAAGTCAAGCTTTCACTTAATGGTAAGTTTCACTTTTCTGTTTGAAGGTTATTTCCCATTCAAATTTTAAGTAATTTCTAAGTAAGTTGTTTATGGAAGGGACATGCTGGCTGCAGACACCCTAGGAATGGCCCTTTGAAAATCCCAGCCCAAATGGGCCACTTGCTGTTATTTCCTTCAGAGTAGAACATCCCTTCTCCATATTACCAATATGCTGCTAATAGTTTAGGAATAAACTACAGCGCACCTGTCTGTGACGACAACGAGCAGACAGCCCAAGTCCTGCACTCAGCACAGGAACCACAAACCCTCTTGCAAAATCCCAATCTTTGAGGGCTCCTCAGTGCCTCACAGACTTTCAAAGACCCCATTTTGAAGACATTTTTCTTGGGTTGTTTTAATCCTCGTGCTTCTGGTCAGAGACCATGCTATTGTACCCCCCATCTGAAACGGGATGTGTTCACACCACTGCTGATGGACAAACCTACAAGCACTTTAGCTTCCAGCTGACTTTCCTTGACACTGGTCACCTCTCCAAGCTTGACATGCCACCTGAGAGAAGATGCGTGCAAGAGTCACAGCAGTGCAACACCCATGAGCTGAGTAGTACAGACTCAGACACTCTGCCAGAAGCGGAGAAGAACTTGGTGGAAAAAAGGTAAACACATACAAATTCCTTTTAGGTCACAGAAAAAGTAAACTAAATTAATTACGCAGATCTCAAAGCAACCTCAAGGGAGAGTTAATATTAATATCAAAGTTCCCAACTTGTATCCGCACTGGAAGAAGAGGGCTTGCCAGCCTGGTGCATGCCTCCAAAAGGGTTCAGGCAGTCAAAAGGGTTCTGTCTGAATGACCAGCACTCAGACTGCCACCAGGGCAGGCACTGCCAATGGGAACTGGGGTTCAAATCAATGGCAGCTTGACCCATAAGGAGATTTTCTCCATAGCTTCTGGATATTCAAGCACTGCTATATTTAGGTGGTACACAATTAGTATTTCCTCTAATTTGCTGCCTCTTTCCTTCTTTCCTTTTTTCCTTCCCTTCCTTCCTTTTTTCCTTCCTTTCTCTGCTTTTTTCTTTCCTTCCCTTCCTCTCCTTTCTCTCTTTCTTTTCCCTGCAAGATAGGTAACTAAAAAAAATCATCAAAAAGCTAAATTTGAAGAAAGGGGGAAATGCAAGAAGGAAAAAAACAGCCTTCTGTGCACATGATGTGCTGCTTGCCTGTGAAACGCCAGACTGACAAGATAATGCATTTATATTAGAAATTACCTAGATTTTTGTATTTGGAAAAGGGGAGGGGAAAAAACTACTAAGCTACTTAGCAACCTACTGCAATGGAAGGAGAGAATAGCATGGCTGCATTTGAAAACCAGACCACAGGTCTTGATTTTCAAAGCTGCTCATGAATAATTCAGACTTGTAGGGCCCTCCACAATGCTTTAAGGTCTGTCTTGGTTCTTGACTTCCTCCCACCTGTTGTGGTTTAACCTGGCAGGCAGCTAAACCCCACAGAGCCCTTCGTGCACTCCCTCTCCCAATGCAGTGGGATGGGGGAGAATATCAAAAAAAGGAAAGAAAAACAAACACCAAAAAAAAAAAACACCACAGTAACAACAAAAAGAGTAAACAAAGCAAGTGTTGCACAACACAATTATTGCTCTCCACCTGCTGACTGATGGTCAACCAGTCTCCAAGCAATGGCACACTTCCCCCCTCCCAGCCAACATAACCCATATTAATTGTTCAGCACGACACCGTAAGGGATGGAATATCCCTTTGGCCAGTTTGGGTCTGCTTCTGTCCCCTCCCAGCTCCTTGGGCACCCCCAGCCTCCTCAGTGACAAGGCAGCATGAGAAGCTGAAAAGTCCTTGACTTAGCGTAAGCACTGCTCAGCAACAACTAAAATATCACTGTGTTACCAACATTATTCTCATCCTAAATCCAAAGCACGGCACTGTATCAACTAGGAAAAAATTAATTCTATCCCAGCCAAAGCTAGGACACCACCCTTCCTTTCTCAGAATTAAGACAAAAAGGAAAAAGGAACCAATATATGTGAAAAAATATAAACAAAGAAAAAAAAACTTCATTTTCAGTAGAATTTTAAACAGTGGCCAAATATCTGATGTCACTCTACTGGGACATCAAAGGATTTCACCTGTTGAAAGTAAAAGCAAAATCTGTTACCTTGCACCTTCCTGGAAAGACACCAATCCTTTACTAAAGAACTTTACAAGCCAGGATAACGCCAAGTTACATTTAAGACTATCTTCATTGATGTAAAGATTCATTACGGAGTACACTTTCCAACCACAGCTTCCTGGCACCACACAGCAAAACAAAACAGAAAAGGTCTCTGTTCTCAACACACCTCCTTAATCGGATCTGGAGAAGTCCAAACCCACCTCAATGCTGTGATAGCTCAAACCCCCTTCAGTGTGCAGGTTTCTGCAGAGCTTACTGTGATGGGATGACTGGCTGGGTAGATGAGGGACAAGCAGTGGATATTATCTGCCTTGACTTCAGCAAGGCTTTTGACACCGTCTCCCATAACATCCTCACAGGCAAGCTCAGGAAGTGTGGCCTAGATGAGTGGGCAGTGAGGTGCATTGAGAACTGGCTGGACGGCAGAGCTCAGAGGGCTGTGCTCAGTGGTGCAGCACAGCTGAAGGCCGGTAGCCAGCTGTGTCCCCCAGGGGTCTGTACTGGGTCCAGTCTCGTTCAACTTAGTCATCAGTGACCTGGACGGTAGAATAGAGTGCAGCCTCAGCAGGTTTGCTAAGGACACAAAGCTGGGAGGAGTGGCTGATACCTCAGCGGGCTGTGCCTCCCCCTCTGCTCAGCCCTGGCGAGGCCACACCTGGAGCACTGTGTCCAGCTCCAGGCTCCCCAGTACAAGAGGGACATGGGGCTACTGGAGCGAGTCCAGAGGAGGGCTACGAAAATTATTTTGGGACTGGAGCACCTGTCGTACGAGGACAGGCTGAGAATATGGGGCCTGTCTAGCTTGGAAAAGAGAAGACTGAGGGGAGACCTCATTAATATGTATAAATATCTGAGGGGAGGGTGTCGAGAGGATGGAGCCAGTCTCTCTTCAGTGGTGCCCAGCGACAGGACAAGAGGCAAGGGGCACAAACTGAAGCAAAGGAGGTTCCAGCTGAATATGAGGGGGCACTTGTTTACTGTGAGGGTGACAGAGCACTGGGACAGGTTGCCCAGAAAGGTTGTGAAGTCTCCCTCTCTGGAGATATTCCAAACCCGCCTGGATGCCATCCTGTGCAATGTGCTCTAGGTGATCCTGCTCACCAGGGGGATTGGACCAGATGATCTTCAGAGGTCCCTTCCAACCTCAGCCATTCTGTGATTCTGTAAATTACTTACAGGAAGTTATCAAAGTAATCAATGGCACAATAACTGTAAGACGAGTAGTCAATACATTTTGGTGGCCAAAGGCAAATGGATGCACTAGCAGAGAGTGATCAATGGCACCTGGGAGCATCAAAGCACTTGGTGATGAAGCAATACCCATCCTCTGAAATCACCAGTGAACCCTGGTGTGGTTTATGGCATGCTTTCTCTCCCCTCTAAGGAGACAAGATCCTCTCTGTGTATCACAAGGAAGAATGTACCTGGAGGTCAAAGAGGAGACTGGGCACCTCCATGGATGGTTAGGCGTCAGCACACCTGGGACACCTTGAGAAAATGTGTGGTTTTGAAACCCACCAGCCAGGACTCACCAGAGGCCACCACTGGTCCCCATGAACTCAGAGAGAACCACCCCTGCCACCACCTCCTGCCCTAGAAAAGCCCCCCATCCTCCCCTTCTCTGGTGCAGCAGCCACTCCAGCTGTGCAATGCTTTCCTGCCAAAGGCTCCTATAGACGCTGGTGATCTCACAGCATTGCTTCTGCTCCACTACGTCATTTGTTCCCCAGAAGCCCAGCACATACTTTCTGTCTGATATTTGAAATCACTTACTTTTAAATACAGCCTGTCATTTTTAGATGACTAAGAGTGTCAAAAACATTCAAGATCTAAATCAAAGCTCTTCCTTTGCAGGATGAGAAAAACAGATCACTTAGGCCTTATATTTTCCTGTATTTTTACTTGTAGATTCACTAAGAGCTTTGCTTTTGGTTTATCCTGGAATTGCTAACTCCTGTTTTTTTCTTTTTCTTGAAGAACCAAAGAACCAAAACATGGTTATTCAGTCAACTCTGCCAAGCTCTGTCCACCAGTATAGTCCCCAAATTCAGCCCCCACCACTTTGGCACTGACAACACAGATGTAACCCAGGCAAGGCGAGCTGAACGATTCCACCAGCCCCTGTGCTGCCTCCATGTCAAGCCTCAGCATCCTGAACAAAAAGCAGCAGCACCCATGCTCAGATGCTGCTCACCTTGAAATGCAGAAATTCATCTACAGGGCTCGGTGACTGGCAGGTCACGGTCTTTTATTAAATCCCCAGCTGTCTTTGCCTTCCTGCCACCCACCCTCCTCCCCGCATCATGACACACGAAGATCACTGCACCGCAGGCAGATTCCTGGGGATGAACTTTTATCTCTGGGTTAACATGTCACAGAAACGGAGCTAATTAACTGGGGCTCTGTTGGTGAAAAAGGTTAATATTTTCTCACATCTCATGCTTGGAGAAATAATTAGCCTTGGCACTACTGGCTCTGCCATTTCCTGAGAGCCCAAGTGAAAGAGAGGAGGCTGAAGAGACGCATGGCACTGACGGATAGATGGCCACCACTTCAAATTTGGGCTGACAATACTTCTAAACAGCAGTTGCTTTTCAATAACTTGCAGTGGAACATTAATAGGGGGAAAACTCTGCTTGCACTGCAGTCCTCATCACTGCACAACACCTCCCTGCAAGGCTGCTAAGAATTGAGTTGGGATGCAAACTTTTTTTTTTTTAACCCCTTTCTTGAGTAAATGAAAAAACAGTAAAAGGACAAGGCAAGAATAATTTCAGATCAAAATAGAACTGCTCTGTGCATGCATTTTTCTTGGCAAAGTGCAACGGTGGTGGGGGAGGGTGCAGAACTTCCAAAGTGAAATCAAAGCTGTCTCATGGAGAAATAAAATAAAAATAATTTGGGGGAAGAAAATCTGTCATTTGGGGAAGGGACAGAAGCTGTTTTCACCTTTTTTTAATCAGCAATTTTTGTCAATCAAAGTATTAGTTCAAATAAATTAAAGGTGCCCCCCTGGACTCTTCTCAGGAGAATGCCTGTCAGATGCAGATGCTCTTCCTACCCAGTGAACACTGCAGGGCTGGTGCAAGGGATGAACATAAAGTGCAGGAGGTAAGAAATCTACGGTTATACCCCTGGTGTTTGCTGGATCAGTTCAGAATCACCCCTCTGCCAGGATCCAGGCTCTGTGAGCAGAGGGTCTGCAGGACACCAAGGTCTGATGGGCTCTGCTGAGCCCCCATGACCTGAAGACACCTTTTAGCCAAGAACAGAGCTCAAGAGTGCTTTTTCCTTGCTGCACAGACAGGTGCCATAACTCACTCTCACAGCACGGTTCTTTCCTGCACTTTCAGATATAACTAGCTTTCCTTCCAGAAAAAAAAATAGAATAAAGAGTAACATCCACTTAACTGATATCCTTGTGCATTCCAAACCTTTACCTATATATTTCCATGAGATCCTCATACAACCTAGCTCGCTCCTGAACTCCTTCCCAAGAATCACCCTCATCCTTTTTACTCGTGAAAAAGAAAACAAGGGGGAAGAGTAGGACTGCAAATACACACTGTCAGAATAAGTGTCACCATTTGCCATTTCCCTATGGCATCTGTGATCAATTCACAAAGAACCCTGCTCCTGAACAAACACCAGCCTCTACTGCCCCTGTACCAGCATCTCCTCCCAGTACCATTTCCACTTAAAGCTCCTCAGCCTGCCTCTCTCTGGGTAGTCCCTCAAGACATAAAAATGTGGCACCTCACAGCAGTTGAGATCCTGGAAGAAACCCCATCCCACGAAGTGAAAAACAGAGTCTTTGGGACAAGATGACATTGGGATGGTCGTCTGGCCAGCAGCACTGACCAGGAACAATTCTCAGCCTAGATTTAGACAGCCATCTCAGAGGAATTGCAACTTCTCAATGCTCAAGCTCACTATATCACATTTTATATAGTCCATTCTCATCACTTATTCTCCTCCATCACTAAATGAAGAAAAAACAGTCTTCAAAAGAAGATAGTAAGTAGAAAAAGATATTTGAAAAAGATCACCAAATTCATGGAGTTTTGTCCCCCAAAGCCACCAACCCATCTCAGAAACCATCAAGTCTAGCTGGCCTGCTCCTCCACCTCCACAGGCCACCAGACAGCAAACATGGGGCAGGAAACATCACAGATGCTGTCTCGTGCTGGGGAGGCCACAGCCATTCCCAGGATGGGGGCTTGGACACACCAATTGTTGGCCAGGATTGCGTGTTTCCAGCCCAACTTACAGCCTGTGGGTCCCCAAAGAGACTTGCCACTTCACCAACTTCTTACCACATCTCCACATTTGGACGAGACAGCAACAAAAGCTAGGTCTTTAAACTCCAGGTATTTCAAAGCACGTTAGTCAAGGCTTGATGCTGAGTAATTTTGCTATACCAACATAAAAGCATTTTCAAGAAGCCTGGGAGCTCAAGAGCAAGTTTTGATCTCTTTGACACCAGTGTGAAAGAGGATAATCTCCCTGTGATGCCAGTGAGGCTCACCTAGATAACAACTGTCTCAAAGGCATCTAAGCCCTGCATGTCATTCGAGGATGCTGCTCGCAAAGTACTTCCCCTTCATAGAGCACCTCCAGGCCAACTCCAGCAGAAACAGGAGAATGTGAAATTTAGCTCTTTGCAGAGCTAGAATGATCCAATGAATCTTTTCCCTCCTCTTTCAGGCAGCATCAGTGAGTGGATACAGGGAAATTTTGTCTCTGAGACAAAAGCTCTGGGTCTACGTAAAGTCATAGGTTGGTCAGGTTTGTCCAAAAGGCTCACAAAAGCCAGTGTTGGTCCAGGAACAATGGGGAACAAACTGGCCCTCACAACTGTGCCAGAACAGGTGTCCAACAGGAACTGGAGAGATAAAATAACTAGTGTGCTGTGTCTGGAGCACACAGTGCACACCCATGCTCAAACTGTGCCTCACCCTTAAACCTGTGGACAGATGGGATCTTCTCAGTTTGCACCCTCTAAATTTACCTTTGGGCTCCACCTTTCAGTCAACTCAAAAGCCTCAGCTCTCCAGTAACATACAGGTCCCATCTGTGAGTCACAGCAGGTATAAACTCTAGCAGAAAACTGTAGGTAGTAGGTTTTTAGATGAGGAGCTCAATACTGGGTCTTTTACTAGCAAAGAACAATTTATCCCAGCTAGTGAAGCTGACTGCCTTTGTAATCAGACTATAGCCAAGGTCTGAATTCCCAGAAGTACTTTAAAACAGGATAGCTATGATTAGAAGAGATAATAATGACAGTTCCCTAAAAAGAAAAATAAATCCCAGCATCCCATGATGATCCCATCTTACTTAAGATGGTACAGCTGATTAACAAATGGTTTATCAGTGCTTGGTGACAGCCTATGGGGAGTCCAAATCTGTCTCTCTTAATGACTTTCAGCTGCTTGGGCCATAACAGCCAGCTGATCAATGGCAGAAACAAAACCTTGGCCACTTTGGGCTCCTCCAGTTCATGCCTGAAACACATGCCAGTTCCTCCTACAAAGACCCATCGCTCCATGTCACCTGGCAGAAGCACAACTTCACTGAGCAGTGTCAGCCAGTGATGGGACCAGGCTCCCTGCAGCCCAGCTCTTGCACTTGCCTTTGATCACAGCTCCATTTGATGGATTTTTCTCACACCTTTATCCCTGGAGAGCTCAGCTTAAGGAGGTGATGGAAAAACACACTGTCAAGCATTAACCTCTTGGGGTCTGGTGTCCAAGAGAAAAGTAATCACAGTGTCCTAATGGAGATGCTTTCAGCCCAAATGTGTTTTCTGCTACTCATTTGTGTAACTGCTCACCTGCAATATCCCGTTGTGCTCTTGCCTGTAGTTAGGAATAAGAAGGAAATCAAGACCAAAGGCAAAGCAACCTCAGGTCTTATCTTGCCCAGCTAATTCAGCCTCAGCGTATCTGCTGGCAAGACATCCAGCAACAGGCCTCACACATACAGCATCTCATCCAAACACGATAAATCTTATTTCTTAATGAAATCACAAGTGTCCTGGCTTTGGACGCTCTCTGCCCTCTGTGGCAGTCAGGCTGAGGGAACATCACAGATATCACCTGGCCACATCCCTCTCTGAACAGTCTCAACAAGCACAGCCCTCAGCCCTGGGCCAGTCTCCCACCTGAGGGATGCCCTCCAACTGGCAGTGCATGAGAGAGGAAACAAGAAGGTCTTACAGTGTGTTGTTGCCAGCAAAGGGAATAGGAGAGACTGCAAGGGAAGAGATTTTCAGGGGGCACAAGTTCATGTGATCGACTATATGCCTGCCAGAATGCTCTCAGTGTCAGCAGATGATTCAACACCTGATCTTCAAACCTGTCAGTACCCCTGCCAGGCCCTCACTTCAACTGCAACTTGACTTCAGCAACTGCTTTTTTCTCTCAGACATGCACATACACACACAAATGCAGCCTCCAGCAGCTGTAAAATTCAAGCCCGACTGGGAAGCTAGGGCTTCTTGTAACACACCTGGGACTCAGGGAGGGAGGTTTGAAAATTCAGAGGATTATTGCCTTATGTCAGGATTTGACAAGGCTCCATCCTTGACCACCATGCTCTGCCAGCTCTTGAGACAGCACTACAAAACTTGCATCAGAGCCGTGGAGGAAAAAGCAAGGTGAACAGAGAAAATCAGGCAGTAGGGGATGCCTGAGGCTGGCCGACATCATTTACGCACTGAAAGAAAGGGAAGTGCAGGCAGGTCAGCAGGAACAATGCTCTGGCCATAAAATGCAGCCCCCAGAAGCCATGGTGTTTCCTTAGCTGAAATCACCCATGAACTGAGTGCAACTCAGGGGCAGGCAAGAAGAGCTGCTATGTTTTCTTCAGCTGCGATTCCCTTGAGCACTGATTCCTCTCTGTCTGAAATCATTCCACTGGCTACAATATAAGAACAAAATAAATCCAGCAAACATTGCTATGCAACTGGCTGCCGGTACCACACCACACCCCACGGTAGGGTTTGCCTTCTCCATGACCTTCTGGCAAGGAGCTTGCTGCTCAGACTTGGCCCGGTTTTGTACACTCAGTTATTGTTGGCAATTCTTGATGTTTGGCTGGATTAGCAAATTAAAATAAAAACTCTAGGAAATCCTCTGCAACCATCCCAGTGTAATACCACACAGGGAAGCTGTAGGAGCATTGCTTCCATGTCCTGGACACTAGCACTGTGAGGTGTCAGTCTCTCAGCGTCACACTGGCTTGCAACTTGGTAAGCCTTGCTGTTGTCATACATCATGCACAGGGGATAAAAGAGAAGAAACACTGAAAACCTGGTGAGAGAACAGAGCAGCACCAACATCTAGCTGGCAAGCTGAAGGACAGCCTGCTCCCCCCTGAGGACATGCTGAAGAGGTGGGCAAGACTGTCTCCGAAGCCTCCTGCCCCTCACGTGAGCTTTCTCTGGGGATGGCAGATGGGGAGCAGCCCCTCAGCATGACCCCCTGCACAGCAATGCACTAGAGCAGCACACATCTTAGGATGCAGCTTCGCCCAGGGGCAGCTGGAACATCAGCTGTGGCAGCTCCTCAAGTATCTGCACTATGAACAAAGATTTATTTCCATGTGGGACTTTTCAGACCCTGCACCTTCGTCTCCCCTCTGTCCACCACGACAGGTCCCTTCCTCCCTCCCCCATCCCTCTCCCGGCCTCTTCACCACCCACCTCTCCCAGACATCCAGCTCCGTTTGCTCTATGGCTGCTCCACTGCTTGGCTAACAGCGCATCATCTTCAGCATTGTTCAGACGTATTCAATAAATCAGAATCCACTTAGTGGGTTAAGGAAATTGGAAGCAAATGCTATTAGCACCAGCCCCTCCTACATGCTATGCCCTTGCTTCATCCTTAATGAGAACTTTTCTTTCTGCCTGCCCGGGAACAAGGTGGCAGCCACAGCAGTGGGGTGCAGCGAAGTGGCAGCTGAGTCCCCCTTCTTTTTTAGTAGGGCAGATGGTTAATAGCCCCAGCATTAATTCTCTCCAGGAATAGTATGCTCGCGCTCTGATCAGCTCTAACAGGCATCCATAAGGGCTGTCAGCCCCACTCCGGAGAAAGGAGCATCTGGTCCTTGCTATGAAAAGGGGCTAGAAAAATTAATTATACAGCAACAACAAGAAAAAAAGAGCACCACTGATTGCTACAGGGCTGAAGAGCTGGTGTTGTTCAGCATTTCAGCCCAAGTGCTGCACTGGATCTGGAACAATGAAAATTCAGAGTCAGGTCAGATTCCTGGTGCTGGGTCTCTCTGAGACACACTGCCCAGGCAGCAAGGTCCTGAGGCTGAGACACATGGCTCCTCAGGAGGATTTGCACAGACTATATAAAGTCCTCAGAGGACAAGGAGGAAAATTGCACAACCAAATCTTGCTGCAGTTCTCCCAGTATCCCTCCAGGGGTACTTTTTGGGTGCCAAAGCATATTTTTGACCCTGATGGTGCTGGAGCTGCTAAAAGAAGTAACAAAGCAAGTTCTTTTCTTCCTCTCCAATTCACTCTGCAGTAGTCCCTTATGTCTCTCATAAATTCCTCTCTCTTCAGAGCAAAATAAGTGCTGAGCAGTTATTTTATCCCCTTGCACCATCTCAGTGCCTCCTTCATAGGACAAGAATTCCCAGCACCAGTGAAGACTATGTTCGTCATGATGATGCTCATTACCGCTGCTACACGTCACACGAACCTAGTCCTGCTTTTCTGGACGAAAAATGTCATTTTCTTTCTCTCCCTATGATCCTAGAATAATTCATTTATACAGGAAGTAACGTTTTTAATATATAGGTTCAGGACTGCCACACTTGACAATAAGGCAACTCAAGTGAAAGATTTGACCCCAAAAAAACGAGCAGAATGAAAGCCAAATACAACCACTGGGCATGGCCAAAGAGCCTAGATCCCCCCCTCCCCATCCGCCCCCAGCATTCCCAAACCAGGGAAGAGGTACAGTACTATCCACCCACATATTGAAGTTCCTTGAGGGAGATGAAGGAAAATAAAGATTGAATAATACTGCCTTTGGCACCTCACCTGATTTCTCCATGAATCCTATGTTATTCATTATTTCTCTTAAAGCTCCTGCTTCTACTAGATGCATACAAATTGAAAAAATAAAAATAATAATAAAAAAAACTTTTGCCTTCATTTAAAAATCATTAATTCCAATGTAACCAGCAAGAATTTGCCTCGATTTGCACAATCGCTGGTGAGCTGAACCCGAGCACGGCACTATCTGAAACTGAAAGCAAGTGCATTCCTTCACCCTACACACCTTGCCACGGCCCTGACCAGTGATCCTGCTATAACCCCCCCCCAGCAGAACAGTGGTCCCCCCAAAATGCCCAGCCAGCTGCTGTCTCCAGGAAGGGAGGGCAGAACCTGTGGTGGCGGGTGTCACGGATGGCACGGTCACTGGGCATCCTCTCGCTCTCCCGCTGGTTAAAGGCATGGAGCCGGTACGGGTCCTCGCCGCCCTTCCATTTTCGAGCGCTCAGGTATCTCCGCTCTTCAAACTGATCCCACAGGTCGTCCCAGTCCGCCTCTGAGCCCTGTGCGCACAAAGTCAGCCCCATTAGAGACAGGAAGGAGCAGGGGGCACCGCCTGGTCCCTTGGCATCACCCAGCCCTGCTCAAGAAGTTGGGCGGCCCCACTTTGGAAGAAGATGCTAACAAGGAGCCTAATTAGGTCTTGTCTTCTCCCCTCCCTCCCCCCCGCCCCAGTCTCGAAGCAGCATGTTAAAGAGAACCTGGTCATTTGAGTCTAAAATTAATTCCAAACCAAACTCCCACCTCTGGTGGGTCCTACTATCAAGCAGCACGGCCTCAGGAAATACACAAAAACAGAAGGAGCTGCCAAGGAGCGCACCCTTGCCATGCAGCCCCTCCTCAAGGTGCCAAGCACAAGGGATGGAGCTGCCTTTCATGGCTGCTCACCCACTCCAGCAGCTATCAGGGGCTGAGCACCCCTCAGTATCACGGAGCTGGTGAGCACAACGCAGAGCTAATAAGATCACATCATTACAGCAGCACAGGCTCTTTGATCTCAACGCGTAACATGGGAAAATTCAAACATTTACAGATGTCTCAGACCCTAAGGAAACTGTGGTTTTATCCAATAATTTATCTTTTCTTTTTCTTCTTTTTTTTTTCCCCTTCGGTTAACACCATCTCAAAGATGATTTTGCCAGCTAATAGCACAAAATGAAGCTTTTGAAACAGGTGATTTTTACCCTGTAATTGATTTTACTTGCGTCTGAAAGCATGCTCACTGTGTTCACAGGAAGGGGAGGAAGGAGCATCAGTTCTCGCACACGAACCACCAGCCTCTGCTGCAGGACCAAGCTTGGCATCTCCAGGAGTGCAGGGTACCCAACAGCACCCTACTTCACAGGGACACTGTCCCCAGAAAGCTGACAGAGCAAGGGCTGCACGGGTTTCCAGGTACAGGGTTGTTTTTCTTCTATTGCATTACCCAGCAGCTTTATCAGCAGTTATGCCAAAATTTACCCCAGTGAAAGAATGACACCAAGAAACCCTTGAACCACCAGCTGGAATGGGAGAAAACTATCAAAGACTTGGAGAGAATTATTAAAATAATCGGGTCACCGCAGTCCAGCAGGTTTACAAGCAAAGGAACGCACGGAACTTGTCTGCAGGCTTTCAGGAGGACTGATGGAGACTGGGTGATAAATATTGTTTACGTTCTTTCTAAGGCATCCTGCAAAACATGACTTGCTGCCACAGTAAAAGATAAGCAAAGAGTAAGCCTATTGAATTTCAGGACCAACAAAGCCCTCAAGTTTATAAAGATGATGACCCCCAGGGAAGGGGGAATGGCTCTGTTAAAACTACTGCCAGGGAGTTTCAACCCCTAAATGTTAACACCGGGAAGAAAACCAGAAGTTGTTTTTTGTTTGTTTGTTTTTTAAATCAAGCTTGATACGAGAAGTGGAATTAAAAGTGGTCACGTAGCACTTAAGGCTGTTGGAGATATATATCCCACCTTCTCAGCCAGATAATACCCATGTGTAACCATGACCAAAATCAAGGCAGCATCCTTTGCTGTGGAGGACCCACAGACAGAGGACCCACAAGCAGAAGATTCACCCGGTCCTTGGCACCCACTCAGGGAGGGGGAAAGCAAGTTGAAATGGAAGGAGAAAATCCCTTCACCCAGCCAGGGATACCACATCACTTCTGGGTCACTGTATGAGGTCTTCGTTGTAATATTTCTGCCATGGATTATCATCTCTTCCTCACAGCAGAGGCCTATCTTGGGAGTTATTTAAATGATGGCAAAAATCTAGATTTAATTTATTGTGATCTAACTCACTTTAGAAGCCCAATTACCTTGCACTGGAAAAGGATCGAGTCAATACTCCACTTGCCTTTCTATCTTCCACGTGGCTCCTCTCCCTAAGCTTCACATTCATTTTCTCTCATGTACTGGTAATAAATTTTCATTTTTTTCCTTCAGATTAGGTAATTTCTCTTTCAGCACTGCAGTTTAATAGCTAGTATTAATTATAGGAAACACAGTCAGTGCTTAAAGAGTTTGAGAATGAACGAGTCCACAGGAAATAGTGGAAAAAGATATCAAAACCAGACAGGTAGCTTGGGACACAAGTGTTGAGCAGCTCACCCTCTCCTCTGTGCCGCGTCTTGCAATGCCTCTGCTAAAAACTCTGCCTTTTGCATTTTCTTACCCATTGCAGAGATCACCTACTGCATCCCACCACGTGGCAGGGATGCTCCCAAAAGAGAGCGCAGCTTGGAAAGAGCCCCCTCCTTTCCCAGCCTGTTGAAAACACCCCAAAACCCCAACACCAAATAACAGGTCAAACAGCAAGCCCAGAGCAAGGTATTCACTGCAACGCCACAGCGAAGACTGAAAGCCTCACGATGCAAAGCTGTGCTTCCTCATCTGCTACTTAAATCACAGCTCAGAAACAAACAAAATTAAAAAAAAAAAAAAGAGGGGAAAAAACAGGGAGTGGTGCCGTGGGGGGATAGCAGGTCATTAATGGTAAGGACTACGATTTTCCGGAACTGTTAGTGCCTTGTTTATGTGGATTTCCGTGAATATGACATACTAATGGCATAATGATTGTGTGATTACAGGACAGCAGGGATCGCTCGAGTGCGAAGGAGGAATGAGCATCCCTGCTGCAGGCATATTGCTTCCCCCAGGGAAGCTCTGTCCTCAGACATGGGCTAGAGGTTTCCACGGGCTGGCCACCCCCAGCCCACCTGGGTGCCAGGGAGGAAAGGTAATGGGTGGCAGGAGCTAAAAGTGGTTCCTGATTCACTCACAAGCAAAGCATCAGCCCAGCAAAAGCTCCAGTAAACAAGAACAAATTCATGTCCATTTGGCACGAAGGGCCTCTAGGGACCCCGATGTCCTAAGGCACGTCACTGCTGGCCACAACAATTGAGCTGTTCACGTGCTGTGGCTCAGGGACACCAGGGGTGGAGGGTAATTCTTCAGCAGGAACTGCAACCAGGCATTACACAAATGAGATTTAAACATCATGCCAAAGTGCCAGGCCCCTGTGAGCAGGAGACTCAATTACAGAGCTGTTACCATCCGAGGCTCTAATGCCGTCTGAAAGAATCGTAATGCTTCAGACAGAAGATGGCTCAACCCTCCTCGTACCCTGGTGCCAGAGCAGGCAGTAAGAGGAACAATGGTCCCAGCAGGGGAAAGCAGCACATCACGCTGCCCCCAGCCTCCTCGCCATCTCCCCAGACAGCCACTGGGACTTGCTCAAACGCAAGTTTGACCCCTGTGTAAGCACTGCCCAGATGGAAATGTTCCCATGCAGGCTCTGGAGCTGGATCTCCAGTGGCTCCCCTGAACGCCTCCGTGCCCAGCTGGACTCAGCACAGAGTGCTGGCCGGAGACACAGCACAAAGAGCCATCCCTGAGCTAAGGCAGCTGGGATGCTCTCTTCACAAAGCAGCAGCCTGACAGCTCCCCTGTCACCTTGCCCACTGCATCCCCCCACTATGCATGAGGCAGGGAGCAAAGCAGGCTCACAGATGGGATTTTGTACTCACTTGGCCTCTGCCAAAACCATACTAGCAGGTCACCTCTTCTTCCGGTCTACGGCAACCTGCAGCAGAGCTGCCAGAACAGTGCTTTCAGCCCCCTGCCTGAGGGCCCTAGACCCCAGGGTCCACACCACTGACCTCTAGAAACAAGGCTCAGCTGCAGACTCCCTGGGATTCCCACTTCAAAAGATGCTCTTCATCCAGAACCTCCCCAAATCAGACGTGCACGTGCAGCCATACAGGAGCGCCTTGCTGTACAAATTAGCTTACAGACTAGCCCGACACACGAAGACAAATCCTGGGTAATTAAAAAGAAAAGGAAGCCGATTATACGCTCCTGAAGAATATCGTTGCCCGCTTCTGTTTTATTTATATATTATGCTGTATAATGAGCTGAATATTTAGGAGGTCAGCACAAACCAAGCTGCTGACAAGAAAAGAAAATACCCAGCTCTGTCTGTGCCAGGAGGCACGCAGGAGGATGGAAAGGATTTTCCATCATCTCTCCCCACTTGCAGTTCCCCCAGGACCCCGCGGGGCTGCTCAGCTCTATTGCCAATTCTAAACTACTCGTGCTTGGGCAGAGGTTTTCTCAGTAAGCCTTTCCCTGAGTCTGATGTCTGCCTCCCCACTTCAACCCATCCCTATCCTGGCAGGGTTTGTACTTTACAAGCCTGGTGCTGCTCCCGTCACCAAGCTAAAATTTTATTTTCCTTAATTTTAATAACACCCAAATCCCCCAGAACAGAGCACTTCCGAGCTCTGCCACAATCCACCTGGAAAGGACAAGCTAGGTCAGTGGTTTTCATCCCCAGCCTGCTGGCAAGAGTGAACCCTCACTAATGGGTTTGCAAGCAGTAATTAGGAGAAATGAGTTTGGGACAGGTCTTCCCTCAGCTGAGAGAAGAGAGAAATCACCGCGGGATGCTGGGGGAGCAGCACTGCTATTGCAAGGGGATGTTTGCACCCTGCCTGTTAAATCACCTGCAGCACTGGTCCGGCTCTCATCCCTCTCTCTGTCACGGTGTCAGGGATGCTGTGCCGAGGACTCATCGCTGCCGTGTTGCAAAGAGCTGCAGCTCAGTGAGCTGCCTTAAACAGCACTGCACCTCGCAATCGCATGCTGCCCAAGGGTGTTTCAGTGTCTCTGCCCTGTTCTGCCATGGTGGGGGCTGCCGAAACATCATGGTCCCACCTCCCCACCCCACAGTGCCCCTACATCATCAGCTGTGGCCAGTTGCTGAGGACATCTGCAGCTCTCACCCAAGCAACCTCTCACCCCGAACAAGTTTGGTTTCAGCAAAGAAATCTGCCCTTGACCCGAGAAGCACAGTGTGGGGGGCAGCAGGCAGGCTAGCCCTACGGTGATCCCCCAAAGGTAGGCAGCAATTAGGCAGTGCATTAATTGGGAAAGAAAGAAAGGCAGCATCCATTTCCCCTGCGCCAGCCAGGTTTGGCCCAGGCATCATCAGGAGTCAAACACGTTTGGGAACAGCACAGACCCACGAGCAGTAAATAGTGTGGCAAAAGGAAGCTACTGCACTGACAGACAGCACTTATTTTTTCTTGTGAGCCTTTTCAGGGCATAAGGGAGCTGCTTCCCAGCCATGAAGGTCAAAGCAGCTTTCCCATGCTTCAGCAAGAATGGCAGCTGATTCGGTACTTAGGAGCCCGTGGCTGCACTCAGTCTCCAGCTGAGCTTTGCTCTTCCTTCGGTGTAAAAGCCAAAGGTTGGAATGGGGGGAGTGGATGGAGAGTAAAGCAGAAAGCAGCCCTTGTCCTCCTTTGAAAAGAGCCCTCTCAAGAACAGAGGGAAGGGACCTTGCTGACAGCACGCTCAGCATCCCTGACCTGCTGTGGCCTTCTCACAGCAGCGAAGGCGCTGGTAATTTTTTCTGCGGGGACCTTCACACAGCTTTAGAAACTAATGCCATTATCTTTCCCCTTCCAAACTGTGCAGCAAAGAGGGGCAATTCGTGGCAGCAGCATGGGAAATATGATTGCCAGAGAAAGGAAAATGCCTCTGAGGGAGGGAAAGCTTAGTCTGTTTTACCTGGTTTTATTCTAGCACGGCGAAGAGGGAAAGCAGAGATGAGAAAATAAATATTCAAGCAAAACAAAAGAATTGCAAATGCACAGGACACGTACATGTATTGCATTAGTTGTCCCCAGGAAGCCAATGGGGAGTCCCCAGTCCCTACCAGCTGTTTTACAGGAGCAGAGCTTTACCAGGTGGGTGCTGAGGCACGACCAGCACCAAGGAGCTACTGCTCAGCAAGAAATGCTGTCAGTCAAAGCTCTCCAGTCCTGCACCTTATTTCCAGCTCTGGAGAAGCCCCAGGCTGCCCCCAGCCATGACCCAATTTCCCCATCCCTACCAGTAACTCCCAAGGCTGCTGCTTGGTGCAAGACTCCCCACAGAGCATCACCCACGCTGAGCAGCTCCCAGCCTTTCTCCCCTTCCCATCGCTCACTCTTTGCCAAGTGGGAAGAGCAGAGGGAAAACATTTCCTGGAACTAACCCAAATTTGGGGTTGAGCCATCTCCTTACCTTACAAACAGTTTTGTACAAAGGAAGGCGTTTCTGTGACCCACATTTAGTCCTCAATTCGCAGGCAGAGACAGATGAAACTCAGGTCACTGCCACCTTGATGCAGGACACACATGCCACAACCAACAGCCCGTCCTCCCTGAACTGTCTTCGAGGAAGAATTAGATATAAAACATCCGTGACAGCAAGAGCTGATCTAAACCTTTGATTCCTGGGTACACGCTGCCAGAGTTTGCGAGATCCTGGGGATGGCAACAACGTGAGTGACAGCAGCAGAGATACAGCAGCATAATTTAGAGTATGCGTCAAGCCAGCCTGCTTCCATCTCAGCTCAGTAACAGGGAAAAAAAAATACCCTGACTAGTGTGGAATGCATTAGAGCAAGGTATCATGAGAAAATAAGCAGGTTTGGCTATAAGGGACTGCTGATAAGGGCTGAAGTTGCATGGGAGCAAGGACCCTGGGCAGACCAGCTCCATGCCGCAGGGAGAACCTGAGGGTGACAAGGGGCTGGCAGCAAGGGTCTAAGCTTGTACCGAGGTCTGAGCAATGTTTTACCTCAAAAACAGGTTTGCTTCAAAGTGCAGCTTCAGGCCAGCCAGATCTATCTGCCAGAAATTGCATCTGATAATGAGGTTTCTGGGGAAGAAAGGTGAAGGTGAAAGCCTGTCAAGCCCTGTTTTATGACACACAGAAGCCATCCTACCTTCCTTACAGAATGGGGCGCAGAGGGGAAAAAAAAAAAAAACAGGCAATAAAAGGTTAAATAACGTGAGAGCAAGGCATTTCATGAAAAAATATATGAAGCATTTTGCCAATCCCAAGCCACCAGAGCACACCAAAGCAAGCTCCGCTATGCCACCTCCAGGGCTGAGCAGTCTGTGACCTCCTCCCACTCTTGCCCTGCAGGTCAAAGCCAGGACTTCTGCATCCTAAAAACATCCCCCAGCCTCTCCTGAGGAGCAACCCTTGTGCCTCCTGCCTCCTCACAAACACAGCTCCTGCTGTGGGCATCACAGGGATGCCGAGGGGCCACGCTGAGCCCACAAGTGGCAGGAGATGGCCTGAAGAGGCTTGGCCACCTTACAGACTCCCCTACAACTGGGACATCATCCCTGCGGGGAGGGAGAAGACAGCGCTGGGAAAATCACAATCCTTCACCCATTCCCTGGCGCAAACACTAACCCCCAAGCACCTTGTCCTCCTGCAGCTCCTCTCAGACTTCTGTCTGGGAAAACAAGGCCATCCAGCCTCCAAGCACAGGGGCATCTCTTCAGTTTGGAGGATGACCCTGCCACCACCGAGGACATATCGCTGGAACTCCTGCACCCTAGGAGGACTCTGGTACAAAACACGTTGCTGTGTCATAGCCCAGAGACGTGGGATCAGCCTTTCCTTCCCCCTTTCCCATGCACGTTGGCAACATCTGAGTGCGATCAATACGTCTGCACATATCTAGAAGCACAAAAAAAAAACAACACTGAAAATAACAACAATAATAATTAAAAAAAAACGACTGTTGAGTCACATGGTGCAGCAAACTCAAAACACTTCACAAAAGCCTGGGGATCTGGACAGAAGCCAGCAACAGGCACTGAGCTTTGCTGCTATTATTGAAAAAATACCCTCGGTTTGGCCTGGATTCTCTCTCACACATACACATTTCTCTGCATCAAGGAAAACAGGATTTTTGCAATCATTCATTGTGAAAATGTAGCCTGGAAATCTTGATGGGCATCTACTGCTTGGGCATGTGCAAGGATCTTGGGCTGACGCAGGACAAAGTCTCCATCCTTGCCCCGAGCCCCGGCTGCCCTGGCGAGGCCATCATCTTGAGCACAGCCCTGGGAAGGGCAGCACCTGATCTGGAATGGTGAGAGGGTGTGCAGATGGCTGTGGGATTGTTCCCTCTGCTGTTTGCAGCATATTTTACTGCCCACAGACGTCTGGGGATACGCACCAGAAATAGCTGGCTGCACAAGCCAAGACTTTTCCTCCTACAGAGAGAAAGTTTTAATCCAGAACTGCCAGGTACAGCTGAACACATTTGAACGCATCCATCTTTTTGCAGTGAAAGGAACAACATCTTAACAGAGATGAAAACTGTGACGGTGCCTTGTGCTAGCTTGGCTGGGAGCTGGTGAACAGCTGTATTGCAGAGACATCCTTCTCCTGGTCTGCCAACAACCTTTACGTCTGCTTTAAAACAACGGCAATAACGCTCCCTTCGAGTCGCGCTGAATTAGTCTGTGCAGAACACTCACAGGTTCAGCAATGGGAGAGATAAGGAAGTGCTACGTGGGATCGTACCTATATCCAGCAAGGCTCGTGGGCTGTGCTCGGGTTCAGAGGCCGGTAAAGGTGGCTCTAAGAGCACGTCGTGCTCTGGAGGAGGACGGACACAGCAGCAGGGGCGCAGTCCTGCCAGCCATGCCCAGGAGCTGGTCAAGGCCACTGCCTCAGCGGAGGTTTGCTAAGGATGAGAACGGCACGGCGCAGGCCAGGCACAGGACATCACTGCATCACAGGTCACATCACATCACACTCACACCACGGCATTTAGTGGCTGCACAGACCCTTCTTCTACACGTCAGTCACCACTGACTTCCAATCCTTCCTCCTCTTTTCCCAGCTAAGGAGCCCGAGTTTTCCTCTCCCACAGAAACCATCCCAAAGTGGCTTTGGCTCATCTCTCACCTTCTGTCCAGCACCATCGATGCAGACGGGAGCCACAGCTCCCCAGCCCCAGCACAGGATGGGATGGGCTCCACCACACGCAGGGCTCTGCCGCCAGCACCAAGTTAACACCGATGGCTCCTCATTGCCAGGGACACAAGTGGTGACAGCGAACACAGGGAATTAAATTCTCCATGCTTGGATATAACATTTTGAAAAGCTGGCTCTCTCAGAAGCAGCAGTGAAAGCCCAAGCTACATCAGAGGTGAGCAACCACTTCAGCAATGCCAGGAGAAGCCTGAAGAAGGCACTAATAACGTCTCTGAAGAGCTCTGCAAGGCTCTTTTAAAAACATTCCCTCTGCCAGCACAAATAAATATCTGAGCAAAAAATATTACAGAAAAAGTCGGTTGACTCATGAAGAGCGAATGTGTTAAATATAGAAAATAAAGCAATCGAAGGGCAAAAGAAAAGGGATTTTAGCCTTGCTTTGAGCACAGTTCTTGTTGCAGCCTTCCACGGGTGCCACCAAGCTGCTTTAACCCCCCAAAGCAGGGGAAGTGGATAGCAAAGCAACCTTTTGCCTTGCTCCCTGGCCATGCCTTCCCCCAGAGAGGAGCAAGGCTGGGATGGGGAGCTGCTCCCCATACCACCATGAGCTGAGCAAAGCTTTGAGCCTTCACACCTGTCCTAGTCATATAATGAAGGACTGACTGGAGAAAAAGGAGAGGGAAAAAATGTCCCACGGCCTGACTTCTTTCTGTGTGTGTGGCTTGCGAGCCTGGCAAACTATTTGTGATACCCCATAAATTTCCCTGAATGTTTGCTGTGGTTTTTTGTTTGGACTATTCCTTTATCTCTCCCTGAAATGCAGCTTTTTTGTTTTTCTTTTGTTGTTTTTTTTTTTCCTCCCACAATTACACGGGAACAAGGTGGGGAGGACTGATGCTGACATCCTGAGCATCTCCATTATAAAGCACATCTCAGCCTCAGTCAGGGCAAACCTTTGCAAGACAGGAGAAATCCCTCCTCCAGATATACTTAACAACCTCGGGACAGACTGACATTTAGCCTGTAGGTGTCACAGCCATGACGTTATTGCCAGAAGCCAAGCCCTGCCATTGAAACCTGCATTCACCCACCCCAGGCACAGCTCGGGGCTCTCTGCCAGCTCCCAGGCTCCTCCAGCCTCCTAAATCACACAAGGTAAGCTTTAAGCATCTGCAGCACTTTGGAGAAATCAGAGCTTATCTGGCTAACAGAGGCTTTTAGTGGTCCCCAGGCAGAGCAGGCAAGCAGCTAATGACAGTCTAATGAGCTGGGGAAAAAGAGCTGCTCTTTTGTCCAACAGGAGCACTGTAGCTGTTAGCTGGGCTGACCTCACATTTTCAGCTGAAGCTTCAATGGGAAAAGCCAGGTCTATTCCAAAACCATTTTCTTCTTCATCCATTACAGGCTCTGCTTTCCTTGAAACACTTGTTTTTCACCACGGGAAATGAAATACATACATTTGCATATAAAAACACAGATGGATTAAAAGATTTAAAAAATAAAAAGGAATTTGTAGCAACATGGCTTTCAAGCCTGCTGTGTTTAGCATCCTTTCAAACAGAGTACAACTACCTTAAGATTTTCCACTGTGGGAAATTCCTGACAGGGGAAAGCATGTTTCCAAAGACTGCAAGCTTTAATATTTGGCCTGTTCTAATAAGTCTGATAAAACATCATGGATTTGCTTTTTCCAAGCAGAGACAAACAGGTCCACTGATAAAGCCCCCAGAAGCACACACTCTGCTCCCCAAGGTACGTTGGCTGCTGCAGGCAGCATTCCCTCACCTCCCAGGGTAGCTGTGTTCAACCTCGAGCACTGAATTTGCACACATACTGGCCCTTAGAAAACCTAATATTACCAGAAACCTTAGGCTGTTGATTTTCTTGCCTTGCTTCAATAAGCATAGCTTCGGTTTGTTTTTAACTGCAAAGTCCTTGTGTTCTGCAAAAACAAATGTAACAACGTCATGTTTCAGGGGTAGGAATTGAAAAATAAAACTGCCTGTCAATGAAAATCAAGGCAGGTTCACTGACAAAACGGAGTGAAACACAAAAGAAAGCTTAAGTAGGAAGCAGAAAAAAATAGAAGTTGCATTGACAGTTTATTTCTATTCTTAATAGCCTGAAAGAGACCAGTAAGGATACTGGAAGGTGAACTACCTGCTGCTCACTGAAACAGAGCTATTTACGAAACCACCTGGCTGTCAGCTGCTCAAACTCCACACAGAGGTAAAGTGTAAAGGGCCATTGCACCCCATCACCAAGGGAGCTGGAGTCAGGCTGAGGACAGGTTTGGAGCAGCCCTGTGGGTGGGAGGAGAAGATGCACTGTTCTCCACCTCGTCAGGATGGATGGGGGGAAAACATCCAGAAACTGCCTGAAGCACGGGAAGGAGTATCTGTATGCCCAACTTTGAGGTTGCCCCCTCTTCTCCAGGCAGTGACATTGCCCGCAGGAGTACTTTTCCATAAAGCTTACAATTATCCAGAACATGAATTGGGACAGAGAGGAAAAATGTACACCCAAACCCTTTGTCCACCTGCAGTGATCTGTCCTGTCTCTGGCACCTGGAGGTCTCCAGGCAGACTGAGCTCTGCTGTAGCAAGAACAGCTCCTGAGTGCTCTCAGTGGTGACAGACCCCAGAGCACCCAGCAGGAGTTCACAGGCACTCGCTGGGGTGTCCTGGCTGGAGGCCAGATTCACAGGGCAGAATTTCATCCTACCTTCTTTCGCATCCTCCTTCAGCTTCAGGTGCTTTTTCCATCCCTCCTCCCCCTTGTCTTGCAAAACAAGACTGTGCTGCCAAGGGCACAGCTCCCAGTGACACTGCTGCTCCTCCGCACCCAGCCTCAGACAGCAAATCCTACAGGCAGCCCACGGAGCAGACGTCTGGCTCGGTACCGGCACCAGTTGCTTCAGAAGACACCCACCGTGCTGCTTAGCTACACACAGCTTCCTTACAAGTCAGGATTTTTCCCAACTTTTGCTGTCGAGAGACCCTTTCGAGTCATGGGACACTTTCTGCCACCTGTTGCCCTTCTCTTCTAAAAATTGAGGTTCAGAGCAGCCATGCCGACGTCAAATCCTTTTACTGGCAGCAGCCAAGCCCTCAATCCCACAACCACCTGGCAGCAGCAAGTCCCGACAATGAAATCCCACCCTGAACCCATCTCCTTCCCTTAAGATAACTTTCCATCACCCACCTTACCTGCTGTCAATGTCGGACCTACGCCGGTTCAGATGCCCAAAGCTCAGCAGCACACCCAAGGTGGGGGCACGCTCATGAGTCAAGCGACAGCATTAAAGCTTTCCCAGTACTGCAAACTCTTTGCTTTCCCCTCTGACTCCTGTTTTCTTTTTCTTGTCAAGAATGACAGTTCTGCAATGATTTTAGCTCAATTTACATGATTTGGCTGAGATTTCTCAGAAATTTAGCCAAGCAGCTAACTTTACAAAGCATCCCCTACTAATTCTTCCCGTGCCTCCAAGTCCCTGTCTATAAAAAGAGCATCATTGCTGCCACTTCATTTCCAGATGACAGAGGTTTAAAGCACTGCTACCCAACATCTACACAGCAGCCCAGGGGGAGCTGCCAGGCTCTGCTTGGCTCCAGACAGATAACTGTCCACCAGCGAAGATGCCACCAGCTCAGCTCCAAACCCCCTCACGTGTGCCCAGAGCACCAGCCGGGTCTACAGAGTCGGTCCAGGCAGCTACCACCTTGCACAGAAATAAACTGATAGCTACAAAAGCTTAAGCCTCCTATCAGACTTTCGCTGGCATGAATTTGCTTTAAAAGTAAATAAAGAAATGAAACCCAGCTAAGCCGGGCAGAAAAAGGAGAGGCAGAGCAAGCCATGGAGACATTTTCAGGCAATAGAATCTGAGATCAAACCTTTCACATGGCTGTAGACAGTGAGGCTGTAAATTGGCCTAGGATTTAGCTCCATTTAGCTCTACTCAACTCCAGAATTCGGCACAAGCCACAGATACAGCCATTCAGCTCATGTCTTGCCCCCGTGAGCTTGTGCCTGCATGTGGGGAGAAAGTGAGGTGCTGAGGGGCTTTGCTGAAGGAGATGCTTCATTTCATGGCCCAGCCATTGTTATTTATTTTTAATCCCAGACCCCCTTTATTTTATTTTTTTAAATCACCCCTCAGTTCACATTACAGCCATAATTTATCTCCACGAGTTGCCTTACTGCCTCCATCACGGGACATGTGAAAAAGGGATGCAGAAAGGCTGCTGCAGACAGGGATCAGCCATCCCTACCAGGGCAGGAGAGGCAGCGGCAGGGCAGAAGACTGTCCCCCAACTCCAGAGCACCAGCAGTGCAGAGACAGACATCCTGCAAGAAATTCCTGGAAGACAGGTGGTTTTCTCCTGGCACGTGGACACCATACATCCAGGGCAGACCTGTTGAGAGGGGCAGTAATATCCCTCCCTCAGTACGCAGCTTTGCAGTAGACGCAATCCAGGCCTGACCCCAAGCACCAAAAGAGTTATAGACAGCTCCCTTTTTTCAACTTTGCTCTCTCTGACACATCCTCAGAGCCCCTCCAAGCCTCCCTGCCATCTGAAAAGATCAGGAGACACCGCATAGCAGCAGCACACTTGAAAGTTGGTTACTCTGACCCCTGCTTTCCTTCGCAGGAAACATGCTTTTAAGTGGTCCACAAGGAGCTCATTTCCCATCTCGTTTCATGCTCTGAACCCTTCCCCTGCATATTTTGTTTGCTAAAAGATATCCAGAAAAAAAAGGAGATGGGCAAACGGGAGAGATTTAATACTGCCTTTGAATCTCCTGGCTGGAGGGACTTTGGCTATTTGACCATCGGTGTAGTGCTACTGCAAACGGCAGCAGACAGCAGAGCCTGCGGGAGCAAAGGGTCTCTCTAACAGCATAAATATTAAGGGCACTCTACAGCCCTTGTAGCTGTGGTTCCCATGCAAGAGCACAGCCAGGTAGCACAACTAAAGGCGCTAACCCTGGCCACCAGGTGATGAAGCTTCACGTGGCTCCTTACAGCAACATCCAAACAGACTTTGGGTCCTGTAACACTGAAGAAACATTAAGACCTTCAACAAATTCATTTCTGCATCACTGTACCTACGTGTAACACACAAGAAAAGAACTTGGGGTAGATTTCTGAGCAACATACGAACCTAATTGCTCCTCAGAAATAGATATCATGTTTTCCAGGTCAAATGTTAGCCTGTTCTCAAAGGAAAAAGACCCCTAACTAACTTTTATTCTTCAAAGTTTTTATTTTCTCAGTAGATTAATATTATTCTAAAAAGCTTCCCACAGCTGGGAAGTACAGCCTACAGCCTTGAAATAGAGTTTCCGGACAGTGGGAAGAAAAGTGGGAGTTACTCTGCTTTACCTTTCTGATACAGCAAAGGCTGCCAGTTCCTCCAAGACAGGAAAAACATCTTGAGACATCCTGCATTCAGGAAGACAGACACTGGCTTGCCCAAGGCACTAAACTGCTATTAATACCAGGAGATCTGGATGCTTGCATATACCAAAAATCACGGTTCCCAGTTCACGTTTACGTAAGTGCTTCGTTCAGGTTTCTCTGCTCCAGGTAACCAACCACACTGCACACACATCGAGCTGGTCAAACAGCAAGCATACCATTGTAGCACGTGTACAAAGTCAGGGAAGGAATAAGTTGTTTTGCTCCTGTTAGGAAATCCTGGTCACCTCCTTACTGAGATGTCCTTCCTTCTCCAAGGCCTGGGGCAGGGACCACACACTAGGCAGGTGGGCTTGGATGTTTTACGTTTGCTTCAAGAACATCACCAAGCTTGGCAAAGCAAGGAGCCTTTGGTAAAGCTGATTCCACCCAAAAACACAAAGCTTCCTAAAAACAAAACAGCGAAGTCTCAGCAGATTTCAGGCTGTCTGTAGGCTTGATCTTCCCACGGCTTTTAGAGTTGACCAAACCCTCCACATAGCACCTCTGCAAAGGAGATGCATGCCCTTGAAGCTCACTAAGCTCTCAGCTGTCAGAGCACTGAGCGTGACAGAAAAGTCTGCATAGAAGTGAACATGTTGTCCCCCAGTAATGGGACCTAGGGTCAGCAGGGTGAGGTAAGGAATAAAATAAAATAGTTGCTTCAAAACGGAGGAGAGGTCACCCAGCGTGCTGCAGGGATGTTCAGGGACACGAGGGAGGATTCACATGGTGACAGAGTAGTGTCAAGCAGCCAGTCTTCCTGCAGGATAGGACGATGCTCCGCAAAGAACCTCAAGCTGCTGGGAGGAGTGTGCTGTGTGGAGCCTACACACTGGGCGTGCTTTGGACCTGAATGCCACACAGAGAGTCATCTGTTCCGATTGGCATCACAGGACCAGATGGCTGGTTAATGTGTTCAAGTCTCTCTCCATCCAAATGACACCGTATTATTGCTCCAGAAAAACGCGGCGGGCATTGCAAACGCAATAGCTCCTCCCCACTCCTTTCTCATCCAGTTCTGCTCCCACCACCATGCAGGAGAGAGCAAAGGCACAACCTATCTTCGCTTTTTCCACAGGAGAAACTAAGCCATGTCGTCTCACATTTCATAGACCCCAGAAGCATGCAGCACCTTTCATCCAAAAGCACCCCAAATCAACCCACTGGATAGGGCAGATTGCCCTAACTCAGAGGAAAAAATGCTTAAAAAACAACCAAAAGAACCCACCAGCCACAAAAACCCAATGCTTTTAATAAAAAGAAGAACTGGCACGAGCCATGAGCCTGCTTTTACCTGTAACTCCAGTATTTTGTCCCTCAAACCTAACCACAATTAACTAGAAGTTAAATACAGAGAAGAAAAGATCTCTACAACCCCTCCTCAGCACAAGGGGGCTGCAGTCAGTGCCTGCGCTGCTGAATGTTTTTACTTGCCTCATATTTGCAAGCCATGCACTAATGTGTTATGATGTGTGTTTGTAATTGTCTGACGATGGCAGTGGTCCTTGAGGAGGAAATGGCGTGTGTCTAAATGCAGACAAAGCTATTCAGACAGCCAGGACAAAGCAGCCTTATTTTCCTTGATTGGGTCAAATTACATCCTTTGGACATACTCCTTCAATGGCTTCAAAAAAAAAAATAATAACCTGCCTCTATTTCCTTGGCTTTGCGAACAATATTTAGAGAATAAAAGGTGGTTTATTTCAGAGTCCGTTTGTTTGGCAGTGCATGAGCCCCTCTCCTCCTACCACTTTCAGATCAGGTTTATTGTTGGCATGGAGAAGAGAGAAAAACTAAACCCTCAGTTGCACTTGAAATTAGGGGGGGGAGGAATAAAAGTCAATCTTTCCCTTGTCTGTTAGTCTGATCTGAAAATGAACCTGCGTTGCTTTTGAATTGTCTTCTGGCACTACATTTCCTGCTCTTGCTGCTGTACTTCCCGAGATGAGATGCAATCATTAGCTCATTTGCTGCCCCAAATAATATCATACAGCTGGAGCCTGAGCCGCTTTGCAGGAAGCCCTGGAGTGCCTCAAGCACAGCACTGCCAGCTGATCGAGGGCAGTGGCTGTCCCACTCTGTGCTGGTGTGCCCTCACCTCAAGCACTGTGTGCAGTTTGGGGCACCACGATATAGGGATATGTACTACGAGAGAGTGTCCAAAGGTGGGCTGCAAAAATGGTGACGGGTCTAGAGGGGAAGACACTAGAGGAGCAGCTGAAGTCACTTGGTTTGTTCAGCTTAGAGAAGAGGAAACTGAGGGAAGACCTCATCACGATCTACAGCTTTCTCACAAAGCGGAGCAGAGGAGGATGTGCTGATGTCTTTTCACTGGTGACCAGGGATAGGGCCCGAGGCAGCCGCATGAAGACATGTCAGAGAGGTTCAGGCTGGACATCAGGAAAAGGTTCTTCACAAGAGGGTGGTCGGGCACTTGAAACAGGCTCCCCAGTGAAGTGGGGGACCCAGGAGTTGGATTCAATGATCCTCGTGGGTGCCTCCAACTCAGGATACTCTGTGATTACTAATTTCTGTCTGCGCCCCACAGGGCATCAGTCCTCTGCCCTAGCACTCCAAGCCTACTCACTCAGTAAGACCTGCAGTAAGGTTTAATTAAGGCTTATAAGGAGCTTTGCAATAGCAGGATGAAAGACACGCAGAGCAGCAACTAGGGGGATAAACCTCTCTCTCTAGCTATCCCCAGCTGTGGAAGAGGTTTTCCAAGCATCATCTGGGAATGACCTGATGCATCTCAACTGCATGGCTCGTATGGAAATATGTAGCGGGAGTGTAGAAGTGCTGCTTAAGAGCAGTAGAGGATGGGGCCTGAGATTTCTTCCTTGGCTCACTTTTCCTACAAAACCGACTCCTGCTGAGAGACTGGAAGCATGGAGGGGAAGGAGGGTGAGAAATCAATGTAATTGCAACTGTGCTGTGTTGCTGGCAAAAGCCGAGCACTTCACCATGAGAGAAATGGGAGAAAATGGCTTTTTCATTGCACAGGAAAGGGGACTGGGAGCAAAGCCCCTCGACTCTCATTTGGTCCTCACCCTTTTCCTTCTTTAAACAGGAGGAAGCCAGCAAGAAACCAACATCCATTGCCAGAGCTGCTGCAATTAACAGTCAGTCCAGTGCACCCTTTGTTGTTAGGCTACACACCATTACCACTTCACACAAATGTCTTCCTTAAAGAGATCTGACTTTTGCTTTGTCCACAGATACCTCTCTGTAACTGGTTTTATTGTACCAAACGCTGCGCCGCCCTAGCGGAAGGGAATCAGTTATAACGGTTTTTATCACAGATGCAGTAGGTGGCTTTTGCATTTCTATGGTTTCTCTGAAACTTGCTTTTCCACTGGCAAATATGAGCTCATACATCAAAGATGGGAGCTCATACAGAGACACGTGGAAGCACCACGCTGGCATCCCATGGGTTGTGTTTGCTGCCCGCTCCCAGATCATCCATGCAGCTCATCTGTGTAGTTATACATATGCCTACAGGGAAGGCTGGGGCATTTTAAAAAAAGAACTAAAATGACAAAGAAGAGAGGAGCCCAGTCCCTCCTGAGCTGACCACTCCAATGCTACGCAGGCACACCAACACCAAGCCAAGTGCCAGCTTCCCTTGACAAGTGGTCTCATTGACTTTGTGAGGGGTGACCCCAGGCTGTGGGCTGGCTGTATATTTCAGAGGCTGTCTGACAAGCATGGGGACTGAAAGACAACACTCAGCACTGCCAGCACCTCCTACAAATCATTCCAATTCCCACTGCCTGCCCCCTTTCTGAGAAGGCATTGTCCCCTTGCTTCCATACTGAACAACAGCGTGCACATCTCCAAATCCCCCCCCAAAAAAAAAAAAACACTCAGCTCAAAAGCCATACTCAGGTATCTGGGGATTTCTCAGGACAATAATGCTACTCTCATGTGGGCTTATAAGACTGTGCTGTTTGTAACTCAGGTGCTCCCAGTGCTGTCCTTGCTCACGCTCCTCCTGTTGTAGGCCTACAAAAGTAGCTCAACAGAGCATCCCTGATGTAGTCTGCCCTGGACTTTATGCCTAACTACTGAGCTTTGTGAGGAAAAGAAAACCTAGAACCATGATATTCCCCCCAGACTCAGTATTGCTATCTATAACCCTGGCACCTGGCATGCCCAGCTCTCCTCACCTGCGGGAAGGCACAGATCACACCACAGACCTGGCACCAAGAGACATCTGGGAAGAGCAGGATAAGAAAACCCTGCCAAAACAGTCCCTGGGCCCTGATTACATTCAAGTAAACCAGGAGCACACTCTTATAATGAAAAGGAGGAGTGAGGAGGAGAAAGCAGCCTGGTTAAAAGACTGGTATGTAAAAGACCTGGTTAGAAGGCTCATATGGACATTTTATTCTGTTAAACCCATCTCTAAATGTCCCCAAGGACTTGGTGACCTCTGCTCAGGGCCTTCAGAGCGCACCAGAAGCATTTTTCACAGTAACTATCCTTCCAGAGCAGGATAAAAAGTATTTCTCTTTATTCTCAACAGCTTTTACCAACATGACTCATGTTTGTTGACATTTAGCTAGCATCATCCTTGCACGCTTCTCCATCCTTCCCTCTGATTCTTTTTGAAGCACAAAGCTGGGACAGGTGCATGGATGGATATCCCACCGATCACCATCTCACAAAGCAAACTGGTCTTGTTCAAGCGTCACCCATCCATGACTACACCTGCTTTGCTATCCATCCCCTTAAGCCTCATCCAGAGGCCCTCTACCACATCATCCCTAACAGCAAGGGCTGTACAGTTTAATCTCTCCCTTACATGTAGCACAACACCTCTACCTCGCCTGCCCTACATGTCCCTCCTGAACAGCCGACAGCCCTCCTTCCCAGCACTCGTGTCACGGGACTCATCCCACCAAGTCTCACAAATACCAGTGGTATCATAGCTCTGGGAAAGGACCAAAGGCTCCAGTTTGTCCCGTTTGTTCCTCACACCACATGCATTGGTATACAATCTCCTCAATGTGCAGTAACTTGCTTCCAATCCTCTGTCTCCCTCAAATTGCTGCCTTTATCCTGCCTGACGCAGGTCAGATGCCAGGTCCACCTCAGCAGTGGCTGTGCTAGGTTGGCAAAGCACAGCTCCATTGATCCATCACCTACTCAGACTCCCAGGTACCTCTCAGTCTCCCTAGCTCCTCCTGAAGCTTAGACACAAGGCAGAGCAGTTCATCTGTCTAGTCCTATCAGGTGCCAGAAGAACAAGCTTTCTGCCAGGTGGTCACCACGTCTGCACCTCCTCGCTGCCATCCACCTGACAGAATATTGTTTAACGCACTGCTGTTGGCTAGGGAGCCCATCAGGGCTACGTCCCACACCTGCTGCTGAGCAGAGCAGGCAGGCCAAGCAGGCTGCCTACTGACAGAGCGAGTGAGCTGCCCTTCCACACGGACTGCCCCGCCCTGTCCCTATCCCTGTTTGCAGCCCTCCTGGTCAGCGGCTACAGGGGGCTGTACGCGGCTCCCCGCCATTTTGAATTGGCCACGCAGTCAGACAGCTCCACCCAACTCCCTCAATGAATTGAAAAATTAACAGGGTTTTCATTACCAGTGAAAAATTCAAAAGGCTTTCATTTACTGCCCATTGTTTCACAGATCTCTTGGAGCGTGCTGATGCCCAGGCAGTAAATGAATTAATTGAACGAGCTGTACAGCCCCATCTGCTCGCCATTTGTTCATGGCTGGTTTATTCACCAAGGTGGCCAGGCTGTGCCGGGCCAGCTTTGACAGGACTTCTCACCTCACGTGGGCTCTACAAGGACATATTTGCAAAAAGAGGAGGATGAGGAAACCCATTTCCCAAGCCCACTAGAAGAAAAGAAATCATCTGTTTATGCCACAGTCCTGCCTTACACCTCCAGCTGGACCCATGGACAGGGGATGGGCATGTTTTGTGTTTTACTGTTTTATATTTCCACCTATTATTAAAAATAGAGACAGGAAACAGAAAATAGATTCGGCCCTGTGGATCTCCTGCACTGTTAAGTACATCAACACCTTGGGCATCCTGGAAAGTCTGTGTTTGCTCCTAGAGATTTCACGGCGGGCTTTCACCTGCAGAGTACAGCACACATTTCCTCTTCTCCCCCATCCTGGACCTACCCAAGCCCTGAGAGCAGAAGCCTCTCTGTTCTATCTTCTTGTTCATGACAGACTTTGCACTTCAATCCCTTTATTGTTAAGATCTGAATTTTTGCTGAAACAGTTATTTTAATCTGTTAAGTGGTTCTGCTGCTATAAAACTTAGAGATTTAAAATCTGGAGACTGCCAGCTGAGCTCCAGGTGCTGATTTTTTCCTCGATGATAATGCAGAAGGAAACGCAGGCTGCTATGAGGCATGCAAGTGCAAAGCTGGCAAGCATCCTTTTGTATTGAGGCCCAATCCCACAAGGTGCTGAGCTTCCCTGAGCATTTAGAGCAAGCAGTGAGGATGCAGCACCCCCGTCCCACTGGTGTGGGTGAGCAAATGGCTGCGTAGCGCTTAGCTGCCTGCCAGGTTAAACCACAACAGTCTTTTAGGCACCCTATGTGGAATTTCTTCAGCATGTGTCACCTCCTCCTCTGGTCATATTCCAAGATCTTCCTTGGAGGGATACCTTTCCTTTATGCCTGACAGGAGTCACCTCTGGAGGGTGAAGACCTGTGCCCCTTTTCCAACTGCTTTGTCAATGCGTCCTTCCCTAGCAGAAGATCCCAGCTGCTTGGCTTCCCTGCCTTCTAATTCCAAGCCACTGACCCCATTGTTCCAGCATCAGAGCAGCCAGGTGACAATGTGGGAGATGGCTAAAATCTTTTTGCATATCTTGTAGTTCACCCTTGGATGGGAATCAGATGGTTATTGATGCTTTTATGGTATCTTCCTCTTCGTCCTCCTGTGCCGGCCTTTGACTTAATTTTGTTTTACAGCAAAACCAACTTTCAGAAGGATTTGGACTATTTTCTTCCCTTTCTCAAAAACTACTTCTGCCGTGTTACCCCACATGAAGATGTCACCAAATGCCTAGTGCTAGTCATATCCTGGGAGCCATCCCACCGCTGCGTTTGAACACAGTCAGGAAGGAGTTGTTGCATTGCAAACACTGTTGAAGTCAAGTGCATCTTGTGTTAGGTCATTTATTTAATAAAAGAAACTTCCTCTCCACAGCCTTTCTCCAACAATCCAGCCCACAAAGGACCCACTTTAGCTGTCAGCTGTGCTTCAGCCATCAGATGGAGCAAGCAAGCCAGCACTCACAGGAGAATGGGAAAAAAAATGGGAAAAAAAAATAAAAATCCCAAATCCAATCATAAATACATCTTCCTACCCCTTTTGCACTCAATGCTGGCCCAAAGCCCTGGAGCTGAGACCCTTTGGAGCCTCTCAGTGTGGCAGGGCTCTGCTAACGTAGCCAGCTCTCTCTGCAGTCAGTCAGACACATTCAGCACAAAGAGGAGATAAGGTGACCAAGGGGTTGTCACCTGCACCCTCCAGCTCCTTCAGTAGCATCACACAAGGCTGTGCAGCTCCAGCCTTACACGGGCACTGGCAGTAGCTGGCACACTAGTGAAATATCACCTCTCCACGAAAAAATCACTCCTCACATATCAGTTTGGGAATTTTCTTGCAATTCATCCCATATATCAGTTCCTCTCATTATTTCTTAAAGCAATTAAGTTACTAATTTCTATGTGTGCCCCCAACCCCCTTCCAAATCAAAGCAGAGCGAAAGGCCAGGGAGCAAAGGCTCCCTGAGCAGGAGGCAGGGGAGGGGGCTGGCAGTATTTTGGGCTAGGCATTTCTGCAAGCTGTACTTGCAGCACTCTGCCTTCCTGTAGGGTACTCTCAAGCAGCCTGATTTTGCAAGTGGGCTAAGCCACTCCAATCCCCTGGAGTCAATGAAAGCCATGAGGACACAAAAGACCAATTAACTTCTCCAAGTCCCATGTACCCAGCCAGAAAACCACCGGGGCAGGGAGACATGCTGGAACTAATGCCTGAGAAGGATTTGGAAACCCTACACTGAAAGTGACTGCGCAGGAATTACCGCTGAGTCTCAGCTAATCAGTAAGTCTGAGTGCTCTGCACTGATCACCCAGGGGATGCATGCTGTGTCCTGCTGGCTGCCCCAGCCAATAACCAGGCACTCCACCACAGTTCCTCATCCCACTGAATTTACTGGGCTTCAGAAAAGGCAAGAGGATACTTTGCTTATTGCACTAATAGAGTTTGATCTGCCCTTTGGGGAAGAAAAAGAAAGAAAAAAAGACAGCAACAATAACCACACAAACAGCAGTACAAGAAGACAAATTTGTCCTGTGTACAGCTTCTCGTCAACAAGTTTCATGGTCCTAAATGAAGCGCATTATTGTCTTCCACACCATCTGCCCTGTGCGGCTCCTGCACCCCACAGCCTGCAAAGCCAGCCCCAGCACATCACACTGATGGACAGGACTCAGGAATCGTGGTAAAAGGCTGCACGGTGAGTGGCAGACTGAAAACACAGTGAGAAAAGGATGAGCAGTGAAGGCTCTGATGGAACTTGTGCCAGCCACGAGCAGAGCAGGCTCCTCAAGGCACTACCAGCTGGAGCCTAACTACAAGGGAACCAAAGGTTAATCCATGCAAGGCATGATACATGGCGTGCAAATGAGCACAGAAATAGAGCTGTACTGAGAGAGAAGAATGCTGCCAGGAAAGTTGATGTGGATTTGCTCCATTTCTCAGCTGCAACCACGTCACAAAGTTTGCAGTGTTGTAGCAACCTACCACCTCCACTGCTGGCTCTAGGAAGCTGGGAGGACCGCTGTAATCGCTTGTGCCTTCGTTAGTGGCAGCCAGTCCCATCAACCAGGGAACAGGATGCACACTGCCAGGCCCGTCTCTGGCTACAGCATTGCTGGCTTTAGTGCTAGCATCAGCTCAAAGGGGTTAACTGAAGCAGCATGACAACCAGCACATAATTCACACTACTCAAAAACGGTTCCCAAAGCCAAAAATGTAATGCATCAAAAAAATGAATCTGTACTCTGTGAATCTCTAGGGGATGCCACTGTTTTGATGGAAAATTCAAAGGAAGTGAAGTAAAGGCAATTTTAGCAGTCAGATTGTTGGAGTTATGGCAACTTGGCAGCTGCAGCTTCAAAACTTGGGGCCTGATCCTGCGAGATGGGAGAAGTTTGCTTTACCTGCTGTGGGAGCCCAGGCAGGCCACAAACAGCATCAGGGAGCTGGAGGTCGGGTGTGGGGAGCAGGAAATGGGACCAGGGCCTGCTACAGGGAACAGGTCCCAAGAAGCTGCAAAATGAAGCAGCTGGTGCTGAGCAAGAAGTAAGGTTCATGCAAAGAACACAGCAGCTGCCTGCAGACACAGGAGGTTTTATATTTCTAAACCTTAAGAGCACAGTTCTGACAGAAATCCATTTACACAAAAGCATAGCTACCATTACAAGAGCGCACTCTGATTCTTTTTTTTTCCAGTGACCTCCGCTAGGACAGAAATTTCCAAAAGCCTGAAGAACCCATTCAATCATTTTCATTTAAAAAAAAAATAATGAAAAAACAATAACTGCTCCACGTGAAAAAAAAAAAAAAGCTTTAGGAGTTCTGATGTTTTTTTCCCCAATAAGGTCCGCAATTCAGTTTCAGAGGTGACATATGTATCAGAAACTGTGAAGACCTGGCCAGCATGTACAGTTGCTGCAAGCCACAGGCCAGTACTGAGGTTGATGTTACCGGTGCAAAGCTAAGCTGAGGGGCTCCGCCACGATAACTATTAATTTCAGCTGGCCTTGGATCAGGCAACCAGACGCAACCCAATTTGTTTGTTCAGGATTTACAGCAGTAACACTAAAACCAGGATCCACTCTGTGCACTTTCAGAAGTTGACCCTCTGCCTAGCTCAGGCCACTCGCAGCCACTACAGAAGAAACGCCCCGCGACCTTGTACAAACACGAGCTGCTTGTAACTCCCCTGCTATGCACATCGTTCGGGCAGAGAAACTCGTGCTTTTTCCTCCTCGTGTCAGGTCAGATGCCTTTTGCCTTTCTCCCGTGCTGTCACCGCGGTGCACTCCGAGCTCGACAACACGCCACAGAACCACACAACTGCAAACGCAACCTCCTGGCACCGAGACGGAGATGGAGAGGCTCCTACCTGCACCCTGCCTTCCACCGGGGAAGGAAACCCACGGCGAGAGCCCGGTGACACGACGGAGATGCCAGCCGGCCAAGGCTCAGCCCAGGCACCCCCTGAAGGCTCCCGGACAGCTTCCCTGGGGTCACCCCGCTGCCGGACTGCCCCAGAGCACAGCACAGGGGCTCTCTTCTCGCCTTAGAGAGGCTCGGAAAGGCCCAAAGCGAGGCAAAGTCTTCGTGCCCCGTCCCAGCAGCAAAGTCGGGCTGAGCCCCGCCGGCAGCCCTGGGCACCGGGGGGCAGCAGGGGGGCACGAACTGCCCGGCGGAGAAAACCCCGTACACACCTCGCCATCGCCACCGGCCAGCACAGAGCCGGTGCCAAACTTTCGGGGCAGCGTGATGGGGACGGCGTGTCCCGCAAATGTCCGGCAACTTCTTCCCCAGGCGGCGGGGGTGCATCCAACCCCCTGCCACGGCTCCAGCAGCCCGGGGGCTGCCTGCCCTGCCCTGCCCTGCCCCTACCCCGGTCCCTCACACCCCCTTACCTCCGCCGCGCGCCCCTCGGGTCCCGCCGCCCCCGGCTTCCTCCTGGCCCCGAAGAAGAGGAGGAGGAGGGCGGCGATCCACAGCACCCCCAGCACGGACAGCGTCAGCCGGCGAGGCGGCCGCCTCATGGCGGGGTGGGGGGGGGGCCGAAAAAGTCCAGAGTGGGGAGAAAAAGGCGAGGAGGCGAGGACCGGGGGGGCACAGGGGGAGGCGGGGTCTCGCCGCCTGCCTCGGAGCCAGCGGAGCGAGCCCCGCTCCCTGCACGCACTGCAGGGGAGGGACCGGCAGGGGAGGGGCGGCACCGCCGTGGGGAGGGAGGCCGGAGCCCAGGGAAGGGGCTCCCCTCCCACAGCCCGGCCCCTTCCCAGCACCCCGAGCCGCGGCATCCCGGCTATCGGCCCTTCAGCGTTGGGGGGAGCCGGAGCAGCCGCCGGGCCCGGCCGAGCTCCCCGTGCCGGCCCCTTGGGGGCTGCGGGGCGAGGAAGGGCCGGTGGCTGACCGCGTTACCTGCACGGCGCGGGGGGGGGGGGGGGGGATTAATTTATCCCGTTGAAGCAGCAAGGGCGATCAGGTAGGTGAAATTTGATTACTGCATTTGGAAGACAAGATGCGAGGCTCCGGAGCTGTCAAGAGCACTTCAAAAATAAAAGCCTAACTGTGGATGCGGAGCGGAGTGGCTGTTGGCGTGCCAGCAGCAGCGCGGTGCCCTGCGCCCCTCGGGCCGTGGTGCTGCGGTGATGGTGCTGAGCTGTCACCCCTGTCCCAGGGGGTGCTCCTCGCTGGCTCTGCACACAGCCCAAAACGGGGTACGCAGACATTGCCAAGAGAAATAAAACCTTTTAGGACACCAGAAAAGAGTTGCCTTGCCCAGCTGTCCCCGCTCACCCACCTGACTTGCAGCTCTTGCACTCAGCTGGCAAGCGCTGCAGCATCTGCGCTTGCCCATGCAGAAGACGTTAGAGAATAAATCAAGTATCGGAGCAGATATGAGTCATTTGTGTTAGTATGAAAACTACTGAATGAGCCACATAAAAACAGGAACCTGTGCATAAAGTAACATATGGAATGAATTGAAGATAAGATGTCAAATGCTGGAAAGTCCAATGCACGTGCTGTAAGCAATCTCTCCTATGCGTTTCCCACCCGCTCCTCCCAGTTTTGTTGTTTCCTGCAGTTGTTTTGTGTCACTTGCTAATTTATCACTTGTGATCCTCATCCTCTGTCCTCCTCTGATTAATTTTTAGGGCTCAGTAAGTCCATTTGCCCTAACATAATCCATGCCTCTCAGGCCCAATTTTCACAGAAACATGCTCAGATAAAGATTTCATTAGCATCCACAAATGGGGAAATTCACTTTGTTTTCAGGCCACCTGACTCTGAAGCTCTACCAGAGTGATGAAATCCAGGACCAGCAGGCAGGCTCAGGTCAAACTTCATTTTACAACAACAGCAGAGCATCCTTTGTCATACCAATCAACCTTCCCTGGCCCCAGGCTGGGGTCACCAGACCACCGCAATTCCACCATGAGTCATCTCTGCCCACATCTGGAGGGGACCTGCCATGGCTGCAGCTGCTATTTTCTTCCCCAAATGATTGCTTTGTACCTTCTCCTGAAAGCTCACCTATGCCACATACCTACAGACCACCTGAGAAGCTTTCTGCAGCTGAGGTGCATCAGTGGTAGCTTTTCACATGGTTTACGTTCTTGCCATCTTGCGCCTACCCCAACTCTTGGGCATGGACTGTCTGCCACCTCTTGCATACCTCCCTCTAATCCCTTTGGGACAGGAATCACTTTCAAACCAAAAATACCCTCTTTCCCCAAGCAGAAAGTAGCCAGCGGTGTTTTCCTGGCTCAGACAAAGTTACTTTGGCTGCTGTATATAACGCAGCATTCCCCCTGGCATTTTTACAGAGGGTGCTGGTCCCTACCGGACCTTGCTGCTCCATGCTACGAAGTAGAAAAGATTTTCCAGATAAAGGCACCTAGCTGTTATCATTTAGAGGTGGATTAAAAACCCCACCTTTTTTGTAGTTCAGATTTTCATTTATAATATATTATAAAATATAAAGGGAAATACTGAAAATATCAAGGAAATACATTACAAATTAGATTACAGGAAAGATAATAAATAGGCTGACCTGACAGAACTACGATCAGATAATGCTCTTATTACCTTGAGAAACAACTCCCTCTGCTGAGGGAAAGCTTTATTGGCAAGGCTCAGTGTGGTGATGAATAACCTAGCAGAAATAATGGGCAAAGGCCTCATCCTTCCCTGCTGTCGCCACCATTATGCCAGCAAGGAGCATCTGTCACCGTGCCATGGTGACAGTCTACAAATCCCTGACAGACCTGCTTCGTGCAGATGTCCTGCAGTGAGAAAGGAGATCTGAGGTGCTCGGTTTCTAGGAAAGTATATTTCTACTGACTTTACGGTATGTACGGGTATGCTGGGACAGAAAATGCATTAATCAGGCAATAGCAAAGGCTACCTAAGCAAGAATGAGGAATGAGGCAAGAGTACAAATCTTCAGGTTAGGTGTTAAAGTCAGACTTCCAGAGACTCATATACAAATCTTACTACGATTCTATAAGAAACATGGCAAGAAAAATATGTTCTGTTTTATTACTGATAGCTGTATCTTCCCTATTTTTTCCTAATTTTTCATCTGCCAATCTCAGCAGCTTCACATGTGAGGTTAATAACATACAACCTATTTCCAGGAGAACAAAACTTGTTTAAGGCCAGCAGAGAAATAAAGAAATAGTCTATGAAATGGAAGTTTAGCATGGGTAACTACAAATGTATAGCAAGTGCAGTTCTATACATTTGTATAGAACCACTATTTGTATACCACTGTGTATAGAACTCACCACTGTTTATGGCAGCAGAGCTTCTTTATGAAGAGGTGCTGCTTGTAGCAGCAGTTATGACAGAAGGTATTTCTTTTTTTGTTTTGTTTTGTTTTTTTAAGAACAAAAGGCTGTGCCGTTAAAAGTGTCACCGTGGCAATACACGGCTGCACAGGGAAATGGATTTCATTCAGTGGCCAACAATACAATTATGGTCCCAGATCCCTGCTCCAGGCTTGGAAAAAGAAGCAAATACAGAAACTTGTTTTCATTCCCGTGGAAATTCCCCCTGGATGTGTGTGTTCTATGCTTACTTAATTTAACCACGGTGAGGACAGGGCTAGGAGAAGAGAGAGCACATCAAGCTGCTCTAAAACAGAGGTTCTGGCAAGTACTCAGTGTTTCACAAGAAGCCCATCTCTCCGTTGTTCCCCCACCAGCCAAGGTGCCAGGGACTGGCAGGGGCTGCAGGGAGAGCAAACCAACACGTGGCTGTGGCCCTGGCACCACCCTGATGGCCTGACCTGCTCCCACGGGATGGTTCAGAAACCATTCGACAGTGCTACCTGTCTAGGTGCGGAGTCGTACTTTGAATGTGAAGTCATGTTGGTAACCCAAGCTATTATTTAATTACTGGAACAAAACCCCCTTTTTAGATCTGCAGCTGTTTAAGAATCCTCCAGGTCACCGAGTCTGTTCCTAACCAGGCCAACCAGCAATTGCTTCAACAGAAGCAACCAGCCATTGCTGCTGTGCCCTGGGAGGGTTCCAGCAGCCCTGCAGCAGTTGTCTCCTCACTGCAACACGCCAAGGGACAAAAGCCAGGTGGTGACAAGTTTGTACAGTGCTGCTGGTTTCCAGCCATGGCTACTGTCATATGCAGCCCACTGGGGATCATGAGCAGCAGCGAGGACTCTATCACCTCCGGCTGTACCTTGCTATCTGAAAGAGCAGCTTCCATGAAGACAGGTCAAGACCCTGTGAAGATTATTCTACGTTTCTGTGGCAGGTAACTACTAAGAGAATTTTACGATGAAGTTGTGGGGGTTTTGTTTGTTTTTGTTAAAAAAAAAAAAAAAAAAGCTTTATACTTGTCTGTCTCCTTTGCTGAGGTAAGACTGTAGCTTGTCCTACATCTGCAGCCTAAACTGGAAGTTCAAATGTGCAGCTATAAAGCACTCGTCTTCTCCACTTGGACAATGATATCACTTCTGCACATCCTTGTCCACAGTTACAATCAAAAAAGAGAAATGGAGGAATTCGTTGGCACCACTGGAATTGTAAGCAGATCTTTTTCAGTAACTGTAAAGTTGTGGGTTTTTTTAATTAAACCATAAGCATTCTTCTCTAGCAAACTTTCCACAATGGCATCTCCAGTTAATTAAAGGTTTAAACTGCCAGAATAGACTATGCATAAAAAAGTAAAGAGGGGAGCTACTTTAATAGCATTTGTTAATTAAAGCTCTGGTCAGTTGCAGGAACAAAAGCTGTTCTGCAAATAGATGGGAACCAGAACACATCCAGCTCTTCACCTGCAGCTCCCACCTTCAACCTAGCTTGTGTGACACCGATGGAGGAAACGCTGAGATCCCTCACTGCTGGGATGAATGCAAAGACATCGCCATCGGGAGGCTGGAGGACCCCACCTTCCACAGGGAATTCTCAACTACTACAAGATATTTTGCTTCTTTAGCAGCTATAATCAAGGGGCCACTATTTGCACTGTGTTTAGTTCACATTCTCCCCGGGCTTTGTCTCCACTTGCTGGAGCACACGTTTTCTGGCTTAGATGCAGCCTTTTCACTCGCTCCCAGCACTTCCAGGGGCTGGATGGTGCCAGTAGAGGAGAGTAGAGGGAAGAAGGGCCAGAGTAGTGGGAGATTTGAAGCAAGACACATTGACTTCAGCATGTGGCTGGGGGGACATACTGAGAAGCACAAGAACAGATGCAGTAGCTCTTCTGCTGTGGCAGATGGTTTATGGACAAAGTTGCAGAAAGAAAGAGAAAGTGGGGGAGAACAGCGAGGACAAATGGGTGAGGGCAATTACTGTGCAAACACAGCACAGGGCAGATGAATCCTTACCAGCAGTACCTGAGCCTGTAAGGTCCTCCAATACCAAAGCAGCAGAGGGGGAAGGCAAGGGGGGACCAGGAAGCAGAGCTGCTCAGCTGGATCCCAGGAAAATGAGCTCCAGGAGATGGTGCTCCTGCATGCACACAGATGCATCCTCCATCTCTAACAGAAAGCAGAGAACCCTGCCAGCATTCAGAGCAAATCCTCTTGTTATTCTCAATACGTTAAAGCAGTCATTTTATCCAGCTGCAGGACTGTGTCCCTTAGACACATTCAAGAACATAATTGCAGTTTGGACAGGTGACATTCACAACAGAACAAGTCAAGTGATCAGTGAAAAAACAGTCAGTCAAATAAAGCTTTGTCCTTAAATCACCTTTAATTCCTCTTTCCATTTGTGTGCAGGTGTTAAGCAGATTTCAGAGCCGAATCTCGACTTCTGTGATGTGTAAGCATGGCCTGATGCCAAACAGGATTTAGGCATCGATTAACACAGCTGGCAGTATGCAATATTGCCTCAAACTTCTTGTGGGAAGGAGCATTTTCACAGCTGGATGTCAAGTTTTACCCTCCTCTTCCTCCTAGAGTTATTTTCATAGAAAATTGCTTGACTATTCAGCCCTCCCCTCTTCCAACAGATCTTAAAACCAAAAAGAATGAGCTACACACCATCTAACTTCTTAAAATTTCATCCACAATATTTAGGTGAAGTGTCTGGAAATAGACATTTCTTCCATACACAAGCAAATGCTTTAAGTATGAAAACAGTGACTGATACTTGATCAGGCTATCTCCTGTTCTCAAAGCAGAAGATCCAATGTGCTAGCAACTAACCCCTTATCTCCTTCAAAAATAGTTAAAAGCAAGCAGTAACTCTTTGCAGAAAGCAGACAGAACCTGAAAGTCCATTTTTCTAGAGCTCACGAACTTCCCCCAGTCCAGGTGATGGCTAATTTTCCTTTGGGAGCCTGGTTTTGCCTGCCATTAAAGTACCTTTATAGAAATTCTGGCTTTTAATTTTTGTTTCAGCCCCATGTAAATCTTAGAAGATCCATTGTGTTCTACAGGAAAACACATACACTGCTACAAAATCTGTCTACCTACAGGAGAACAATATTCTATGCTGAACATGCTCAGGTGCACTAATATCTCGTTTCCTTTCACCAAATCATTGTTGCTGATTAGAAGACAAAGCAGTGGTTTGGTTTTCCTACCAGCAGGACAAAATGTCAAGGCTGCTGTTCAGAAAACAGATGTTTAATTGAACACATTTGTTCTGCTCTTACTTAGCCAGAACAAGTTAGAAGCCCAACACCGTGATTTATCCTTCCCTACATAATGACTCATCATTAACATATTCAAACCTGTTAGAATTTGTTAGCCCCAGAGGCTCTTGTTGGACCAGAACAATCAATAGATGCAAACAAAGCGGGTAAAGAATCAATCTGGAAGCTAAGAAGTTGAAATATTTTCCATTAGGAACCATAACAACTCCTACCAAATAGGCATTTCAACAGATGGTGCTATGACCAAGGGAAAGTCTAGGTAGCAGCAAGGCAGGTAAGACACACAAAATAAGAAATACATGTTGATTTAACTGCACAGAGCAAAGTTTCCTCGGGACAACAAGACATGCTCCGAACGGAGTAGGCTGTCCCATGCAGGAGGGTTATTTCACAGGGAAGTCTGTGTATGCAAGAAAATTGGAGGAAACTGTTCCAAAGGTTCAGGCTCTGATCCCTTTGCAGTAATGAGCACACAAGAAGATGATGCATATGCATGTGAACCTCATTAAGAGCGGTAAAGCCTGGAAGATTGTCGAATTTCTCAGCAATTACCAACTTAAACACACACAAAAATTAAGATGGCCTTATAAACAAAGGGAAGTTACTATTCAAAGTGCCTTGCCTCATTACGGTTAGTTGAAGCTTGAGCAGCAGGCTAGCTAGCGGGGAGGGAGGGGTGGAGGGGGGAGCAGGGCGGGGGGTGGTAGCTGCCTTCCATTAGTAGCAGGTGGTCTCCCTGGGACGGAGGCAGGATGCTGACATCCTTCTGCTCTTGCTGAGGCATCTCAAATGATCCCAAAATGCTTTATCAGAACAGAAATAGAAAGAGGACGGCGCACGTGACTGACAGCTTGGACTCCTCTGTTGCTTTTTGGGCCTTTCTACTGAAGAGCATTCATGGACAGAGAGCTACCCTGTGAAAATATATTCACCAAATAAATGTGGTAATTATACTGTATATTATTCAGAGTAGAAACAGCAGTAGGGAAGTTATTTGCATAAGAAACGTGGATTATTCATGTAAATGAGTGTGTTATTTGCTTGTAGAAGAGATCGAGTCTTGCCTAAAGATGTAAAACTCAGCTACAAGTAAAAACTAACATTTAGCCAGTGTCTCATGCCCACTGTCCTCAGCCTGCCTTATCAAATCAAACTCTGCAGGTCTAGCTCTATTTTTCTCATCACTTCATTTTGCTAGAGGATTTGTTGCTTCTAGTTGCTTTAAATAATTTGAGAAGGATTTGTGTCTTCTTAGAACAGGTAGGGCTTGACTTACTGTCGTGGTAAGATCTCCAGTGATGACTGTTTGTACCTCGGGTTTTCGTACCATAATTCAGCAAGGTGGACTTCTCATCTCACTTCAGCTAGTTCAGGTGGCTGGAGTTAATAGAAATTCTTTGATGGTTCTCCAAATTCATTGCTACCATTTTACATAATTTAAAGAGTAGTATTAAAGAATGGCATCCCCGTATGGCCTTTCCACTGAATTTCTTCTGCAATTTTATATTTCCAGGTACTGTGCACTATTAAAGAAAAGAATTAAAAAGAAGAAGAAGAAGAAGAAATAAGAGAGCAGAGTTCCTTCTGCTGCACTCAGCAATTTGTTCTTGCAGCACAGCAATTATTTTCTGTTATTTCAGCCCCTAAATTCTTTATGTGCCTAGTTATATGTTAGTTTTGTAGAGTGTCATTTTCTTTTTGCTTTTGATACAATTAAAGTTCTGCAAAATTCAGCAGTTTAAAAACTGTTGGAAACTTGTGCACATTTGAAAACACTGATCTAGACAATGGAGGCTGTGAAGTACCCAAGCCTTGCTTCCATGCTCTGCCCTGCAAAATGAAGAGCAATCTGAAGTAAAAATTGAGTTGTCAGCAACGTTCATCTCAGATGTTCAAAAATCTTCAATCCTTCAGGTCAAACTGCTTTTGAGATGCTCAGGGCTATTTCTGTGGTCTGAATTTGTCCACTGAGCCTTGGGAGTCATGGTTCTCCACAGTCCCCAAGGATGAGCATCATCAGGCTAGTATTTTGATAGTATCACCAAAAGGCAGGTAGTGCAATGCTGGTAGAAGTTGGCCACAATGGATGTGCTCAGCATGGGCATCAGCTCTGTTTCAGAAAAAGGGTCTGACAACCATAGCTCCAGGCTAATAATAAGTGTCCTCCACCCCCGGATTTTGTCCCACCACTATCACAGATGCAGTCAGATCCCAGTGCTAGGATGTGTGCGGTCCAACACCAGCTGGATTCCGTGTGACTTCAAGCACTAGCCTGGAGAGCTGGAGCCCACGAACTCCACTGGGCTGACAGAGGAGAGGGGGAAAACCAGCTCAACCCTTCAACTTCAGTCTGCTGACATACGCACCAGTGCCCTAAGAGTAGGAAATATTTTAAGAGTAGGGTTATGATTCTTCTAAGCTATGTGTAGGATTAAGGAGCAGGTATGAAGTGTGCGATACCGAGTTTCTTTTTCATTTTAAAAGAAAACATTTAATGACAACAAATGCTCAAGTTACAGAGAAGTGGGCAACATGAAATCTCATGCCCATGGGTGTGCAGCCCTTCAATTCTGTGAGCAGTATTCCTAGCTAACACTTTGGTTTTGAAGGGGGCAGAGGGAAAGGGGAGAGAGTAGTAATGAGGCTATCCAAGACATAACCTTTTTCCTCACATCCTCACAAACTCAGCTTGCAGCACCTGCTGCAAAGGCAAGCATCTTCTACAGCCTCAGTCCAGACAAAAAGCAGCATCGCAGGTGCCAGCACCTGAAAGCACCCAGGGCAGGGTAGCGTAAGATGCAGATTCTCACTCATTAGCATCAACTCTTCAACAATCCTGCTTTCAAACAGCAAATGCTTTATGTCTAGTTGTGGCATATTTATGAGAAAGAAATACTGCTTCCACCTGAGGAAAATAAGCTACTTTAAAGCACCTATCGCTTTCATTTCATCCCACTTAATAAGCATCAGCTCCCGCCATCATTCTCACAGCTACATCTGCAGGAGCACGAGGATCTCCACAGCTCTCTCTGCGGGGTGCTCAGCTATTCACCCTTACCTCAACAAGAGACACATATATAACTTGTTAGAAAAAAGTCAGAAAAAAATGGGTCCTTTTCAAATATGACTCTTCATACCAATCCACATTCTGGGTCTTTTGAATCTGAAAATGTAAATCCTACATTTCTGTAAGGTTTGCTGTAACTATTCCATCAAAATGGATTTGGGGAGGAAAGTGATTTTTTAATTGCGTGCTTTTTTATTTGAGATGTCCTGTGCTAGATTACAGTAGCAAATTTCCATAGAAAAACTTATTTCCCTCAATAGCAGTAACAAAAGTCTATTTCTGTTGTCTCATAAAGGAGATAAAAATTTGTACAAAAAACAACTTGATCTTCAACCTGACTCTTACTATGAATTTGAGCTCCAAGGATGAATTTGACCATCCAGTTATAATGTTATTAGTGATAAATGGGACATGTAATTCACCCAAGAATCATTTTCTATGACTTTTCACTGCTTTTTCAACAACAACAACAAAAGTAGGAGATTAAGCCCAGGCAAAGAGCACTCTTTCTGCCTCATATCTGCAGCCACCAAAATGACAAGTGGGTGCTTTGCAACCAGCATCAGTCTCTGGCACTGCCAAGCTATGTAGCATTAGTCAGGATTTTGCAGTTTTCATGCCTTTATCTGTGGAGCATCAGCTTCCTACCTTAGGTAATTGATCTGAGCAAAACAAAGGTCTGCCTGGACTGGAGAGGAGAGCAATGGAGACATTTGTTTCCCCAGAACAGGTAGTGTAACAAATCAGTCCTGACTGTACTGATAAATTGAACTTCAAGCTCCGGGCTACTGCTTTTCAGGCCTAATCCTGTGCAAGACACAGCAGGAAGGAAAGGCAAAGGTAGCCGTTAGCATTTCTTTCCGCTAAGAGGGGAAAACATATATATATTTTTCCCTTCCTCAGTGCAATATTTCAACTTTTTTTTTTAAGGAAGATGGCAGGAGGAAGGGAGAAGGGAGTGTGAGGGTGTGCATGCACAGATAGCAGGATACAAAAGAACTGCCCAGTGATGACAGGCTCCTTGCAAGCCACCTACCTTGGGACAGGATCATACCTCGAGCTCCTGGATGCCAGTGAGGAAGAAGCATTGTTTCTAAGAAAAATCTGGCTCACAACAGTACATGAATTACAGAGCAGTAGCACTCTAGTACACATGGCAGAGAGGAGCTCATTGTCCAGGTTCAAGGCTGGGCTCCAGGAGACTGAGGTTCTGATCAGGTCTTGACTGCAGAGCCCCCTTCCAGCTGCTCAAGAAGTACTTGTTTTTCCTGCTTTCCTAAGTAGATGTCCCCATCTGGACAGAAATCCTGAAAATGCAGAACAAGTGCAGTGAGGCTGACCAGTACCTACTCTACCCCAGCTGCATACTTAATGTGTGCAACACCGATACCCAGAAAACCTCCAGTATATGCAGTAGTGTGTCCTGCTCTAGCTGATTATTTTGTTTGCCAAGAGTTCCTTTCAATTTCATGTCAGTATTACTGTTGCAGTATACTTCATCATCCAGCTCCTCTTCACATGCCAGCCATTATTTGCATGTCTTTTCAAAAAAAAAAAAAAAAGACAGGCCTCTATTAGCAATACCAGGCCCAAGTCACAGCCTCACTTTTCTTTCATTTCTTTTAAATGAATAACACCCACTGCAAAGCTCAGCATCTCTATAAATGCTGTGGTTACAAACAAATGCATCCTTCAGCAGCCTTTTAAACCATTTTTTCCTACAATGCACATTGTAAATGAAGAGTAATTTATCTTCAGAATTGCCCAGAAAATGTTATTCTGTTACCAACATAAAAGCCTCACAGTGTCTGAGTAGGTGCCATGCCAAAAACATTTTATTGTGAGCCAGATAATCCAGTTTGAATTGTACACAGTTTGGTATAATCATTCCAGTAAAGCATTCTTTACAATTCTGTAACAGCAAGTCACATGGCTCAATAAAGTTCATTGCTGCAAATGTTTAGTGATTCATGGCATGGCATGAATTCTGCTTCTTTCCTGGATCAAGTAATCAATAGCAAAATAATCTCCTTGCAATTACATTGCTCTGCATTAAATAGGTATGAAGTAAGTACAAAATCTGATATAAAAACAGTGTGTACAGAATTAAAATGAATGGCTATTTGAACCTGGGTGTCCTGAAACCCAGTTTTGCACATGGGCTGAGGACATTTAAACTATGTCCTGCATACTCCCGGCCTTAAATAATTCTTGCAGAGCTGATTACACACATTGTGTAACGAATACAGTTGGGGCTAACAGATTTTCATCCCATCATGTCCAGCAGAGTCCTGCTGTGAACTCTCTGCACTTACACAGACACTCCTGGCCACCCAGGGCCATCCCCATTGGCACCAGGGACCATTTTCTTCAAAGCACACAGAAAGAGCAAGATATATGTTCCCTCAGACAACCTTTTGGTTCTTCTAGCGCTGTTCCTACACATATTAAATCAGTGTGTATAACATCACCCACTGAGTTGAGTGCAAGTTAAATCAGGCTTAGTTAGTTTGCTCCACTGTGTTCAGCTGCAAATCACAAAAGGGAGTAGAGACCTGACAACTGGGAGGGGACACATGCTTTGTGATGAGAGCTGCTAAAATAGCCTCTCCAGGAGTCTGGCAGGATGGTAGCACCGCGACACATCTGCTCAAGGGCCTTGGATGTCCCTGCTCCCTCTAACATGTCCTGCCTCACTGTTCTGAACCCTAGGGCTCCAGTGACACCACAGTGGGCCACTTAATAATTGATAGCTGTATCATCTGTTATGAGCAATGACAAATATAGTTATCTAGCTATCCAGTTCTAACCGTTTTCTAATAAAACCTGTGAAAATAATACTGTTAGAAACAGGCTATTCTGGGGAATAAAGAGCACACTGTTGTTTATATTGTTTAATGCCTCCCGACAGGGAACACATATATTGCTGGGTTTCTCTCTAAATATTCTTGTGCTGTTGCACAGGCTTCAATGCAGTAGTAAGCATGTACCTGAGTCCTCCTCATTCCTGAATCTCACACACACTCTAAAACAGTATTTATGAGATTAAGCACCTAAAAAGTCAGCAGAGGCCAGAGGGAAGGCTGCCTATACAAGCTTCATGTAACTCCTTCCTACAAAGGCATTACAGTATGGTCTTCCATTTTATGATCTTTACTGCTGGAACTCTGTTGCATTCAGTGCTCTGACTATGTGCTGTGCACAGGAAAAGAGACAATTGTGCTATCCACAGGAATGCAAAAAAGTCTAAGCAGCAACCTTTAACAGACACTTAATGGGGAAGTTTCCATCCCAAGCAGCTAAATGTTAAGAAAGTTTTAAAAGGTCCTAAAGATAGATGCGCCAAATAACTCTAACACAGAGTTCGGTGTGAATAGCCCCACTTAAATCTCTAAAGCTACAGCCTTCATGTGCCTGCATCACTTAAAATCTCTCTTCCTCTTCCCCTCTGTCCCCCTCTCTCCTTTATGAAAAGAACTAATACCTAAATGTCCTACAAGTCTGTTTGCCAGACTGCTCCTGTGTCATGCTACAGAGAACATCTATTTCTTGCCAGTCTCCAGTGACTTAAAGACTACACGGGATTACTTCTCACTGTATTGAACTTTTCAATCTGCAGAGACAGCCCACTGCTGCTCTGAAACAAATCTGCAAGCATCACAGGCTCCATCCCAGCAAAAAGTTAGTGGACTAGGCCTCCAGCTCAAGTTCACTTCAGTAGGGCTATGCTGACTTACAAAAGCAAAAGAGATGGTTTGAATGCTTGTAAATGACCTTTCCAAGTCACGGCTAGGTAAGAACATTCATTCAGATAGTCCCCACAAGCACACACACTCCTGTCCTTCGCCCATGGGCCTAGCAGCTACAGAACTGGGGTTTCTTCTATTAGGAGACAAGGCACTCTGGGCAGTGATAGTTTGTTTTAGTACCTGTTTATGGACCTGCTTTCCATCAGATTGCTAATGCCTTTTGAGCCTGTTGATACTGTCACATCCACAGTGTCCTGTGGCAATAAACTCCAGGCATTCATTGCTTCTCATGTATAGAAGTTTGTCTGCCTCAGTATTAACATATTCCCACGCTTTTGTGGCCAAACTTGCTGCATGGAATCAGCACTGTACATGTTGCCCAGCCTCCCACGGCCCTTCTCTCTTCGCCATGCTTCTACATCCAAACATCCGTGGCACATCCACATGCTTTTACTTTCACAGAGCTACATAATAGCTCTGGAGTAATTGCGCCTGGTGGCTCTTGCACACATTTACCTGTTCAAAACGCTTTGTTAAGAAATCCTCCCAGATCTCGTCTTCGCACCTATCAACAATTTCCTTTAGGGTTTTAAATAAATACAAAAATCAAATAAAAAAAATAAAAATAAGGAAGAAAAATGTGGCCATCCAAGATATAGTTATTGAAGACACTTTTCCAGAGCTGCACTCTTCACTTTCTGCATAAACAACCCCTCTGCCACTGCCAACAGAGTCCCCTGGTAAATCTATGGTGCATTTAAAGGTGTTGTGCTTCCCCAGTCTCAAACACGAGCATGCTGCAAGAATCACTTGTGTGGGCCTAGCTCAACACTTCCCAAAAGTGTAAGGCCAAAAGCAGTGCTTCAGCCGCTAAGCATCCCGAGCTAGGAAAGGCCCACAGCCAGCCTTCTCCAAAAGGCAGCGTGCTGCATAGTCCTTATGCTATCCCACTAAACCATAACAACCAGATCTCCCCACCATGACAAACAATCAGGTGCTGACAGAGGAGCAGCAGCATCTTACCAAATAACATGCCTCCTGGAGAAGACCTGCAGGATGAATTCAGATTCCTGCTGAGGCTCCAGAGTGGATCAAATAGACACCGTGCTCCAGGTGGAAGTCGTGAGTCACTTCCCATCCATCAAGACTTGGTGCTTGTTCACAAGGTGGTGCCAGGTGAAGAATGCTGGGGACAGCTTTCTGTTGACTTCCTGGTGCTGTTAAGGGAAGAAACACAGAAGAAACATGTTCTGCAATAGCTGAACAAATGAACAAAAGGCACACCTTTGGCTCACCTGCAGCTAAGAGCTGTTTATAAATTTATCATTAGTCTTCTATCATTCCCTGTGCATGGGTTAACTGACTTCAGACCTCACCTACCCTGCTTCCAGAAGGGCTGAGCCTCTGTGTTTCCCAGTCACTTTACTTAAAGGTAAATCCTCAGGTATCTTCAGCACCTCCAGGGAGTAAATTTTAACAGAAACTCTAATGCCCCAAAGAAGCTCAGTATTGCCAACTGATCCTAGGACTCCTGCAGATCATTTCATGCCTGCCAGCCCACTGCCCAATCTTTGCAAGCAACACAGCTCCTGCGATGATAGAAGCTAGTCAAAGTACTTCAGCTGCTTACTTCTGATGTTTGTGTGGAGGTTCAAGCGGGAAGAGCATGTTCTCTTGCCCATTTTGTGTTGAGGGGTATAATTCTCTTGCCCATTTTGTGTTGAGGGGTATAATGTGCTTGTAACTGAGTCAAGAGACAAGGGTCACCCCCCAGGCACCCAGAAGAGCCCTAAGCACCCCTCACCACTGCAGAATCCCAGACTTCCTCCTGCTGTGCTTCCTTTAACCCACCTCCCACTCTTCAGGGAATACATCCACTCTTTCCCATTTTCCTGGCTCATCAAGTCTGCAGTTAACTTACAGATCACGAGGTCTACAAAATGCATCTTAAAATTTCACAGAGACATCTTAGGAAAAGAGTGCCAAGAGACATCTTGTCAGCAGTTTAGTTTAGTCCATATGGCTTACAAAAAGAAAAGGAAAGAGATCAGAGAACTTCAAAGCTGACTCATTCAGTGTTACACATGGCAATCCTCAAATTTTATTATGTAGTAAAGAAGCAAGTGTCTGCTCCAACAGCAGCATCTATCAGTAGCAAAAGCACAACTGAAGCTTCAGAAAAGGACAGCAGCACCGAGATTAAAATATTACCATCCATGGCATCTCAGTGAAACGACACGGGTGACAACACTGCCACCTCGTGGCACAAGCTTTGGAGAAACGACAAGAAAAAACAGCAAGAACTTCACAGTTATCTTAAAAATAAGACAAAAGCTCTTGAAAGTTGCCCATGTCTCCAGAAGCCCTGGGAGATCTGGTAGTGCCTTGCTTCTCCCTCACTCCTACCATTTTAGAACAGTGCATCTCTACCACATCAGCACAGCCTCTCACATCGTCAAGTAGAGAAGGAGAGCAAGCAAGAAACTCAAGGGCCACTATAAAGCAGGTCACATAGTACCACGAACTAACTGGCACAAGCAGAAATCAAAGTGCTGGGGTTTTTTGCCAGCAGAGAGAGGAAGACTGTGCCATTACCGGAATTCTCCATCCTCCTTCTTTTTCCTCAGGGAAAAAAAAAAAAAAAAAAAGACACTTCTTTGGGCTCAGCAGGTCCCATTTGTAAAAGCTAAGGGCAAAACCAAGGGGTGACTAAACCCATGTGGCCTCAAATTCATCGCTGAGGACATAGCCTTCCACTATAAAAGGATGACAAATTCCTGTCTCCATATATCTCCATGTTTATCCCTCACTGAGCCCAGGTCTGCTATGCCTTCAGGCATGGCAGACGCCACAAGCATACTGGGTCCCACGAGTTATAGCCAAACAGCTCCAGTTTTCTCCAGCAGAAACCAGAAATGCTCCACTTCCACCAGCCAGCTCCTTCATTTGCACATGCAGCATACAAGTAGTTAAAATATAAAAATCTAGATCTGTTTTGTTGGTCAATTTTCTGTCAAAGGAAAAATAATAGGAAGAGTGTTTGGCATAATGAATGAAGGAGTAGGACAGTACAAGAGGCAGCTGGGAGTCATTTAAAAGGCAGGCCTACATTACGTTGTTTATTATGCTATTCAACAGGAACAGCTGGTATGTTGTCATCATGGGACTGATACAGAGAAGTTACTGCTCTGCAGACAAGGTGAAAGTCACTAATATTCTCAACACCTCCCTGTGCTCATCCTTCTCCTCCCTACCCCTGAGCATCCAGTAAAAATGAAGAGAAGCTGGGACAGAAGGAACATGCTCTGATTCAAAGAGGAACAGGGTAGGTCTAGAGTTGATCATGGACTGGAATACAAACCACTGTCTTTCAGGGGTCCTGTCAAAAAAATCCATGCAGATACAAATATACAGCCCATAGGTCTCAAATTATTTCCTCTGATGTCATACCCCAAGCTGCCACGAGGGAGGACTCCTTCATAGTCACCTAGCTTTAACGCTTTGCAGCACATGGAGAACTTTGCCTGGCCCCTCCTGTGACAAAGGGCTGTGTGCCCTGGAATGTGATGCTTAAAGCCTCCTGAATTGCTAAACTATAACCTGTCACCTGGCATGGCATCCAGACTGCAGCAACACAGTCAGCATCTGAAGTTCACACTGTTTCCTTTCGTATTCAAAGCACTGAAAAGCAAAACCGAACCAGCTGAAGCTGCATGTGCGAAGTGAGCCCATTACTGGAGAAATACAAACCTATCGAGTCATTGCTTTGAAACCAGAGGGTCTGTTTAATTTATCTTAATGTTCCTCTTTGCACTAATTCGATCCTGAAGATGGCAGCATCTTTCCCCCAAGAAACTTTCCCTCCCGCTTGGCATCAAGCCTTCAATTTTTTAAACCCACCTGTCACTCCAGTCCCCTTTCCATTCACTTCTCCCCCACAGATCTCTCAGTCTCACTAGGTTTTTTGGTCCATATTGACTTGTCACCTGCAGAACACAGTAACACTGTGCTCACCGAGGTCTCAGCGGTTCTCATCTGGTTTATATCACTGTACTGTGCCAGTCAGCAACACAGATTTTGTTTGTTCTCACAAATGCTAGCAAGCATGATAATAAAAGCTATGAACATGCAACTCTGAATGCAGGCACAAAGAGATCAGGATAATTTATCTTACCTCACTGGAAGTGAAACCTGAGACCTCACAGATTCCTAATCTGGGCGCTTGACTGTAAATTCCTCCTCCTTTCCAACATCTGTTCATTTTGTGCTTACATGGAAGCAGAACTGTACCGCTGTGAAAGCGAAGCACAGTGCAATGGGAGAGCACAATGCAGCCCATGGGGTGACCACAGAGACTCGTGCCCCCTGAACTGGGATGCTACGGTGGGAAGAGGAAGCCGGGCTGACTAGGAATTATGTTGGCAGCATACAGCAGAATGGCTGACTTCACAACAGCTCCACGAGCTGAGTTGGTCCCTTACTCCTGCCTATTCCTTCACCCCATAAGAGGAGCTAGTCAGACTGACAGACGTCGCTAACAAAGTCTATAGCTAAAGCACTTCTGCTGTGCTTGGGAGGCTCTTTGGGATTTATTATTTTACTGTTCCATCCCATTACACAGATATCTTTAGGGCATTCCTCATAATACTTCTACAGATCAGTGGGGTCCAGCTCTGCACAGGAGCACTGTTTGATTCCCTTACTCTAGCCATGACTCACATTTCCTTCTGCAATTTGTCATGTTTTGGCCTTTGTATTCAATTAACTTTTCTACGCTATTGGCCCTCCTCTAACTTCAGAGGAAGGCTTTTTACCCTGAGCAGGTTTCCTCCTAGCATACCCAAAAGCATACCCTTCTAGCCTTTACAGCTAAGACACATTTGTAGGTGATGCTCTCAGCAGAGCCCTGTGAATCATTCCCACACTTAGAGTTATACTGATCTTGTCAAGGTCACAGTACTCAACCAGACACACTTGAAAGGGAGTCTTTACAAAGCACACAGTCTCTTTTAGCCTCAGACTAAGAGAAAGATATCAGGGGAAGAAATACCACAGCTGCCCTGATTAAGGGCTTAACCTATGGTTGCAAAAAAAAAATTGTTGACATGCAAACAAGCTTGGACCCAGGATGTTAGTGCTACTCTTGCCTTTCTAATACCAGTTACTATGTAAGCATGGCCAGCAACAAGCCCATTTTTCAAGACCTTTGTTGCCTGTGTACAAGGAAGTGAACCAGAAGGAAAATAAACCTTTTTTTCCTATCACTACTTACACAGCAGACTCACACCAGTATCAGAAACATGCATCTGTGTAAGCAGTGACCCTCAAAGCAAATGGAGAATGGTTTGAAAGGCAGAAACAAAACAAAAGTCTGAGCTCTTAACATACACTTTTTTTCTAACAGCCATATTTTGCAGCATGTTTGGAATTGGGAGCATGATTGCAAGGGTCCTTTCATAAATTATGATCTTTTGTCTTTTTCACTTCTAAAAAGTCTAGGTTAGGTTATGATTTAGGGCTTCCCAATATCTGAAGTATTAGTATAAGGCTTGGGAGCAAAGATTTGAATTTACGTTCTGAACCACACCCCTCTCTGTTCTTGGCTATAAGCTTATTCCATGAGTCTCTGTGTCTCAGTGCACCACCTGTAAAACTGGAAAATTTATTTACTAAAAATGGGAAAATGATAGGTCCTATTTAATAGAGACTCTTCAATAGATAAACCAATTCCTAAACACAATGGAGCTGAGAGCAGCAGGGAACCAATCCATGTTCAATCTTCAACCTTAAGAATGTGATTTCTTCGGGAAGTCACATGTGGCAGCTTTGATACTTTATAGAGGTAACAATGACTAGCCAGCAGAGGCAAACATGACTGGAAAGGCTTTTAGCTGTGAAACCATTTGATGTCACGCTGAGTCTTGCCCCTAAATGCATCTGACAGCCCATGAGAGATCTGCTCGAGGTTGCACTTCTCAGGGTATCCCACAGATCAGGAGGAGCTGCTGCAAGCTTGATGCTTGTATTAACACCACCTGTGAAATCCACAAAGGTGTCTGAAACTTGCCCAATCTGCAGATCTTCATAGGAGCCATAGAGTCTAGAAAAAAAAAGAAATCAGTATATTCTTGGGCTTATAGTCAGATGATAGGTTGAGAACAATGTGCCAATGAAAGCATATAATAACAGTTTCCAAACCAAAAAGAAGGCTCTAACTCATGTTTGGGAAGGGGGATGTGGGGGGGAATCTTTTGCGTGTAGGAAGAGGAGGATATCTAGCAACCTGCCTCCAAGATTGGCCACAGTCTGAAAAGGACTCTTCACTCATTATTGTCCCAGATCTCACTGAGCAGTAGTGAGAACATGCCCATCACTGCTTCTTTAATAACTCTGCCTTACCAACTGTTGCCTGAGTATTTGACCAGACACTATGCCTTGAAAGCTCAGTCTCCAAAGTGATTTTCTTCACTGTTGCAGAGGAAATTTCTCTTTTTGTTTTAATGCTACCAAGTGAAAATAACTGAAGTTTCTCTCCTTCTGTACAATCTTTCTCTCAACATTAACTAGGACTTTTCCCTGCTCTGCTAATTTTCCCATGTTCAGATTATTTTAGCCCATGACTAACAAATTCCAACAGTTATGACTTGTTGCCTTATTCTTAGTCCCAATAAACCACTCTAAACAAAACAACCCAAAGAGAGAAGGCAGTATTTTCAGCATACCATGTGAATGGTTGGATGCTTTAACAAGTTAGAGGTTTTGTAAGATCCCAGCGTAGGTACCTCTACCAAAACCAAAGCCGAATTTGTTTACACATCCCCAAAATGAAACTCCTTGCTCAGAGGACAATCCCCCAGGATATGTTTGTTTTCATTTATATCCTAAACCTTAGGATTCAAACTCAAGGGCCTGAATTAGCAACAGTTACTGCAGTGTGAGCTTTTACTGTTTAAAAATAGAAAGATGAGAACCATTTACAACGCTCCAAATGTGGCAAGGCCTAGAAGATGCTTTTATAAACACAACTGCATAGCCACAAACCAATGTGATTTAGAGAGACCATTTGCATAACTTGGAATGATTCACTTAGCATATACCTTCTCCAAAAGGGTTCCCCAGAACACATTCTTATAGACTGAAAAAAATAAAACTAGCTTCCTCACCCCATTCACTGGCAGGTGATCATCAACCACCACATTAACCCATTCACGGATGTGACAGAACTGTCAGGGGAAAGGAACAAGATCATGTTTCCCTTACAAGGAACATCCCTTTGAAGCAATGGGAAAGGAAGAATTGCTTAGCAGTGGGTTCAGGACGAGCTGTCTTGGGGGAAGGCTGCACTAGATCAGTTGGTGCTACTGACTCACCCACAGATCCAACTCACCAGCCTCACCCAGACAGAGGAGAAAATGAAGTGTGTGTCAGGTGTAAAAGAATATTAAATAGAGAAATTAGGCACAGCGGGGCTTTTGGGGAAGGAGTTCCCAATTGCAGGCTGGCAGAGCTGCAGCAAGAGCTGAGCAAGACTGTAAATTTGGAAAAGTGTGCTCAAGCCCCATTGATTTCTGCCAGTATGTAAGACTTTTGTCTGGATTAAAATATGGATAGGGCCAGCTGGAGAGAAGGGCCAAACTAAGGCATATGCTCAGACTGGTTCAGAGTGATGGGCTACCCTTCAGGTCAGGATACCCCCTAGCCACTTGCTCTTGACCAAAGGAAACCTTGTGGAAATTATCTAAGGGTGTGACGCAAAGCATAACAGAGGATCTCAGAAGACGTCCTGCATTCTTGGGAAGCAAATGTACCTGGAAGTAGAAAATGCCAACTTATTTCCTCTCAAAAATCTAGTTTTGTGGCACTACTGAAGCCCTGGTGGAATGTCAGGGCTTCCAGGGCCACCATGAACCAGCAGTTCTCTGTGCCAAGACAAATGGACACGTGGTTGGCTGAAAAACAAGACCTGTCAGCTAAGTTCAGAGCACCATGAAGATACTAGAAGTGCTATTGTGCTGATGTCTTTAAAATTATAATGAACCATACACAGAAAATGAGACAATCCAGATATGTGTTTTATTTAACCAAACCATGATTGTTTTGTAATTGTTCTCTCATGATCTTTTCATTTGGATACTATTTGTTTAAATAACAAATTTAACAAGAAATAGTTGTCAATGGAAACATACTGTTTTTTACTGGCATTACACATTTTTTTCTGTTGCCTGTAAAAACACACTATTAAAAAAAATACTTTCCCTTTTTCCCTTGAAAGCGTTCACTTTTTCAGATGAGAAAAATAATTTCCAATGGATCTTCCAGGCAAAGCTGTACTTCGTGTTTAAGGGCTTAAAGTAAAATTAAAACTTAATAAAAGTCAATTTAGTCCTGCCCCTACCTGTTTTGGAGATGCCAATATGTTCTTCTACCTCAGGTAACATGGTGTAAAAGCGATTTTTCCAACTGTAAAGCTGAGAAGAGAATGCACTCCCACTAAGTCTTAGGTGTAAAGATTGCAAGTCTCAGATTTTCCTGCTTCTGTAGCCTCCATTCAGTTGTCAAGCAGCAACACTATAGACCCAGTATACATGGTCACTCCTTATTGAGGCAGTAGCAGGCAGAAAAGCAACACAAAGGAATGTTGATTTCAGATGGTGAAGACGCCTCCCAAACCTCAAATCCTGCCTTGAAGCTTGTCAATATTTTTACTGAGCCTGTCCCATCTTAACGATTGCTTCATCCACACTACGCTAAGTAAAGCAATAAGGGTATATGTATCTTCTATTCTATGCCAGGATTTATACAGTCAATATTCCACACAAAATGTTATATTTTATAAAAAAAACTTACATATTTAGACAAAGGAATTTCCTTATCCATCAATCCTTGGCAGAAATCCAGTTGCTTTCTTTTTGCATCCTAAAATACAGGAGCTCTGTGCAAAGCCTGGGAAGCACATGACCAAAAAGAAGAGAGAGAAAAACAAGTCACTAATATCTCTTTTAGCTTGAAGTAAAGCTCTTTGTCTGCAGAGCTGCAATCGCATGAGATGAGAGATGCAGTACATTTCTAGTCTGGAATGTAAAAAAATGTAAATGATGAAAAGACTCCTTCTGCCTGTTTAAAGATTTCAAAATAATAAAGGTAGCATTGTCCTAGCAGATATTATTTTAATTCAGGTACAACTCTAGTGCTGTAATGTACTCTGGCTAATCTGACACAAGCCTGGGCACACATTTGTGCTTGGTCTACACTGAATTTGGTCTCAGAGATAAGCCAGTGGAGTTCAGACATTAGTGTGGTTGTCCATGAATATCTAAGAAGCCAACCCTTCAGAGCTGCCAGCCCAGCCTCTCCATAATTGTTGACAAGTTTCAGTCCAAGAAGCTACAAGGGCAGACTGTAACTGTTTAAACTTTCAGCTAACCTGGCTAATGTCTCCATGATTTGAACGACAATCAAGCTACAGATTAACTGATATGTGCTGAAGAAGTTTCTATTGCTGTGACAAGTGTGTCTCTTGACTAACTGTTCAGACAGAAATTGTGCTATTATTCTTTTCCTCTCACAGATGCCTCTTGGATCAAATTAATAACCTAAGTGTCAAACTTTCATTTCGCTCTTATGACCCACAAATTGCTCAAGCTAATTTTCTCACTGTTGGCTTTCCCTTCAGGCAGTAGCAGAGAAATGGCAACCCCTCAAAAGGCCTTTACAGTAATTAGACACCAGCTCCTATCCTTGGTGAATTTGGGTGCTCATTTTGCAGGCCATCAGTCATACATACAGCAAGCTACAAGCCTGCAGGCCAAACAGCACAATCTCAGTGTTTCTTCTGCAGCAAAGGGACTGAAGGATGTGCAGCATCCATCCTCAGAGAGTCTTTGCTGGGCTAAGCTTGTCTTCAGAGCAAAAGACAGCCTTCTTAAGACAGTTTTAGAGCAGCAGAACAGTGGGCTGAGAGAAAGAGGAGGTTTCAAGCCCATTCCAATATACCTGGCGTGGAGGGACACAATTACAGACCTGAAGGCCTTTGCAGAGGCCAGGACTTGTGTTGACCTTCCCTTCCAAACACAGCTATGCTGTCTCAGCCCTCTCAGCCTCAGAGACTGGCGAATCTCAACTCAGGCACCTGAGGATGGCATTTATGCTCTGCCAGCAAGATCCTGACTTCAAACCATCTGTGAGACACAATTATGTCTGAAACCCTGAGAACCAGGACTGCTATTTCCAAGCCCTCCTGCTTATTTTGTAAACGTGCCTCTACCTTCTTAGTGATTTTAATGAGTCTATCAGAAATTTGGCCCTAAGAAACTGGATAAATCTGACAGAATCTGACAACTAGAAAATGACTTAGCCGGGAGATGCTATCTGCTATTGCCGGCAGTATTCCCTTACAGACACAGGAATGTAAAGAGTATGTGGGACTGAAACTCTCAAATGATTGCATACATTGCTTTCAGGACGATTGGGATATCAATGTTTTGCTCACCAGCTCAGTAAGAACAGTATCACCATTCCTATTAACAGGCTAGAACGAACAGACCTTATCGTCATATGCTAATAGCCTGTCCTGGCTAGCAAGACTTGTTATCCATTTGTTATGGGAACTTGTTCTGTGACCAGAGCTTGGTACCAAGTGTCTGTTGTTGTGACATTCAGTTTAACCGTGTGATAGCAGGAAAGGCCTTAGAAATACAGGCACAAGATGAATACAGACGCTCCAGAACTGAAAACAACTCACTGAAGGTCAGTTTTTGGTCACAGCAGAAGCTCAGCCTTGAGGGCTGGGAAAACACTCCACAAGTACAAGAAAGATTAGACTAAACAGTTAAGTAGGAAAAAAAAACAGACCAGCAAGAGGGTAAGGCACCTGCCGCTGTCTGTGAAAGTAACAGCCTCCAGCATCACAACAGTACGTGGTCAATGGGGCAGGGGCCAAAGGTTAAAAACTGTCTAGAAACTCAGAAATTTTCCAAAATATCAAAATCGTGAATTCTGGGGGGAGGAATTATCACCATGAGAACTGTCATCACAGAATCACCACTGGATCATCAGAACTGCAAGCATGCCACTTGTTCCAAGGACACGAGCACCCCCGCGCCCTTCACCTGCTCTCCCTGCCTCTCCGAGAATTACTGGATATAAACTGAATGAAGTCGGTTATAATTTTTGACAATAAAGGCTCCAAACACAATTATAAAACCGTATGTACTCCAACTTCCAAACTTACAGCTGCTACTCTAAGTGTCATCTCTGACAGCATTAAGGTCTGCCTAAATTAAAGTCTAAAAGTTCACTCAATGCTAACACTACTTGCTGGCTATCAAGTCTAATCATCCACTCACATGAGACCTCTGAAAATCACTTACATGTGGCCTCTTTCACTGTAAATTTCTGCAGTTTCTTTCACAGTGTTCCTGTTCCAATAGAGCTGATGTGAGCAGGGAAATTCTCATCTATGAACAGGTGTTTATTCTTCAAGCACATCTCCAGCAAGGCCTGGTAGCTCTGCTGGACAGGTGGGTTGTGCTTTTGAAACAAGCACGGGCAACTTTATTGTTTTTTTGTTTGGTTGGTTGTTTTTGTTTGGTTGGTTGGTTGCTTTTTCAGGCATGACAGCAATGGCATGGCACTATTTGCAGAAGGTATCTGGCTGGGATAAATTCTTCCTTTGAGGAGATTTCCCTTGAGGAGTCTTGCCCTGACCAGGCCTGCTGGAAACTCCTTGTTTATTAGGATGAGGTGTGTCTTCTCCATAAGAGTTCCCGATCATTAAAATAAATGTAAAAAGTAAATTTAATCATGGATTTTAAAATTTTCTCTTTAGTCAGCAGAGGGGGATGGCAGCCACAGGAGAAGTGAGGCTCTATCTGATTCTAACCTAGCACTGATCACTGTGTTTTCAAGGCTTTACATTCCAGTGTAGAAAGTATTTCCAGTGAGAAACCCAACAGTGAGAAATCCAACAAACACAGATTATGTTGTCCTCCCACAGAGAGCCCTCATTTGTTATAAAACCACTCTACAAGTGATCCACAAGGCTTGATTCTCAAGGGCAAACAAAAGAAAAGTCTTCAAAATATAACCCTGGAAACAAAAATTCAATTTTCCATTGTACATTAGAAATTTAAAACCTGAAGGATTTAAGTGCCTAATACCTTGTACACTTTTTCTGCAAATGAAAAGTATTGCCTCTCCCTCCAAACCTCTCCTTTTTTACAGCCATTGACCTTCAGAGCGACAACAACGTGAACAGTGGACAGATAGACAGAGTCAATACAAAAATGAGAGGAAAAAAAGAAGGCCTGGAGACTGACAGCACTTCATAACAACAAGACAGTAAAAACATGTATTAAGAAGAAATTCTCATTTTGTTGCTCCCTAGGAAAAGAACCAGTGAGCAACTGACATACTTTCAGCTATACTGAAGAGCAAATACTTGAGATCTGATTTTTTTTTTTGCATGTGCAGGATATCCACAATGCCTGATAAAATTGTTGTAACCCTTTTACCAATTCATACCTCGGTCTGGTATTTGTAAAATAATTAAACCTCACAAATAAGGTTTGGAACCAAAAGATAGTATGAAAAAATAATGCCTTCAAAAATGGAGGTTTAAATTACCTGAACATGTGGCTTTATTTCCAAGAAACTGCGCCAGAAGGCCTGGCTGCAACAGTGTGTGAGAGTCAGTGATGCAGCTACTTTATATGTTTTGAACCCCACATACACATCTTGTCTTTTAAGTTTCTGCTTGCTGCCTGGCCTCCGTCCTGTGTACAAGCAGGACCCAGACACAGCAGTATATGAAGAGTCAAAAATATACCTCGAAATCACGTGTACTCCTTTCAGCAATGTTACTGAACTAGACTGTGAGCAATATATATAAACACAGTGTCCCACCATGTCCTCTGACATGGGTGGAGCAGAGTTTATGCATGTCTCTTCCAGACATTTCCTAATTTCTAAGGGAAAGCAGCCAAGCATAGCAGACAAAGGTTACAAGCTTTAGATGGAAGCTGTGAACTGGTAGGCTGGATGGATTTGATCCTCTATTCTTTGCACATTACCCTACTTAGCATGTTTGCCATCTAATGTAAATCCTTCCAATAGATCAGCATCCTATGATCTCCCCTGATCTTGCTCATCATCTTAGATGCCATGAACTGGCTGGTTCCTCAGTCTTAAAATAAGAATCTGAAGAATTCAAGGAAAATTCTTCACTTTCAGTAGAAGTAACTGAACCATCAAGGAATTCTCTGACAGCCTGAGAGGATTTATCTCAGACAACATTGGTGCAGACTGCATTTGACAGCTCAGCCCATCTCCTCTGATTTAACAAGGCAATCTGTATCTGGGCTGAGGAGCTGCTCCTGATTGTGCGGAATAAAACAAATGTTTGCATGCAAAATTGTAAATTTTAAGGTAAGCAGAAGAAATGATGGAGTGCCATCTTTTACAACCATTCTCACTATACAGCAGAACATTAACTGCAGAAATTAACACTGATTGGTCAAATGATAATGTGACTGTATTAGGCTTTGTTAATCTTTGTTAGTCTCTTAACACGCATTATGAAAAGTGCACTTCCAGGCACAACCTAAAGTCTTTGATTAAATATAGTGGTGTATTTCAGAAGTAAAACCTCACATTTCTCTCACATTCACTGCATTCAGGAAGGGTATCAAGGTGGTCTGCGGAAATTTGCCATCAAAGGCTTCCTGGCCTGACCTATAGTCAGCTCTGAAAATATCACAAGAAAGCACTGAAGCGCAATGACTTCTAGCAGTAGTGTACAGCTGTATATGGAGCCTCTGAGGAGCAAAGTCCTTAAACGGCAGAACTGACTAGAAGATGAAACCAAATTTTTCTTACAAAACAAGGAATTCTTGCCAAACAATTTCTACAGGGTCTTTTTCAGGACTTTTCATTAGAAATAACTCATCAAATTCTTAAAGCCAAAATCTCAGTCTATTTATAAAAAATAAAGTAATGAGGGAAATGAATCTTAAAGAAGTTTTAATATATTAATTCTGATTTCAGGCTAGCTTTAGGCATTGGCAGTGAAGCAGACGTGCCTGACCTTCAGAAGATACAGTCAACTTGCTATTTTCTTCCGGAAAAAGAAAACAGTCAGGCTGCATGGAAGAGCTATCCATGCAAATGCACCCCATCACAGAATCGGGAAAATACATCAATCAGATGCATAGAAAGGGACCCCAAAAGCACACATAAATCCTGTCATTCCTTGGAGGGCCCCTGGCTGTCAAGAAAGGAGAAACATGTTCAGTGAAAACGATTTTATTATCCTTCCTTTGTTCCCTTCTCATTCAACAGTAAGGTCAAGTACCTGTTTGCAGGCACAAGGGACCATGTGCACCTTGGTGTTCCCCTGTGAAAATCAACCACTTTTAATGAAAAGCTGCATCTCATTTCCTGCAAGAGCTGAATTCCTCCCAGCCTGAAATCGTGCTGGACACAAATGGCTGGGAAAGGGCAGGCACCCCTGACATGGTGGAACCTCTTCCAGAACTGCCTATTGCCACATTTCTTCGACTCAATGCAGAAACTCAAGTGAAAAAGCTGCTTGGAGATATTTCAGGAAACATTCCTAACTTGCAATGCTTTGTCCCAGAAGATCAGCTGCTGTTAAGAAAGCATGGCAGTGTGGCATTGCAGATGGGCAGTCCTGGGGACAGGCCCAGCCACGGACAAGTGCTGCAGAACTCACGAAGGCCCAAGTGCTGCAGCATTTGGTCTTCAGCTCTTCTCTCACCCTAATTTCTGAAGGAATAAAAGAACATAGACAGCGACTACTTTGTTTCTCTCACCTAAGTAAATAGTGAGTTATCCCAGGTACAGACTGCCTCTGTGCCAGGGGAGGTTTAGGTTGGATATTGAACGAAGAACTTCTGGAAGAACTTCTTTACTGAAAGGGTTATTAAGCATTGGAACGGGCTGCCCAGGGAGGTGGTGGAGTCACCATCCCTGGAGGTCTTTAAAAGACGTTTAGATGTAGAGCTTAGTGATATGGTTTAGTGGAGGACTTGTTAGTGTTAGGTCAGAGGTTGGACTAGGTGATCTTGGAGGTCTCTTCCAACCTAGATGATCCTGTGATTCTGTGATTCAAGACAATCTTGAATTAACAACCTGTGACAAGTGGCAACAGCACTGCATTGGTTATCCGAGGGCAGCCACCCTGTTGGACACCAGCTCTGCAAAGTCCAGCTCAGATAACAGTCACTGAACACGACTTGCTGATGGGCAGCCTGCGCAAGTTTTGTGCTTCAGTACCAAGCCACGCACTGAGGCAGCTGCTGTGGTGCAGCACTGCATGCCACTGGGGCCCCAACTCCAGTCACTGGCTTCGGGGGAGGTAGAGGCACAGTTTAGTGTGGCTGCGTTCAGAAATAGCGGCTCCCCTGTCAAGTTTGTCCACTCAGGAGTTTGTTTTAACGTGCGAGACACGAGGGGTAAAATGGCGGACGGGCAGCAGCGCCCTGCTGCGCGGGGCCGCCGCCAGGGGGCGCTGTAGCCCGGCGGGGCGCTCCCAGCCCTCCTTCCTTCGCCTCAACATGGCGCCGCCCGGCGCGGCTTCACCCGCCGGGGAACACGGGCGGCGCTTTGCCAGGAGTGGCCGACTTCCGGCGCCGGCCCATTTCCTGGAGAGCACCCCTTAAACGCCGCCCGCCGCGCTCCGCTCCCCTCACAGGGCGCTGCCGCCATCGCCGCTCTCCCCTCCCGCCCCGTCCCCACGGCATGCCCGCGCCGACAGCCGGCGGCGCACGGGTGAAGCGGCGTCCTCCGGCACCGTTTAGCTGAAACCGCCGGTAACGGTCGCGGACAGCGGTTGGAGCGGAGCGAGGCTGCCCGAGGGAGTATGCGGGGGTAACGCCTGCCCGCAGCCCGTCGCACCGCCCCCTGCCCGGCCCGGCCCCGGCTGTCGCTGCGGAGCTGGCTTCGGGCGGCCCCAAGATGTTCAGCTGGCTGGGCACCGACGACCGCCGCAGGAAGGACCCCGAGGTGTTCCAGACGGTCAGCGAGGGCCTGAAGAAGCTCTACAAGACCAAGCTGCTGCCGCTGGAGGAGCACTACAAGTTCCACGAGTTCCACTCGCCGGCCCTGGAGGATGCCGACTTCGACAACAAGCCCATGGTGCTGCTGGTGGGGCAGTACTCCACGGGGAAGACCACCTTCATCAGGTAACGCGGGGCCCCCGCCTCCCCTCGGGCCGGGAGGGGCTCCCTGGGCGTGCCCGGCCCCTCGGCACCCGTGTGGATGGCAGGGGGGCGCCTCCTACCAGGGGTGGTCTTCTCTACCTGTGTTATCCCTCTTCTGCGCCCCTCCTCCATGTCCTCGGTACCATCGAACAGTTTTCGGTTGGGAGGCTGTCCCTGCAGGAACCTCAGCAGGCCTACTTCAGGAGGACAGGGTGGGTGAGGTGTCTGGTAAAACGTCAACGTAGCAAAAAGTAGCCCAGGGCAGGGTTGAGGTAGGGCATTACTGTGGAGAAATGAGTCATTCCAGGCCTTCTTGCCCATTCAAAGTGCAAAGGCTGTGGAAAGCCCCAAGCAGGGGAACCCCTGTGACTGCTCAGGTCAGGATATCCCCCTGTGGCCTGTTTTTCTGACTTCCCCACTGCCCAAGCACTGTGGCAACCACTGACCTAGGAAAATTTGAAGTGGGTTCTCAGATTTGTAATGGCCCGTGTCTCATCATTTTGTCTCTTTCTGTACTGTGCCCAGAGGCAACACTGGGATTCTAGCTGGGGAAGCACGTGTGCTCGGGCATGTGTCTGTGTAAGAAAGACCTGTGTCCTGATGTGCTGTGATAGTGGGAACAGCAAGTTTGTTCTGAACTGTAAAGCAGAGCGATTGCCAACAGCAGATTTGATATGAAGCTATAAAAGAGAGGGTTAATTTTTTCCAGCTGGACTTCATTGCTCGGATCTCTGTTCAGACAGTTCTAGTTCAGCTTGCAGCAGCCTTTCTCTTGGGATCATAGCTGAAGCTGTGCTGTCTGCATTTCCTACGTGATTCATGGGCTTAGTGTTAAATTCCAGCATTACTCTGGTGTGGCTGTGTTGAAATCCCCAGAATTACCCCAGTGTAAATCTGGACAGAGGCCACAAGCAGCCAGTCCCATTGGTCTACCAGCACTTCTCGTTGAAGGAAGGAGCTTTAGAGGGAAGTGAATCAAATTGACAGTGCCTCTCCAAAAGTGACCTTGAGAAATGGCAGGGTGTTTTTGTGTAATATTCCTGTTACTTATTGCACCACTCAGGAGCCAAGAAAAGAATGCATTTCTACTACATTGTCAGACACAGATGACAAATGAAATTTAGCAACGGAAAGGCCTTTCTTGTGTTAGCAGCTCAGGTGTATGATGAAGGAATGCGAATGACTCTCAGAAGCATTTGACATGTGGTTGGAAAGGGAGTTGCTCTTCTGAAAATGAAAAACTGTCTTGTATAGTATAACTGGTTCCACCCTAAAACTTTGTTCTATGATTTGATGCCAAACCTATGTGAAAGGCTCTTTCTGTCTTTTCTAGTTAGTGATGTTTCAGAGCAGAAATTTCCCTGAATGTGAGGAGGTTGCTGGCTGTATAACTAGAGCATCCTTCCAAATCCTTTTCTGGATTGCCAGCATCAGCTTTTCCCTGCAGTCTCACCTGCATACTGTTGTTATCAGTCTTCCTGCCTTTGCCCCCTTCTGTTCATTTTTCTGTAAGTCTGAGCTTGTTTTGAAGCTTTCTTCAGAAGTCTGGCTGCTTAAATCATGTTCCAGGCAAAAGGAGAAGCTGAGCCTTCACTTCTGTGGGAAGGCAGAAACCCCTCAGCTCTCTGGTCAGCAAGCTGTTTGGAACCTTCCTGCAACCAGCCTCTGCCCTCTTCTCCCAGCCCCCTCTGTGCATGAGATTGGGATGAGTTTACCAAGGTATTATGGTCAAGCAGAAGTGACTAGGAGCTGGTGCTCTGCAGAAGTGCAAAATGGCCATGAGCAAGCCATTTGCAGGAAGGCAGAGGCCTCTGTGTTTAAAATTGTGCTTAAGAAGGTGAAAGTTGAGCTGTTGAAGAACCTGTGGGCCTCTTACAGCAGGAGGAGTGTGAGGGCCTACCACTCCAGCATGTTCCCAGCCGAACAAAGGCAGGAGGTGCCAGAAGGCTGTGCTGCTTGTGATAGGCTTCCAACATGAGCTTGCAGGTGCTGGTCATTAGACAGCTGGGATAAACACCAGATTAGCATCCAGAGGTACCGTGGGATGGTGAGTAGGAGTTAAAAACTAAGAGCAGGGAGGAGGAGGTAAAAGGGGAAACAACCAATATGCCTTGGTACCAGAGTGAAACAAGAAACGATCTCTCAACATCTCTTCCATAAAATGTTGTCAGGATGAGCGGCAATGGACATTTTTCCCTACATGTCCATTCCTTTATTGTATCCTGCACATACTGCAATGCAACTTAGATTTTGATTAGTGCTGCTAAACACTCAGGTGGAGTGAAGTCAATCTCAATTTACACCTGAATCCCAGGGCACCATTTTAAAACAAAAACATTGCTTTATTCACCTATCCTAGACATGGGTTTGTTTTCTTCCTTTGTTCCTATGGAGTCTGAGGTAAAGCAGGTAAGAAATACAAGATTTTGGGGCAATAAATAGCCAGAACCTCTCTGGAGAGAGCACCTAGGCGCAGTTCCTTGCGGTGAGGCTGCCCTCTTGTCAGGAGGAAGTGGCAGAAGCAAACCAGTCAAGGTCACTGAGAAACATTCCTAGAGGCTGAGGGGGTGGAGGGAGGTGAGCTACGTGGGTCAAAGGCAGTGAAGTGAGACCAGAGCACTGGCTAAGCAATGCTATTCTCTCTCCTCCTTCTAGAGACCCAGAGAACTGAGCCTTGTTTTGCTATGTCAAAGATGCAGTGTCACCAACAGTGACACTGACAGTTCTCCACTCCTGCTTACTGCAATCTGCCCTTTCCTTGCTCCAGTTTCTGTCAGCATCCATTCAGCCAAGGCCTTTCTGCAGGGATGGGTTCTGAAAGGCCTGGGTGTTGGGAGCAAGGCCACACCTCTGCCTAGGAACATCTAGCAGCCCCAGCAGTTAACTTCCTTGGGACAGCAGGATGGCGCTGAAGCCTGCATCTAATGTTTCTGCTTTTAATCTTTCCTGTAAGAGGATGGGAATGCAGGACAGAACATTACTCCCCTAATTCACTTAGATTCTGTGATCTTCTCTAAAAATAATCCTGGCTTCTGTCCAGCCATCCTGTTAATAAAATAAACAAGCCAGCCCAAGCTCTACTGACTGTCAGTGTGGTTTGCTTTTCTGGTGTAGCCACTCCTTTCCCTGACGGCTAATCACTTACATGTCCTGGCCTCTCTTGACTGCTTGTCACAGTGTACACCGGGTGGTTGTCACCTCCCTGCGTGGCCCTGAACCTTTCATCTCTGCCTCCACCAGGCAGTTCTCGCCACTTCCTCCCGCTCTACCCTTCTTCCCTTTCCTCATCCTCTCCGGCATGCATCACCTCTGCTGCCACAGCATCCTGCAGGGCTCCTACATGACTCATCACTAGCAAATGGCTCCCTCCCCCACATCCTGTGAGGCATTCCTGCCTGGAGAGTCCGACAGCTCTTTGCTAGTCTCCTACACTACTCCAGACCTGATGGGCAAAGATGCCCTGTGCTAGGTCAGCCCTTGTGCAGCTTCTCTGCCCTTCCCCCTTGACCTCCTCAGCAGGATAGGGGACAGATCTGAGAAGGGGGCAAGCAGAGCAATGCTCTTAATCAGATACAGGCTCCAGCCACTTCTCCAAAAAGCAGATAGGCTGTAAATAAATGTTCACCTCTTGCCTGGTGCTTTCCGCAATCTTCCCAACATGGTTGGAGGTCACTCCCCAGGTCTCTGGTGGTGTACCTGGCTCAGAGTAAGGCATACTGCACTGCCTGGGGAGATTGCTCTATAGCTGCTGCTTGCTCTCACGTGGTGTCTCCCACAGTCATTGTTTGCTGTCCTCTCTCAGAAACCCCACAAATGTAACGATCACACATGTTCTTTAGCTTTCCTCTGTTAGCAGAGGCAGCCTCTGTCACTGCCTAGCAGAAGCTTTCCTCCCCCTCCCCAGACAAGTGTCAATAATTCCCTTGTATTTGACTGCTGTATAATGAGGCTGAGTACCACAGACACCCTCCTGCACAATGTACCCAAACCCCCAGAGAAGCTTGACTTAAAACAGAGGCTGTGATACCAGACAGTGCAAATCTTTATCTCTGATTTCATATTACTTGCTGCACATTTAGTTAACACTGTTCATTATCTCATAGTTTCATCTGTTTGAGATGTTTGCTGAGATTTGTTTTCTTGTATACACGAAATAAACAAATGCTTTGAAACATAAGCTCAGCGGAGCTGTGATACAGTTCTTTCAATCAGCCTGGCTGGATGAGGAGTGTTGTTATATGCAGGGCTTTTGCTTGGATTTTCTCAGAATCCTTGTTTGTAAATGAAAAAAAAAAAAAAAAGACTTTTTTTCCCCTGTTGGTCAAAAGCTGTCATATTGCATGTGTATCTCAAGCCCATATAAAGTAAGTGGGTTATTGCCTCAACAAGGCTGATACCTGTTATATGGAGTAAGGTGCGTTTCTCATACGCACTTTATTTGTTGCACTTGATGGTTGTTAGTACTACCTGCTTCTTTTATCTCTAATATTTGCAAGGAGAGAACTCAAAAGATTCATAGTTATAGGTGAGGTGAATGCTCACTTGTGTATCGCTCTTAAGCACTTAAGATTAGAACAAAAGCAAAGTACAAAGCAAGAGCAGAGGTCCTGTAGTCCCTCGCATAGGAACTTTAGTCTTTGATAAGACTCACCTGAGTATACCAGTGCTGACTGTTACATATGCTGATCTCAGTTGTGAAAAATCACCACCCCTTCCTTCCTCTCCTTTTTCCCCTCCCCCTGAATCACCTTGTAACATCACTTTCAGTTCTGCGTTTACCTTTCTGGTTCATCATAAAAATTAGGTTAAAGTAACAGAAGAGGAAGAGGCTATCTAATGTCAATAAGCAACACGATGCAATGCTGACTTTTACAGCCTGGTAGTCGCACGTTCCTCAGGTAACAATCCAGAGCTTGTCAGCAGGCCAGGTGATCCAACATCATCTCAGGGCTGGTCTTAGTAGTAAACACAAGCAAAAAAGGCATTCAGCAACTCTGCCTTCTCGTATCTTTTGTCACCAGCGCACCTGCCCCATCCAGCAGCGGGCTGACGTTTTCCCCAGACTTGCTTTTTCTGTATAGCAAACCTGTAGCTGCGCTGTAGGAGCATGCAGGAAGGAAGACTGGAGACTTCAACAGCCAAGTACAGGAGAAGCTGGCATTTGGGTGATTGATTTGGACTGGGGGCTAAGCACATTAGTTGGATGAGTTTTCTGCTGAAATGAGCAGCAGTGAAGTAATATTGGCACCAAAGGCCAGTAAGTTAACTCTGATAGCAGTGAACTGCTGTTTTTACTTTGCTCTGCTAGGTTTGTTCTAAATGTCTTGAAGATTAAAATACACAAAATGATTAAACATGATGAGAATCCCTTGCCAGCAGCTGTAATCTTCTCATTTGTTTTAATCCTCCTGAAATGCAAAAGCTTCAAATGTGGAGATCCCAAGTAGAAAAGCTACTGTGACACTTACCAAAAAATTCAGTGACAGTGCTAAAAATATTCTTGAAAGGATCTATATTGTTTAGCTACATAATCTCACTGGGATCTTCAGGACAACTCAATTAGGACTTGGGCAGCTCTCATCTCATGCTCACACCCTGTTTTTTTCACCTACAGGTACCTGCTGGAGCAGGATTTCCCAGGAATGAGGATTGGACCAGAGCCTACAACTGACTCCTTTATAGCGGTTATGCAAGGAGATGTGGAAGGAATTGTTCCTGGTAATGCACTGGTGGTGGATCCCAAAAAACCATTCAGGAAACTCAATGCCTTTGGCAATGCCTTTTTGAACAGGTCAGTAATCAAAAACTTGCTCTGGAGTATAAAGCTAAGATTAATGAGCAGCATAGCTAGCAATTTAAAAGGATGAGACATTACACTCTTCTTCTGCCTTTTCTTTTCCCCATCCACATGGCTATTACAGAGCCATCCCAGTCCTACCAGGCATGCATCAGTCACTCACTGAAGGGCAGATGAATAAAGTCAAGTGGGCCAAAACTTCAGTTTAGTTGAACAAACAAAACAAAGAATAAAGCACAGCCTGTCATGTTCATGCTGTAGGAGTCTAAAGGTAAATACTCTCCATTACATTTCACTGTCCCTTGTTCTTATATTCCTAGCTTCTTCTGTTCTGCAGTCAGTTCAGTTCCTTGAAGCTAAACAGTCCAACCAGATTCAGCCAGTGAAGTCAGTAGCGTGGAACTGGCACAATATGCACATCTTCGCTTTCTTGCATTTCTTTCATAATTACTTGAATGTCTCTGCATTCTGAGGCCATATACATATAACCTACATATATTTTGGTAACAGCTCTGAAGGTGCTTCTTTCCTATAGGAAACTGTCCAGGGGCTTTGACCAGTAGCTCCGTGACATCAGCAATATAACCTTTCCATTCCCTAGACCTCGCCCAACCATCCAGTTTTGGATCTAGGCCTTGGAGGAAGCCAGCAGCCCACACCCATGTCCTAGGGGAGCACAGACTGTGCTACAGCAGGGAAATGGGAACAAACTGACTACACCTGTCATTGGCGCCTTCCCTGCTAGCACAGGGTGGGAGACATGGCCAGCCATTCAGCCAAATGACCAAGAAAGCTGGGCTTGGACTCCTTTTCTGCCTTCCAGGCTTTGGGAGTGTCTGTCCAGAGAGTGCCTCATCTCCTACCACCACTAGCCACAGGAATGCTGGTGTAGGCTGCAGTGAGGCAGGCAAGGGCATGGGCCTGCAGAGAAACATGGGAGAAGCTTGATGAGAGAAGAGGGACCTAGCTGGAGTTACTACTGTGCAGAAAGCCTCACAGTGACCCTGGAAGCAATATCTGATCACAACACAGGCTCAAATACCACAACAAGGTCCTTCACTAGACAGATTTTGAGAAGTTTTCAGCATCTTGTAGGGCCCAAAACATGTGCACCTGGCCGTCAGTTCAGGTCAGTTCTCTGCAGAAGAGAAGCAACATCAGGAGTAATGAGGCCAGGCACAGAGTGCAAAAAATAAGCACACCTGGCCTGATTGACACATCCTGAATGCAATTTGCTCCTAATACAGCAAGGGATCTCTGATGTTGCTACATATGCATTAGCCTAGTTCACTGCATCATGCTGTGCTGTTGCTCTCTCCTCCTGCTCTTCCTTTTCAATGTGAGGACAGCAGGGCAGAGGGGCACAGCAGTGATTCAGCAGCAGCTGAAGCGCAGTCCTGCTAGCAATGCGGAGAGTAGCCATGACAGCTAATTAACCCCTTTTCTGCAGACAGAAAAAGAATGGTGTAATGATTTCTGAACTGGCAAAAGAAGACAGGCTAAGAAGAACAGGCTTAGTAGCGTGAGGGTAAGGCCAGAGATGGGGCTGACAAGCTGTCTTGGGATGAAAAGAGATAGCTCTGCAGTACTATGCTCAGACTCTGTCTCCTTTCCCCCTCTTCTTGCCCCAGGTGCTTCCTAGGCATTGAGAGAAGGGCTTGTTTTCCTCACTCGAGCTCTGCTGGCAGTATCCCAGCTTTGGAGGGGTCCCATCAGAGAGATTACAGGCTGCACCTTGTTATCAGGAAGACTTGTTTGGCACCAAGGGCCTGGCACAAAATCAGGAATATCAGCCATTGCTTTTGTATCATGTTGGCTTGATTGATGGCTGCAAGATTATTCCTGACCCTGGTAGCCTGTCTCAGGGAGCTAAGGTAGAGTTGTTTCTGCTTTTTTTCTTGTTGGCAACAGGAGACATCATGGATAACAATTCTTTCTTCACCCCCCATACTCTGCCTGTAGGGGCAATGAAAGTCCAGTTTGGCACTACACACATCCCTTAGTGTGGTCCAGGGCAGAATTGGGTCATGTTCCCTGAGGTACTTGCAGTTCTATGGGGACAGCTGGAAGACAGCATCCTTAAGAACATCGCCAACAGAGCCAGAATGCACTTATTAAGCTAGCCTCTGACCTTCTATCTGCAATTTCCTGTGGAGTACTTTCCCTAGAGAAACTATGGAAGATCCCCTTGTCTGTGACCTCTGGAGCCTTTGTTCTCTGCTTCTAAGCCTGGCATATAACAGGAGAACTAAGCCAGCCCCGTTTCCTACACAAGGTGTTACGTGTTCAAAGATGCTCCCTGTTGCCACGTGTCGAGCTGTGGATGGTGGAAAGAGGCTGAAATATTTGGACTGAAATATCTGATAGCTTAGGAGTGAAGGCAATTCTCTGACCCACAAGGATTCATTCTTGTCAGAATGATCTTAGAGTCCTACAAGTGGAAAAAATTGGGGTGAGGTTGTGGCACAGCCTGGAGGAGTTCATCGCTGCAGGGGTTTCATCAGAACCATCAGAGGCTCTGTCTGCCTTGACTGCATCTAGTGGCCATTATGTCAACTCCAGTTCTTCCTGTGGTTCTGCTTCCTCCCACAGCAACATTTTTTATGCCTCAGTGTTACACCAGCCTATTAATATACGTACATACGTAGACGCACACATATATTTATAGCTGCTTGGAATGCTGTCACAAAAAGGCTGTCCACAAAATGCAACCAGGAGCCATGTTAGCAGATAGGTTTTTGCTGTGCTTTGCTGTTAGCAGCAACTGAAAGAGATGAGCTGCAGCCCTCTAAGAATAAGCACAAGGTACTCAGCTAAGGACCTGTGTAGGCATAAGGTGATGAACAACTGGGTAAAGAGGAATTGTGCAGAAATGGAGCTCTGGAGGGGAAATGAGTGAGTGAATTACAAACCTAGTGTAAGTCAACAGTGTCATACTTCTATGAGAGGTAAATATCTTCCTGAGACACATAAACAGGACTGTCATATGTAAGAGAGAAGGAGCAATTCATCTAATCTGTTCACTGCTGGCAAGGTCACAGCTGGAATACCACATAAACTAGGGTCATTGTGCCAGAAGACATACGTGGAACAAGTTGAGAAGAATCAGAAGGAAAGCTGCAAAGGCCTTCTGTGACTTAGAAAGTGAATTGGAAAGGCAGCTACAGAGAACTGAAAGAGATGGAAAAGAGTCTGGTTTTCTTTAGAGGAAAGACTGAGGGGAGATGCAATGACAATAGGTAAACATTGCTACAAGAGTGGAAAAATAAGCCATTTTCCGTGTCTACTGTGTTTGAGACTAAAATGCATTGTAGCATGGAAGATTTAGATTAGACGTTAAGAAAAAGATTTTGCTGTAAGGATAATTAAGAAATGGAGTAGACTCCCAGCAAAGGCTGTTGAATCCCCATCATTATGGGTTTGACGAATACTTCAGACAAACATCTGATTGACCCTGCCTTGAAGCAGGAAGATAGACTAAGCAGATTCTTGAGATCTCATGTTGCTTCCATGGTGCAAGAATAGCACGCATTCTAAGACCAGATTTAAAAGTAGACAAAAAAAAACTACAACTTGGTTGATTTATTTAAACAAGCTAATTTCAATTCACTTCAGTTCAGGTCCCTGCAGGAGAATGAAGAAAAAGAAATACCACTTCTTGCTAAAATATAAACAGCAAAAAAAAAACAACACTGGATTTCTAAATTGTTTTTCTCACAGTTTTGGGGACACACAAAAAATGACTCACGTCATAGGTCATGACAGAGATTCATGTTCAGAAGAGCCAAAATAATCAGAGAAAGTGCTCAGTTCTGGCAGCTTTTTCATTTCTTTAAATCAAGAGTAGCTCCAACTGAAGGCTTTTGAGATCAGAGCCTGGACTGTCCCATGCTGCCTGTAATGTTCAATGCATCATGAGTACTTTTTTGGTTTTATTTTAAACCTAATTATTTTTGCACAGGTTTGTATGTGCCCAGCTACCTAACCCTGTGTTAGAGAGCATCAGTGTCATTGATACACCAGGAATCCTTTCTGGAGAAAAGCAGAGAATTAGCAGAGGTAAGTCCCAAGTTCAGTTTTTTTCCAAATCACAGTAGTTAAAATCAAATGGACTATGCGAGTTTCCTCTTAAGCTGTACAAATTCTAGACAGAAACAATAGTGGGGGCCTCTCAGAGAGATGGCATGACTACTGATGTCCCTTAGAACTTGATTTGCTATCTGCTACAGAGAATTTAAGTGCTATCAGGTAACGCTGCTGACAGTGTCAGCAATACTTATATCTGTTTGGTATTCTCTAGTAGAACAGATTCCCATCAGAAAGTGTCAAATAATACCTATCTACTTTGCAGAAGCAATTGCTTTCAGTGACCTATTGATGAGCCATAGGCAAGGCTTGCATGGCAATCAACCTGGTTTCTTTCCAGTTGGCCTAGTGGGTTTCTTACACTGCCCAGGCTTCCTGAATCTAATGCTGGACTGGATAAGGTCTAAGCTGGCACTCACGTTCCTCGTTGCAGTTGCAAATCTGGAAACCGTGGCGATACTAGATGGTATTCGTATACTAATACTGATGAACAGCTCAAAGTCTCTTAGTGGCTCAGGATGACCCTCTCTCTGAAATGGACAATGTCTTGATACTTTGAACCTAATGTTTGCAGTCATTTTCTTACTCTGTAAGATGATGGTGGCATAGCTCACATTTCTTGCAGGTTCCTGAGATAAAGCTGGTAACTGTACATCATTTTATTGGAAGAAAGCTCAAAGTAGTAAAAGCATGATAATGACACACACATGTGAGTTTGAGGAGATCAGTTCTCATTCACACTGCCAATTAGCAATGCACAATTAAGTTTCAGCAGCACAGGCGCTACTTAAAAGTACTGAGGCCTTTCCCATATTTCAGTGTTCTATCCCATAAGATTTCTGTTGATTCAGTTTTGTAACTTGCTTGTGCATTGAAATTGCTCTTGGAAACTTCCTTTTCTCTTTCATCGAGGAACTACCTTGCACAGAGCCAGCCCTTGTTTATTTTACTGGGATTTTCCACCATAGGAAGCTCAACTAAAGCAGCATCAATAAAGCTATAAAAGATAGCTAGAGTTAGTTGAAGACTCACATTACGCTTTTCCATCATGGGTCTTAGCACTGCTAGGAGATCGTGAATTCCTTCCAGACAGTCTATAAGAGGTAGCAAGATGCACACACCATCAGAGAGGTGTGCAAGAATTCTTCCTTTCAAGAGAAAATGTTTCAAAGCAGAGATAATCAAAGTTTAAATTACATGGTGTAAACATTTTTTCAGTCAAAAATGCTACTGGAAGTGCACAGTTCTCTTCTGGAACTATTATTGTGATGAAAACTTGCTTAGGAGAAACCAATTTTTTTTCATTTTCTTTTAAAAAAAAAACATCACGTATGAGTCAAAACTGACCCATTTCAAGGAGCAAAAAAGGTTTTCCTAAACCCTTTCCCAGCTCTTCTCATCATTTCAAGTCCTGACATATATTGCAAGATTTTCCTCTTTTCCAGCTACTTCCAGTGCTAAAAATATCCACCTGCAAAACGTACTGGTACTTCTTGCTACTCATTTGGCAAAATTTCTCCATCAGTCTCCCCGTGGACCTTGGTGTCCCATTCCTATGGCCACATGAGTAAATACCAGCAGTGCCAGAATACACCTGATACACAGTTGTGTGCTGTTAGGGAAGTCACCAGTGCACTTCAACCCAAGGCAACAAACACCTCCCTAAGCATCAGGGAACAACCCGAAGGGAACAGCCCGAAGTACAGGTTAGGTGAGATCCTCACACATATCCAGGACAGCCCAAAGCTGATCATGTGGGCCACATCAGATGGCTTTTCAATAGCTAGAGGACAGGCTCCTCATCCAGTTTAGATCAACATAACTTTGTTGAAGCTGGAAGAGCTCCATTGATTTCTGTCTGCAGGGGATCCAGCCCAGGGAGCAGAAAGTTAGAAGAGGGCTGAGGTGCTTAAATTTAGGAAGGGCTGTTGCCAGGGATTAGCTGAAGCTTTTCTCAAGGAAGCCAGTGCTTGAAAGGGAGTGCTCGTCTTCTGGCTGTCATGGCAGAGAAACAGAAAAAAGTGGTGAGGCTGGTACATTTGCCATTAGGCTTGTAAGCCAGCTGCCCTGATCAGCAGATTGGTTTTGGAGGCAGACAGAGCAATAATGCAGTTTCTAGACAGAAAACAAGACAGTGCCAAAAACTGCTGACGCAACAAAATGCTTCTGGCCTTCTCTACCTTCCAGCCTGCTCAGATTTCACTTGGGAATGTAGCAAAACCTGGGAGAGGTTTCCCAGGAGACTTCCCAGTTCCTTTACTGTTGGGAGGAGGGTAGCTCTGCTCACCCCCATTATTTGCCAGTAGTATGTATGTTTTAAGACCCTCAGATCAGAGTACCAGTGAGAATCAGGGAAGGGAAGGGGTAGCAAAGCAGCTTTCTGGGAAAGTACAAATGCAGAAGATATGGCAGGCATTCCTGCCCTGCCCATCCCATGTGAACCAGCAGCATTTCTAAAAATAGGAAATTCCTCTTGATGGGAACGTCAGAAGTCTGTCTTTTCCTATTAAGAACATTAATTAATCTATACAGTGCCAGCTTAGCAATCCATCAGGGCTCATCATGTGCCCTGTTGCATCCACGCTTCAGGGACCAGGAGCAAGGAAACTGTCTTTCCAGGAACAATTCAGGGGCCAAGACCAGGTTCTGAAGCCTCTCATCTGTTTGAACTACACTGACTTAACTTCACTGCCTGTTTGCTGTTGTAAAGGCTAACATGTCAGATAAATGCAATACCTTCCCCAGTGGGCAGGCAGCACTGAGAAGCACCAGTGTGCCCATGTTAGAGCTAGCAGCAGTCAGCTTCATACAGCTGGGCTTTCCAAATGGGTGGCAAACTTTCCTCCAAGGAAAGCCACGTAAGACAGAAGCAGAACTCTGCCCTGGCTCTCTTCCAGGACAACACTACATGATCTCATATGCGCCACCTTCCCCACACAGAGCAGCCCATGTTGTTTCCCACTAGCAGACGTGCAGGTCTAGGCCTGTTAAGCAGCAAAGGGGGATGCAATCTGTCATCTGAAATCCACATCTCCTGCACATGCCATGAGATCACCAGCACTGATGCAGCTTCTGCTGTACTCAGATTTTGGTAAAAAGGTGTAGCCAAGGAGCTGCCTGCACTGGTCTGTCATACTGAGCTCCTGTGACTTGTATGCTCCTTTGTGAGAGGCACCCGTGGTATCATGGGTATGGTAGCTAGATCCCTAGGATACACAGATTTACATTTACAAGCCTGGTGAGAAGTATTCCCAGGATGTCATGGCACAAAGCATCCTGGTTATCACTGCTTCTGTACTCACCTTGCCTAGAGAGCAACCATTTCTCCTCTGGTCTTTATTACATACTTTGTTCACATATAAAGAATGTCATCAGATTGCCCTGTCCCTCACTCCAGGTCCCCCTTTTTTTTTTTTTAATTTATTGCAACAGCAGGCTGCAGAGATACTCATAGGAGAGAGAGTTGTATGTAGCAAAGCAACACAGTCTTGGTTACTCTGACAATTTTGGTAACGATACGGATGCTATCCATTTGCAAAGCACTGTTCAGGTGTCACATGATGAGCCCTCACCATCCTGCTGGGATGGAAGATGAGAAAGGGAGGAACTGTACTGAAATAAATGAGGACAAAGGGGAGGACCACGGATCAGGTCATTCAGTACAGCAGAACCAAGACAGGAGCTAGGACTTACTCATAATTCATCATCTTGTGCAGTCACTAACTGAGCCACCTGGTAACAGCAGCTCAGGCACCTCAGTAGCAGTGCATCCCTGGACAATGAGCTTCACAGACTCTGCTAACCATCAGTCTTGACCTACACACGCCCTGAGCTAAGCAGATCCAAGTCTGCCAAGTTAAACAATGCCATTGCCAAATAGTATTTGATCCCTGTTTTAGGGTCATACTTCCTGAATACATGCTGAACACTTCATCTTCACCCGATGTATGTCACCTCCTCCCTTTCCTGCATTATTAGCAATGAGCACAAGGTCACAGTCAAGAGATGAGGACTGTCAGTGTCATTCCCCAGCAGCTTTCTTTCATAGAATCAAAGAATGAGTTAGGTTGGAAGGGACCTTAAAATATCATCTAATTCCAACCCCCCTGCCACTACTAGACCAGGCTGGTCAAAGCCCCATCCAGCCTGGCCTTGAACACCTCCAGGGATCCAAGCCATCCACAGCTTCTCTGGGCAACCTGTTCCAGAGCCTCACCACCCTTACATTAAAGAACTTCTTCCTAATGTCTAATCTAAATCTACCCTTTTTGAGTTTGAAGCCATTCCCCTTTCTCTTATCCCTAGGACCCGCTGACAAATAGTCCCTTTTTAGGTACTGGAAAGTTGCTGGTCTCCCTGGAGCTTTTTCTTCTCCAGGCTAAACAACCCCAACTCCTTCAACCTGTCTTCATAGGAGAGGTGCTCCAGTCCCTTGATCATCTTTCTCGCCCTCTTCTTGACTCTAATACTTTCTTGTCCTTCTTGTGCTGGGGGACCCCGAGCTGAATGCAGTACTCCAGATGGGGTCTTACAAGGGCAGGGTAGAGAGCAAGAATCACCTCCCTCAACCTGCTAGCCACTCCTCTTTTGATGCAGCCCAGGATATGGTTGGCTTTCTGGGCTGCAAGCGCATGCTGCTGGCTCACATTAAGCTGCTCATCAACCAACACCCTCAAGTCCTTCTCATCAGGGCATGTTCTTTCCAGTACATGCTATTCCAGCCTTTTTCCAGCCTTCCACCCAGTGCCATTCTGCTGACTGCAGTGACTGCAGTGCAGCCCAGGCTTCCCATAGCCAAGGGAAAACATACTAGCCTTGTTCTCCCTCTTGGGAAGGAAAACTTCCCAATTACCAGTAGCTTCACTCTGGGATATTTAGTTACTCACCAGCCTGACAGTGAAGGGAAAAACGTAAATGAATAACAGTCTTGGGCAATTGCAGAGCTCTCAGACTGTGTTTTGAACAGCCATAGTTGGAAGAGAAAGCAAACACCAAGAGAACTGATGTTGTTATAGAATCGTAGAATAATGTTCTCCCACTTCATGAAATGTTTAGGGTACGATAGACTCATAGAGTCTTCAAGTTGGAAGGGACCCACAAGGATCATCAAGTCCATCTCCTGGGTCCCTGAAGGACCACAGAAAAAAAAAAAAAAACAGACCATGTGTCTGAGAGCATTGTCCAAATGCTTCTTGAACTCTGGCAGGCTTGGTGCCGTGACCACTTCCCTGGGGAGCCTGTTCTAGTGCCCAACCACCCACCCTCTCGGTGAAGAACCTTTTCCTGATATGCAGCCTGAACTTCCCCTGTTGCAGCTTCAAGCCATTCCCTCGGGTCCTATCGCTGGTCATCAGGAAGCAGAGCTCAGCACCTGCCTCTCCACTCCCCCTCATGAGGAAGCTGTAGACCACAATGAGGTCTCCCCTCAGCCTCCTCTTCTCCAGGCTGAATAATCCAAGTGACTTCGGCCACTTCTCCTATGTCTTCCCCTCTAGACCCTTTACCATCTTTGTAGCCCTCCTCTGGACACTCTCCAACAGTTTCATGTCCTTTTTGTACTGTGGTGCCCAGAACTGCACACAGTACTCGAGGTGAGGCCGCACCAGCGCAGAGTAGAGCGGGACAATCACTTCCCTCGACCACCTAACAGTGCTGTGCCTGATGCACCCCAGGATACGGTTGGCCTTCCTGGCTGCCAGGGCACGCTGCTGGCTCATATTCAGCTTGCTGTCAACCACAACCCCCAGATCGCTCTCTGCGGAGCTGCTCTCCAGTGTTTCGTTGCCCAGTCTGTACGTATAGCCAGGGTTGCCCCGTCCCAGATGCAGAATTCAGCACTTGCTCTTCATAAACTTCATACTGTTGGTGATTGCCCAGCTCTCTAATTTGCCCAGATCTCTCTGCAATGCCTCCCCACCCTTGACAGAGTCAGTAGCTCCACCCAATTTGGTATCCGCAAACTTGCTCAAAAAACCCTCAAGTCCTTCATCCAAATCGTTTATGAAAACATTGAAGAGGACTGGTCCTAAAATGGAGCCCTGGGGAACCCCACTAGTGACAAGTCGCCAGCCTGATGTAATCCCATTTACAAGAACGCTTTGGGCCTGACCCATCAGCCAATCATTCACCCATCTTACTAGGCTTTTATCTAACTATAGTCTGGTCATTTTGTCCAGAAGGATACTGTGAGAGACAATATCAAATACTTTACTGAAATCCAGAAAGATCACATCGACTGGCTTCCTTTGGTCTAGCTGGGTGACCTTGTCGTGGAAGGAAATTAAGTTTGTTAGATAAGACCTTTCCCTAGTGAACCCATGGTGGCTCTGACCAATGATTGTTGTCCCTTAGATGTTTTTCAGTGACTCCCAGAATAATCTTCTCCATAATTTTACAGGCCTGTAACTGCCAGGATCTTCTTTCTTGATCTTTCTTACCAATAGCAACAAGTTGTGGTTTTTTTTGTTGTTTTGTTTTTTTAAGAGTTTTGTCACGTGTTCTGGGAACAGTATGATATACGCTGAAAGCATTTAAAAAGGAGGCATTTCAAACATTTGCTATAATAGTCCCCTGTGATTATTTGTGTTTCACTCCACCCGCGAGGGTGAAAGTGCAGTGTGATGAGTTGTGGCCTCACAGTTCACTTCCATGACTACAGTGCAGTAGCAATGCTGCCAACTTCCCTGACTTTAGCATAGTCTCACACACATGCTGTCCCACTGAAAGGCAGTCACATAGTTCTGCAGTGACATAGCTCTGTGCTTCCTGTAAGAACAAAAATGAGCAGAAAACCTGCACACATCTGTCCCTTTTTATTTGTAGAGATATGTGAAGCCACGAGCCTGACTAACTCATCTAACCTGAAAGTAGGATGCAAACAAAAACTTAAGATTATATATATATTTTTTAGAGGAGACCGAGTTGGTTTTGTCTGAAGGAGAGGTGGAAAGAGAGGAGCTGTCCTCATGATTTGGGGTGGGAATACTGCTATGTTTTGCGTTTCCAAAACTGGAAGAGAAAAAATAAAATGCAAAAGAAATGAGATTAAGTATTTAGTTGTGCAAATAGAAAGGTCTGTGTTATTTATTTACTGTTTCTTTTAACCCCTGTTAATATATGGCAAGTCCTTTTTTTTTTTAAACCAAACAAGTTTGATTTTTTTAGAACTGTTGAATTTGTACACTTTATTGTCTGTCCCGTGTGCACTCCAGACATTTCCTAAGTATCTCCTCCATTAAGGAAGGACAGTCATGCCCAACAATATCTCAGTTTGCATTATTTTTGCACATCATGCACTCTTGCAGTGTCCTGAGTAACAGCAGAGGAGGACTGTGTTTCCTAGTCACTGGCAGCAACTATCAGTTGGTTACCTGAAGACTCTCAATACTGGTGGCCATTGCAGACCTGATTTTCAAGCATGAACTCTCCCAAGATTCAAACTGTTTATTGGGAGAACTCACTTTGTGTTTGGACACTATAGTGAAAAACCTCTTGAAATTCTGTCTGTGCATCAGCACTGCTCTGGAAAATTGGTATCTCTGGAAAACCTAGCCTGGATTCAGATACCTCCTGAGGTCTCAAAATCTGGCTATGGACTGTTCTGAGGATTGGTCTAGATACCATGAGATGCTCAGTCCATCTGTCACAAATTGTGTTCCTGCTCCGGCAGGGGGATTGGACTAGATGATCTTTCAAGGTCCCTTCCAATCCCTAACATTCTGTGATTCTGTGAAATAACAAAGATACAAATGAGTAACAGGTAAAGGGGAAAAGTTCTGTCGTGTGTACATAGAAGCTTACAGTTGTAAGAAGACTTGGCTCTGGACAATATTTTCATCAGTTTTAGTCCACCTGAACTGAACTTGTCTAGTGAGATTTCACTTAGTTTCCACTGACATAAAGCAGGAGCCTCATCACTCTCCTAGTCTCTTCTCAAGCATGAAACCATTGCTCTAGACAACATGAAAGCCAAAGTCCCTGGTATGCCACTCCAGATACTTATTCATGTAAATGTTAGCATTAGAAATTTGACACCAGCCCACATTTCCTAGCTGAGAACATTATGCAGATTTCCTATGGAGAGCTGAGTCCCTTTACTTTTGCTTTGGAAACCTTTAAGCCTCCAAAATGGATGTAACATTTCCATTAATTCTTGGTACTGAGGGAGAGGAGGTGCGGAGCACTGACTGGAGCATGCGGCTCCTATTGCTGTGAATCACCAGCTCTAGGACAGATGATTTCTTCAGGTATAGGCAAAGGCAGAACTAATCAGCAAGCTCTAGAAACCTGCTCTAGAAATTATGACATATCATTCATAGAAGTATTCTCATCCTGTGGAATTTCTGTCTACTTCCCAACACACCCACAGACACACGTTACATAACTCTCTTTATATCCCATTGGAAGGCAGCCACTCCCAGAAAGGAAGCAGCTTTTTCACAAAGATGGTTTAGGATGAGCTGCAGTGAGGTATATGCAATATCCATCCCTTGCTTTTCATCATACTTTCTAATCCATTCCTGGCTTGTTTCACCAGCTCCTCACCTTGACAGGAACTTACCCAAATCACTGTTCTCTACTCTCCCCTGCCTCGGTTTCTGTCACCCACATCTGAGTCTCACAACAGCCGCCCCTGCCTTGCTTCCCACTCACTTTGTGTGTCCTATTCATTTCATGTAGCACTTCCTCCTCGTTTCCTCCCTTTATTTCCTCCCTCTGACCATCACATTGTCTTATTGTTCCTTTGCTTACAGCTATCTGCCACACTCAGGAGGCACCTGCTCCTCTTGGTACATTCTCCTTTTCCAGCATGGACTGCCTGCTTGTTCAGCCTGGACAGAGTCTTTTCCCTGAAATGCTTTCCAGCAGGACATCACAATTACCAGCTAGACCCAGCCTCCAAACCGACTTCTGCAATTTAAAAACACAAACCAAGTAATTAGCTCCCTGGAATAGGTTTTAAATTTCATCTCTGAGAGCTGCTCCTTCTCTAGGTAGTCAGTATTTGTTCTTCCAGCTAACTACCGTGTCTTCTTCTGGTGTTGCCCTCAGACACGTGACACACAATGCCAATCTATCAGTTGACAGATAGGGACAGATGGAAACTGTATTAAAACTTCCCTCTTGAGGGCTGTGATCTAGTGGGCTTTCAGTCTCTGGAACACACCAGATTTAGATGGATAGTACGAAGGGAGCTCCCAGGGACTAAACTCACCAGGAAGGAGGTAAATTGCTAGAAGCAGTGGCACAGTTTAAGACATTAGTGACAGCAAGCTGTCAGATACCTGCCACAAAAAAAAAGCAGCTTTGTGTTTTTCAACATTTCTTCATCTTACTTTCCTCGTTCCATCCCACCTGACCCCCACCACAGGGTCTGTGCCTGTAGTTCCACAAGACAGGAAATTCAGTAGTGTGCTTACCATCAGACAAAACCAATGCTGAACTGTTACATGGACACTCATTGCTGGTTTAAATGGCTTTAAAATGTTACAGCCAGGCAGGTTTTATGCTGGGTCTGGTATCATTTGTCTTCAAGGAGTCAACGTAAAGACTGTGTCATTCTTTGACTTGACAGAAAAGTAATTGCATAATCCTGCCATATCTTAGTTAAATACTTGCTGCCAGGTATTCCAACAGTGCACAGACAAGTATTCATAAAGCCACAGTCTGCCTTGCAGAGTCTAGGTGTCAGGGTGTCTGCAAGAAAATCGTTTTCTCTACAGGATGAATCTACTGACAGTCATCTGACTTGTCAGCTTTGTGTTAAATCTGTTGAATCCTTCTCATGCTGCCAGAATGGAATCTGCCCCCATGAAAGAACATCTGATAGAAAGAAATGGTATGTTCATCTTGCCCGTTTCTTCTAGTACTGTATAGATGGGATTCATTTTCTGTTCGTGTTCTTACGTGTTCTTCTTTCACAGCCTTCTCTGGAGGTTGTGAAACAATCCACATCAGCGGTATTAAAGCGTGTTTAAATAGGTACGTTTTTCAACAGAAGTAGAAGTGTAACCATAAACAACCAGGAATTACTGAAGAGAAAATTTTCCCCTTCACATTTTGTGTGAACATCCCTGTAATAATTCTTTTGCATTTATGCAACTTTGGCAAGCAGTTGGCTTCCCAAATGCCATTTAACTTCACAATAAACTGCTATGGTATGTGGATAGCTTCGCCCAACAGTGACACACTGCCAAATCTGGCTGCCTTTGTGAGAGGCCTTAGCAACACTCTACAACACTGAGATAGGGCATAAAAAAACATAACACATCCGCAGAGTTATTAATTCAACTTTGCAAATCAGGAGGGACACTCTGGACGGAAAACTCCTAATTTGATAGTAGGTCAAGATGAGTTCTTGGTCTAATCTCACACTGAAATAAACTGCCAGGAGAACGTAGAATCGGGCCCTATGCATCTGTGAAATAAAAATTGGGAAAAAAAATATGAAGTGAGGCTATAATGCTTAAATTTAGTTACGCAATGAGCCTTGCGTTTTCAGGTGTTCCAGCTCTGGTTTCAGTCAGGCAAAACGTCCTGAGTTCTCCATGCTATAGAGAAGTCCTCTGAAAATGAGTTCTGAACTAAACATTAAAATATTAGTTTAGCCTTATTTTTAAGTATCTTCACTAATAGCTTGCTTCCCCTTAGAGTTTTATACCCTGTCTCCGGCTATCCAAATGCTTCTCTGCTCCAGATCTACTCTTTTATATACTAAAAGCAAAACTAGAAAGTCAACCCTGTAGATTTCCCATGTGGGAATTCTCTAGGCAACTGTCTGTGTGGGAAAATACCATCACAGAGCTCTGAGAGTTGACTGCAAGTAGATGGTTGTAAGCAGAGGTTTGTCCCGCCTGCCCTTTCTGCTTGTAAAGGAAAAACACACTCGCATTTTTTCTCCTCTTTTCTATCTCTGGAAAATTCTGTCACTTAGAAGCAAAATACGTACACCTTAGTTTTCCTGGCAAGTACCTCCATACAGGAGAGTGCAGGTATGATTAGCACTTCATAGAGTTGCACACAGGGAGAGAAGTTTCTTGCTTAGCACCAAGAGGAAAGGCCTCACACATTCCCATAAATGCCAAAAGTGGGACGCATACAAGGAGAAGGAGTATGTGGGGATCAGGCTTCTGTCCCAGCACAGGTTGTAAGTCAGCGCATGCTGTTGTGACTGCTCTGAAACATCAACATTTGCTACTTCTTAGGGCTTTGTTCTCTCTTAATAGAGATGTACAGGACAGTTGTCAGTAGATTATCTCTAAACACACAAAGAAACTGGGAAAGAAGGATGCTCTGCTTATCAATCTAGACATCTGATGAACTCTACAAGGACATTCTAGACTAATTGTATGTTACTCTAGCAGCTAAGAACATATGAAGATCCCAGCATATATTAATTCCCTTTTCCTCTTGGGTAGAGCAACATTTTTGTCTGTGAATAGGAAATAGAGACTCAGAGAGCAGATACCTGACGTGCTGCTGTAGATCTTGGCTTGACACATCTTAAAATCAACAGATCAGTGGAGCTAAGCAACTAAAGATCCTTTTAGACAAATCCTTGGGCAGACCTCAGCCTCCCAAGTCCTCCGCTAATACCAAAACTACAGTGCCACTTTTTCTTTCCTCTTTTCAAATGACTCCCTACCTTTACTGAATCACTGGAAGCTGTGCTGAGTGTCAGACGCAGACACCTTCCCCACCCCATCCGAGCCCCTGCTAAACACTCTGAAGAGCCTAGCAACAGTTGTTACTCTATTGCTGGAGGGAAACCATCCATGTTGGTCTGAGACAGGACATTGCTGTAACATTACTAGGTGCCCTAGAGAGTATGACTCAGTTTCTCCTTTGATCTTTCAAGGAAAGGCTAGAAAAAGCAGTCATGGTGCAATTCAAACACAAGCCAGCGTGACAAAAAGCATCCCAGTCAAGGAGACTTCATAAGATTCAATGCACAAACTTCTCTGAACAAAGTCACACTAATTGTTTCCATGGTGAAAGAGCAAGCTGTATGGCTGCATATGCAGAATAAGCTATCCTGCCACTGATTTCCAGCACAGCCCAAGCCGAACTGACCATTAGGTATAGATGTGCATCCAGTGTTCAGCAAAGTTAGTGTTTTTTCCTCCAGTTGCAAATTCATTGATCTCCTCAGAGGGAGAACTTAGAGCCTGAACCAAGTCCAAGTGAGATAAGGTGTTGGGATTGATGCTGTTCTGCTGCCAGCATGTCCTAGTGCAATTTAGAAAAGAAATAAAGATAGCTTTAAAACAGCTACATGGTTAGACCCATGGAGATGAGCTCCTTACAGGCAAAATCTCTAAGGTTAAAAGACTGCTGACATCTGAAAGCAAGCAGAACCAACTTTATTTCAACTATAAGGTCTGATTCATGAGAATGTGTGAGGTCAGACACATGGACTGGACAAGTCACATAAATATAGTTTATTGACTGTTGAGCAGGTCTCCCTTAAAGGTAATACTAGCTGAATTCTCTGAAGCTCTCAGCATCAAATGTGAGGTGAGTGAAGAGCTAGGGACCAGTATCACTTGTTGCTGCTGGAAAAGACACCACCGCACATTAATGGAGTGACAAGCCAGTGGCCTTCTGCTCTATGATTTCTGTAGATCCCATGGAAGAAAGCTGGGCAAGCTGTTTAAATTGCAGAGCACATTTGTCTCCTCTCACCCCTTTGTTTGTTTGTTATGAGTAAACTATAACCAACTGAGACAAAACACAGCCTCGTAATAGTACTTTGCAGTTGTAAAGAAGTTCTTAGTAGCAAACAGCTAACATGAATTCATATATCTGAAGAGAAAGGTTCACATGGGCTTTGTTCCTGACTTCAGAGCCAGGGTTTCACCCTGATTTGCTTAAAGTCACAAGATAAAAAAGGCCAGTGGCTAAAATCAAAATCAGAGCTCTGCAGTCCTCCCTTCCATAGCCCTCATCTAAAGAGTAGGATGCATTATTTGTGCTCTAGGAGAGATGAGAGAATAGAGGGGGGAAAAAAGGGAGTGGGGAAGGCACTGAATTAGTTCTTATACATTTATTCATGAAAGCTAAGACTAAAAAATTATGTTCAAGGATTTGAATGCAAATAGCACGTGCTCTGTCCTGATTATTCCTGCCCACCAGGAAAAAAGCTGTGTTGCAAAGCAGTACTGGTAAAGGTGTTTTAATGAGGACAGTTCTCTTAACAGAGTGCAGCACTCTGGCAACACAGATAACCCCAAGTCTTGCACAGCATAAGAGAGCCTTATAGAGCAGAGAGAGAGAGCACCAATCTCTTGGTGAGGCTTTAAAAAAGATGTAGAAACACCACAGAGCTAGGGGAAGAAAAAAAAATAAAGGTTGTTTTGTTGCTGTCATTTTTAAAATGTACACACATTTATTGTGCCTTTATCCTTAGTTCTGAAGTAAGTGAAATTTGAAACTAGTGTGTTTAGTTTGAGTCCAGCTCTGCTGTTCATGGCAATACTGCCTAAGTAGCAAGTACTTAGCAAAGTAAACAATTAATTTTGCTTCGTGCACATGCAGCAGATGTGAGAGGATGATTACTCAGCCATGACAGGTTATTTGCATCCTGGGCTTTGAATTGTATGGGACAGTCACACAACTAGACTAGACCTGAGTGTTATTAAGCAGTAGAGATATAAATCTCAAACCGGTCTGGGTGCAAACACTAATTATCTAGCTTTCTACTGCATTTGTAGGCTTTGCTGATGGCCAGTAATTCAGAAATTAGACGTCCCTGTCTTGTTACATGCAAAACCTCTGCAGTAGCTGTTTGAACATAGCAGTTTGCCTAAGATGTACATTTGAACAAAGCATTTGTAACATGAGTTCAGGACTTCCTGGGTGATCTCTTAATCTGGAGAAGATGAGAACCATCCTTAAATGTGCAAGTCTTAGATGTTTCAGAATGAAGAGCACTTCCCTCTCTACCCTCTTTGTGGCAAAGAATGAGGTTTCTTGTTCACTTTATCAAGCTACTTGAGCTGCTAGGGGAAAGCTTTCTCTTTGCAAGCATACCCTCAGATGGCATGATTCAGGTATGACCACCAGGCTTCTCTACACCTGTGCATGTGTATCTCTGCTCTTCCTCCGTCCCTTGTAGGTTACGACTTTGCTGCTGTCCTGGAGTGGTTTGCGGAGCGGGTTGACCGCATCATTCTTCTTTTTGATGCGCACAAGCTGGACATCTCAGATGAATTCTCTGAGGTCATCAAGGCCCTGAAGAACCACGAGGACAAGATGAGAGTTGTTCTCAACAAAGCTGACCAAATAGAGACCCAGCAGTTGATGAGGGTGTACGGTGCCCTTATGTGGTCCCTGGGAAAGATTGTCAACACTCCTGAGGTCATCAGGGTCTATATTGGCTCCTTCTGGTCCCATCCGTTGCTTATCCCTGACAACCGAAAGTTGTTTGAAGCAGAGGAGCAGGACCTGTTCAGGGATATCCAGAGCCTTCCCCGCAACGCAGCCCTAAGGAAGCTGAATGATCTCATCAAGCGGGCACGGCTGGCCAAGGTGGGTATTGACACAGGAGAGCCCAGGCACTCAGTTTGGGCTGTATGCAGTACGCAGGGTATGGGAAAGTGGTTTTGGCTGGTCTAGCTTGCATAGCTGGTGGATCCTACTGCTCTTCTTCCCCTTCTTACTTCACTCAGAGGCCTAGTGTGTTTGTCCTATGCACTTCAAGGAAGAATATTCCTCCTTTGCTTAGTGCATCAGTTATAACAGGCCTGAGTGAAGAGTTGCTCACAGATCAAAGAAGGTAGCACCTGAGGGGATGTAGAAAGCAGCTGCAGTGTGCTGGCAACTTGAGAATTAAAACCAATTCCATGTGTCAGAATCACACACCAAGGGAAGTAAGAGTCTGGAGGTCGTTTGCCTTAAAAAGAGAAACCTAGATGGATGCAGAGGACATGGAGAGTGACAAGAATGGCAGATAAGCCTTCCACGAACATGAAATATATATATATATATACACACACACACACACACACATATATGTATATATCAAGGGCACTGCCAGAAATTCCATTTCTGATTATTTAGAATGAGCTGAGTTAAGCTCTCCAGAGCACAGGGAGCAGACCCATATCAACTGAGAAAGAGAGACTGAAAGATGCCCAAAAGCCTTCTATGAAAGAGAAAAAGCTTCCCCCACCCCCGCATCCACAAAATAAAGATGTGTCAGAATATTTCATATAAAATTCACTGCCATCAGTCACTTCTGCTGGGGATACTAGAATAGATTCTGCCTTCCAGAATCACCAGTGCTAACAGGAAGTATTATATGAACTGAATTTCATGAAAGCGGTTGTTCTGGGTCTGTACAGTCCTCGTACAGAGTACCAGAGTACTCAGTAGCATAATGTCATGTAAGTCAAAGGCTCATTCCTATATTAAACAAAGTCTGGAGTTCTAGAACCTGTATGTTTGGACACAGCTGAGCAGCACTTAGCACTAGAGTGATAATCAGCAGATACAGGCATCCTGAGGAGCTAAGCTGGCTCCTCAGGATGGGACAAGATGGGTTGACTCGTACACACAGGTACTGTCTGTTGGGAAAACCATGATGTGTTCTTTAGCACTTGTCTTTTTCATTCCATATCATTTAATGCCCTTCAGGTCCATGCCTACATCATCAGCTCTCTAAAGAAGGAAATGCCCTCCGTGTTTGGGAAAGACAATAAAAAGAAAGAGCTTGTTAACAACTTGGGAGAGATTTATGCCCGCATTGAACGGGAACATCAGATCTCACCAGGAGACTTCCCTAATCTGAGAAAGATGCAGGTAAGCGGTGGTATCTTGTCCAGAGCACCGAACATACAAGGAAAGAGTAACTGCAGGGAATATGACAGAAGCCACAATACAGACCTTTATTATCATTGCCTATATGAAAGGCCTGTTGTGGTCTTGGAATGAGCCTTGAGCTGCGTGCAGACTATGTTTAGGCATAAACATTTTTTGCACATAGAGCTCATGTGAAGCTACAGCTGCCTTCATTTCTCAAGTCTTTGCCTAAATAGCATTTGACAACAAATCATTTGCTCTCTTTTTCTTTATTTTTAATTCCAGGCTCCATTTTCAGATTTTCTAGACCTAAGAATACTGCTAATCTATATTAAATAAAAAGATACATTTCCCAGAAGCCTATATACATGCATCTCCTCAGGAGCTGTATCTTTTTGTCCTCTACTTTGCTCCGTTTCTAGAAAGACTTGGGGATGAAGGAAGCAGTGAAAACTTAAAGCTCCCTATCTATTTTAAGCAGAGAAGCAGTTTTTCTGAGCTACAAAGTTGAGGCCTGATTCAGTGTTCATACAAGTCAAAGACTTTAAAGGACCTTGGATCAGGGCCTTATATTGTATACTTGAACAATGCTGGGCAAAGCTACGTTGCTGTGTGGCTTCAGTCCAAGCAGAAACCTCTTTGCAGTTACTGGCTGTTGAAGCCATTATAAGCTCCCTATGGAAAACATAGCAGTTAATCATCTTTTTTAATAAAAATATATTTCACCTAAGTCCTTTAGAATGAGATCTGTAGAGTGTACCCAATAGAAGATCCCACTCACTGCTTGTTAAAACGTGTTTCAATGTTTAAAAAATAATTATGCCACTCTATTAGGAGTGAATAGACTGGATTTAATGGGTAGGGTGAAGGATGAAGTTGTAGGTTGTTTTACAGCTCTTTGAAGAGAGTTTTCTGCAGTCCCTGCTCAAACCACTTTTGCTTAGCTGTGAAAAACTTTATGTTTTATGTTTTTTAAAGACGTGTGTACTGTCTTTATGGCATCTGAAAGATGCACTGCATGATAACAAGGGATTTACCTGTAGAATAGTCTATTGCCAAAGTGGCACTTATTTACCGGGGGGGGGGAAATGCAGAGCACCAGCTAGAAGATGCAGTAAGAGCTGCACAACCAGCTTGCTTTGAACAATTTAGTTCTCAATAAGAACACTTGTACATGGCCTGGAAAGGAAGTCTTACTCGCATATGGCCATCATCCAGGTCTTGGAGTAAATCACTTCCCTTTCTCTGTGCCATGTCAGCCCCACTTTGTAAGCAGGGGAGATTATTCTCTGCAGGACTTAAAGAGTATGTAAGAGCAAGGCCAGCCAGGGAAACCCTATCACATGCTGAGGAGCAGGGCTGTCAGAGGAGAGTGCTGTGCTCCCCACTCATCTGCAATAGGTTTTTTGAGCCAAACAGAGCCCACGCTGTGCTGTTACTGCCCTGTGCACAACCATGTCACTCACCTCTTGCTCCCCTGTCCCACTTTAAGGATCAGTTGCAGGCCCAAGATTTTAGCAAGTTCCAGCCTCTGAAGAGCAAGCTGCTGGAGACTGTGGAAGATATGCTGGCTAACGACATCGCCCAGCTCATGGTGCTTGTACGCCAGGAGGAGTCACAGCGGCCTACCCAGATGGTGAAGGGAGGAGCCTTCGAGGGCACGCTACATGGTCCGTTTGGCCATGGCTACGGCGAAGGCGCTGGCGAAGGGATTGATGATGCTGAGTGGGTAGTGGCCAGGGACAAGCCCATGTATGATGAGATCTTCTATACGCTCTCACCTGTTGATGGTAAAATAACTGGTGCCAATGCAAAGAAGGAGATGGTAAGGTCTAAGCTGCCCAACACAGTGCTGGGAAAGATATGGAAACTGGCTGACATTGACAAAGATGGCATGCTGGATGATGAGGAGTTTGCCTTGGCAAATCATCTCATTAAAGTCAAGTTGGAGGGTCATGAGCTGCCAAATGAGCTACCTTCCCATCTCCTCCCTCCATCCAAAAGGAAAATAACAGAATGAAAGGAAGGTTGCAAGGGAGAGGGAAAGGGAGGGGAGAAAGATCTAGAAAAACATGTTTACTTAAATTATACCTTTAGATGTGAGGTCACCTTTCAATTTATACCTATTCTGCTGTATGAAGAAAAAACTAAAGCAGAACAAAAAGTCCAATCATTCTTCATGATGATATGCAATTCACTCTTCCAGTGTAGTGTCCCTGCTTTCTAATGTGTAGTCTGTAAACATGAAGGTGAAGAAAGGACACTGAGACTAGGATAACCTGGTAAGCAGGATAGAAGGAAAACCTCAAGTGGGCTGCATCTTTTGAGAGTGGAATTGGCACTAACAGAAATCTGCTAACCACCAGTGTCGCTCCTGAGCTTTGACTGCACATTGTGCTGTTTATTGGTCTTGCAAACCTAATGAGACAGATCCTTGATAGCAAAGAAGAAACCACAAAAAGGTCTCCAAGCTGTTAGCCAAATTAAGGAGTACCTTCTAATTAATAAGAAATTCCAAATTCTGAATCCCTGGGTTAAGAATTTTAGGAATCCGGTTCACTTGTCAGATGCAAGTTCTACAAGCATTTCCCTGTCCTTAAAAAAATAAAGCAATCTGAAATGGCTCTCAATTGGACATCTTGAGTTCTTCGTTATTTACTATGGGACAGGCACTAGGAATTCCAAGCACCTGTACCTCTCATCCATTCCCTGGCGGTGATTTATTTTCAAAGTATGGCCGAGAGAACAACCACTCTGAGTGAAACGGAAGGAGAATATACTAGAGTCAGACATCAGGTGGGCTGGAAGGGGAGAAACCCAGGACTCTACCCCCAGGCTCACTGATTGTTTCACAAGTGGATAGTGTTTTCTCCTTCAAAAGCCTTTGAACAACAGTGGTGTTCATCATTCCTGTGAAGCGATGTTTACTCATTGTGTGCAGTGAAAGCTAGTAGGTCCCATTCTTACTGTAAAGACAAGAACACAGAACACAGCACTGTCGGGTAGATGGTCCATCACGAGAGCAGAGAACACAGCGGGCAGAGCATGCTCCGCTACCTGTGCCCCCACAAATGTAACCTAAATGTCAACAGCCTTCATCTACCCTCCTCGTCACCACACAGTAACACTTTATCCCCTTCAGAACCTCTGCCCCGAGCCAAGAGACCTTCCCCATCTCTTTAATGCTCTATAAAATTTCTCTTTTCAAGACCCGATTTTAGCAGAAATACGTAGATTTCCTATTTTGTTTCACACACCCGTGCACGGACACTTCTGTTTTTTGTTGTTGCTTTAAAGCAGCATTTTGTTCCAATTCCTGTTGTCACTTTATATAAGCTGAGCTCCTACTGTGATGAAAAAAACAATACAAGTATAACTTATTTTATATCTGTGTTCATATTATATAGAGAAATATATTGTGTATGTAGGATGTGCTTACTGCATTACATTTATCACTTGTCTTAAAAATTAATACATTAACCGTTTTTGTACCCTGATCCTAAAACATTATTAAAAAGAAAGGCCAGATCTGTCTATTTCTTTACATAACAAGATTAAATACAGCTGAAAAGACAAAACTGATTTCTGTGTGCAACGAAATGAGTTCAGCACATTCCCAAACATGCATGTACAGATTTGCCCTGCTGGACTTGTGTGCACTGCTGAATGATTGGTTAGCATCTGCAGACACATCTCCTTTTCTGGCAGTCTGCTCACAAGCATGTGTTATACTTGCTGTAGCTAGTCGAACTGTACCCAAGATTCACCTTGTTCAACAGAAGTGGAAAAGTAACATCTAAATAAGTACTTCAGTAGGAAAAGGAATGTATCGAAAGTTTCCTCCTGCCGGTCACGGATGAAAACGCTACAGATTCATCAAGATCTAGAATGAACACCAAAAAAAAATTGATCTTAAATCTTGCTAGTTTTAATTTTACTTCTGTCTTCACCACTCTTTCTTTACATGTTTGTTGTGGTGGTCATTATCCCCTGAACAGGACAGCGAGATGCACTGAGTGAGTGAGAGCAGTTGGAATAGTGCTGGGAAAGCACTTGGAAAAAAGAGGGTGTGAGCAGAGTTTCCATTCAGCATTTGTACAGGATGAGAGGGAGGAAATCGTAGGGTGGAGAGCAAAAAGCAACAAACAAAGGTTTAGAGAGAAATCAGCAGACTATCTTCTCAATCCAGTTTACCTACCCAATGGCCCCAGTTTAACCACCGTGTGCACATCAGCTAATGCTAGAACTCTGACAGCTCAGGTCAAGCACACAAAACAATACCGCAGCACTGTGGCAGGGGGGTTTCTTTCAGCATTTGTTCAAAAGCCACTTGGCACAGTCAGAGTGGAACTTCCCTGGTCATCTCGGAGGACAAACCCAAAAGCATTTCAGTGACAAAGACAGTTACTTAATATGATTGCTTTGTGGTTCAGCAACAATGCACAAGACATCTCTTAAAGTGGAGGGAGCAGGACAGCAACTTGAGATGCTGTTTCCAGAGCTGCAATTTACATATAGTCCTCCATACTCAGACAAGTTCGTACAAAAGATTTCAATCATATTAAGCGCTTTAGGAAATAAAAGGTAACTCAATCATCCTGAGATTCTCTGTACAAAAACAAAAAAAAAAGAAAAAAAAGAAGCCTCCAATGTGGCCATGAATAGGTCCACATTTTTCTGCGCCCATCTCCACAGACAGCAGCTGCAGCTGTCATCACTCCCCACCCCCTTTCTCTTACTTGGGGTTATGACTATTAGGGTAACCTCGCACTATTCGCCACACATGTGGGAAAGATAATGGTTTCCTAAGTGCACCAGGACTCCAGGCTGTTTGTGCAGCCTTCTGAAGGGTTCTCGCCAGTTCACAGAACCACGCTCTTGAAAGTGACTGTGTGCGCCCAGCAGTGCTTCCTTTTTCTAGGAGCATTTCTCAACCACTGAACAAGGTTTCCCCAGGAAGTTGTACAGAGGAACCTATGCATTTGCTTATGGCTGTGGGTAGGGGATTGTATCACGTGAACACACTGGTATCACTCTTCTGATCCTCTCATACTCCCCTCTGCCCGTCCTCAGGCAGAAGAACTTTCACAAGGTCAGAAGAACAAACCCCTTCTTTCTCTCAATAGGAAGCATACTTGGTCTTCCTCTTTCTGTTCCTTTCTGGGAAGAATTTAGAGAAAAAAATCTGAAAATACATGCTCTGAGCTTCATTAAAATGAAGATTTCCACTGTGGAACTGGACAGTTTGGCCGAACAGCACTGTACAACCACATATACGAGGGGAAGGGTAGTAATTACACTACGTTCACTGAATAAAGCTTCAGGAGGGGTGTAGTCTAACAAGAACCAATTATCTCTGTGAGCTGGATCTTGGCCAGGATGTTGGAGTTCAGAGGGATTTGCAATCAAACATAAAAGGACAGAATCACTTTTTCCATCACCTTAAGTTCTGATGTAAAGTTCATACAACAATGAAATTCAGATTTAAATCTGAAAACTGTTCTTTAACTTGCTCTCGCTGTTCCTTAATGTTTTGTCCATATGATAACAACCTCTGGCTGGGGAGCACAGAGTTACAGACGATTTGGTCTTACGTAGATTGACAACGTTCCAACAACGCCCAGTGAGAACTGGGGAAAAGCTTCTCCAAAATTAATCTAAGAGCACCTCATTGATAACTTTCTCCTGTGCTATTATTTCAGTGTTTCTCTTACTATAAGGACAGCTGTGGGAAGAGGGTTTAGGTGACTCCATATTTACACAGATCAAGGGACACAATTAACTATTTAACCTCTTGTTAGGCTTATAAGACCTCAGATCCTTCAAAGCTTGAGAGGTGTATGTTTGGAGACACTTGTGGAGAGCAGCACTGAGGAGAGGAACAGCTCGATTACAACATCCACATTTACTATTGTGGATTTTTTGCAACGTAGCATCTTTTTTCCCTTTCCTTCATTGTGCATAGAGACCTTTCTGGTTTTATTCTCCTTATACAGACTGGGCAGAGAACAAGGCTCAGTTTAGAAACTTGACCTACTAATAAGTTCAAAGCTAGTGCAGGCAAGTCAATCACCGGGTAGCTTTCCAAATCCCTCAGGCAGTGCAGACAAAGTATCAAAGCCACTATTTAAGGTGGGATGAACATAATTTGAAACAATTCATCTCTACCCAAATGGAAGAAAGCCCCAGCAGGCATGGCTCACATTCACCATGGCACACCCACTCCACTGCTCCCTTTGCTGGTCAGGAGCACAAACACTGTATGTATTGATAGAGTTTTAAATGGAAAAAGCAGCTAATTGCATCAGGTAAATAAGCATCAGCATTCCTCTCCAACTGTCTTTAAAGTTTCCCTGGCTCATCCTGCCAAATGGTAAGAGGAGGCTGATGGCCATCCTGTCTTCCAAGAAACCACGGCTCAAGTTACACCATAAAAGTGGCTGTGTACTTCCCAGGGATCAAACACTTCCCTACGGATCAAATACTGATGGTACACGAGGACCTACTTTTTCCCTCTGGCTCCAACATGCCTCAGCCAAGGCCTGTGGCAGGTGGCACGTGCCATAACTAGCAACCATTCCTTGACAAAGCCATACATGCGCTTGCCTTGCCAACTGTAGCCATCAGAGATGCTATACAACAAAAGTAGTTCAATGTCTTGTAAGCATCCAGGACCACAGCCCTCAGGCCTTTGACAGTCTCGATAACCATAACACATGGCCTGCAGCTGTCTGTGCAACATTTACAGTACTTCTTTCAGAAAAGACCTCACAGGAGCAGCAGCAGATGAGGCAGTGAGGTTCGGCAGCAGTGCCTGCCTTTAAGCTCTGCTGGTTCAATCGCTCCAGTCCTTCACCTCCAGCACTTTCTCGGTCTTAGAAGCTATGCTCCCTGTGTGCGTGAGAGAGGATGCTAGGGAGGATGCTTGTTCAGGCCTCAGACAGCACTGAGCAGAACAGAGCAGAGAACAGCCCACATGCTGCCTATGGATTGGCAAAGCCTAGGCTTTTCCCTCCCCCTTCATCATTTACACACCTCGGTCCAAGCACCATATCATCGCAATCTTGGCAGCATTTCCCTGCCCTGGGTCAAAAAGCTCTTGGGAGAACCTGAGAGGAGTAGTTCCAGGCTTTGTTTGTGGTTGCTCATAGCAATTCCTCTTAGCAGGCCACTCTGCCCTCCTCCTCCCACAAGGGAAGCAGGGAAGTACAGCCTCCTATCCACCCTGTGCAGGGGGAAAAAAAAAAACAAGACCCTTTGAGACAGGCAGAATTGATGGAGCATTGTCCTCTTGTCACTCAGAGAAAGCCAGCCCCTGGCAGGACCCCAAAAACAACACAGCAGGAGCTGTTCCTAACCCAGCCTTTGGGAAACGCCGCCAAAGGCATGAAGGGAGCTGCACCAACCTGGAGGTGGGATGAGGTCGTAGGAGGAAAGAAAGATGCTGGAAGTCAACCAGGGTGCAGTGCGTGTGCAGGCTGGTGGAAGCAGAGCTCTGTGAAGGCTGCTCATGCTTCCACGAAGGGTTGGTGTAACCCTGAAACTGCTGGCTGTTCCCCACCACGCAGGAAGCACGGGCATCTCCTCCACGGGCGAGAGAAACAAGCCACGCAGAGCAGGAGATTATAAACTGCTAACGTGACAAACGGGGACACATCGTCCTTTCTGGCAAACTCCGCCCCAGCCCTGTTAGGGATAACCTAAGGCAACAAATATTTCTAACAATCTCCTTCAGAGAGCCTGCCTCGCTAATTTCACAGAGAAAGGCGGACTGACAGCCTCTTACTGCTTCCTTCCAGGAGGACTGCTGGGAACAGAAGCTGAGGCAACCCTCCCCACCCACCTCCCAAGCCCCACGGGCCACTGGCCACGGCCCAAGGCACGTGCAGGCATCCACGCTCTCATCCCCAGGTCACTCGCGCCTTGCTGCAGACAGGTATCAGAGCTCTGATTCAGGTGGGGAGGCTGCTGGGGTCAGGACAACACGGGGCCCACAGGCTTGCCCTTGCCCCACTGAGGGAGGAGGATGCTCAGACCTAGCTCCCACCTCCGGTGTTGGTTGGGCCTGTTCTCAGAGCATCTAACCCCCACCCAGCCAAAAATGAGAAATTCAACTACATATCCGAGGCTCTTGACATTTGCCAGTGGAAAATGAGAAAGGCACAGAGGTACAAGGAGAGGAAGAGGGATCCTTAGAGCCACAGCGATCAGCTGTTTACTTCTTACAGAAGTCCCTGTGAGAATCCTGAATTCAGTCCAGGGAGAAGAAAAGGATCACTGACTGTTCACAGGGTTTCAGAGAAATTTCTTCAGATGCTCTGGTAGAAAGATCAGTGCACATAAAGAGGGAATAAAGGACTCACACACGAGTGCAGTTGTTACACTCTACCTCGTATCAGTACTCCAACTAGGCTTGACCAAAGACTTGAGCATGAAATCACACCCTTTTCCAGGAGCACTGGCATACTCACTTCTTTACCCAGAGCTCTGGTTTTAAGGCTATCATTTTAAAAGTGAAGGGAATAAAATTGACATTCGTATTTAAAAATTTTTGAGAAGGGGATTTGAATCAGAAGCCCATAAGCATATCTGGATTCCCAAGTGTGCCACCACTACCTGCGATGAATCTGAACTAGCCCTACTAGTGCAATGCCCGTAGCAAGCTGTTCACTTCTCCGGTCTGAGGACTGGCTGCTGCTGCACCAGTGAGAGCACGCAGTGACTGGGGAGAGGAGGAGGAGTGAGGCAGGTAGTTCAGAGCGCCTGTCTGAAATCATTTTCTTCCACCCACCCCCTTTGTCACCCAGAAGTTCAGATTTCCAGACAGATTTTTATTTTTTTTTTTCCATCAAACAGGATTTTCCAGCACAAATTAAAGTTAAGCAAATGAACGCTTCAGTCAGTACTACAAACGTGGTAACTCAGGAAGAGCACCACGCTGCCGCCTTCTCATCGTGCATGCCCCGTGAAGCTGACTGCATGCCAGACAGCTCCACTGCTGTAACTGCAACCCACAGATACTCAAATGGATATACCAGAGAAGAAAAAAAAGCAAACAGCAGACAAGGAGGCAGCTCTGGTCAGCACAAACACCTGACAGATCTGCATTGCAAGCTCCAGATCTATTTAGTAAAGCACTCACGCTCAGTTACCAGATACATTTTACTGCAGACCACTTTTATTTACTTTTTAATCGGGAGACACAGCAGAGCAACACAGTTTTATAATAAATGCCCTTTGGACATTACCAAGCCCTCTGTCAGAGATGGGCACACCAGAAACAGGGAATGAAAGCAGCAGCCAAGCACCCCTGAGGTTGTAGAGTTGGATAGCTTTACACACAGAGACACACGCACACATTGGTAACAAAAGCACACAGCATTTTATAGGGCAGCGATTTAGAAATCACATATCATCCTGAGTCCCTTGATTACTGCTGCTGAATGACAACGTCACTGAAGATTAGGCTTTATTTTTATTTTTATTATTTTTAAGACATAGGTTTGTTGTTTCCTGATCTGAACACAGAACAAAAACAGGATCATAACTTACAACAGAATACAATGAAATTCTTATCATTGTAAAAATATGTAGGGAGATAATCCAAATCCTGTTCCATGGTATTTCCCCTCAGCCCTCTTCTCCTACAACCACCCTTTGCAACTTTAGGGCCTCTTCCCTGCTTTGCATGGAAGATTTGACACCCATCTGAAAACAATAAATTATTTTGCAAACAACCGATGAACGTAGCAATGACTGTCCAGTAACACTTCCACAAAGCAACAGACCTTCCTGGCAAGCTGATAAGAGTTTCCTGGTTTGTTTTGGATGGTAGTAGCTTTTTATGTTCTGTTGGTTTTTAATAAAAATCAACTCTCTCAACCTTCTCGTAAAAGGAAGGGCAATCAGATACAGTTTATTTTGCCTCCCCCAAACACGTTGTGTTGCATAATAGGCTGTTCTGCTGAATACAGAACACAGACCAACTCCAAAAACAAAAACCAAAAACCAAGCACATCCATTTGGGAAACAGGTGAGATGCATGGCTCAAGTCCACCACTGCTTAGGGATGGCTGGGTGACTTCTGCACACACCGTCAGTCCTTTCCTGATTCCTTTCCTCTCATGTGTTGTATTTTCACACTACCCAAGTCCCACACCAGTTCTGTGCCTAACAGGCTACATCAGAGACAGGAACATGGTCCTGTTGGACCCTTCCTTCTAAGTGCTGGCCTGCCTGAGGGACTTCTGCTGGAGAACTCAGTCCCTGCCCCTATCCCAGCCCAAAGGTTTTATCTGAGAATGGTCTGGGTTGGAAGGGACCTTAGAGGTCATCCAACTCCAACATGCTCACAAGCACCTCTGGATAAACATACTCACAAATCTCTCTTCTTCAGAGAAGAGAAAAAACCATTACACGCATTTTATTCAACATTAAGTACTGACAAGTGACATCCCCCCTACAATTAGCAGATTCACGCATTAGGTTTTAACACTTAATCCCCTGAAGTCATCTCTCATTAAAATAATCAACTTGCAATTCAGTCCACTCCAGAAAGGAAAGTAAAAGTGCCTTTTTCTCTTTTTTCAAAATGCTATTTTTCATCCAGCCCATAACCTCTGCCCCTCAGAAAAGCAGAGGCAGAAGTCAGCCACACACACAACCTGCAAATTCTCTACACCCAGGAGCAGCCTGGACAGCCGTGAAAGTGACTTCAAGTAGGCAAAACATCCAGGAACCATTTTGCAAATCAAAAATTTTAACTCACAAACAAGCTAATTTTAAAGCGTGAAAACTGAAATAGATTACACCCCCATGGAGGAACAACAGCTTTCTGATCAGTACTTTAAGAGACACTGTTTTGCATCGCTTCTTCAGATCAAGTTTCACCACTCAATCTTACAGTAAGGAACAAAAGCGAGTACTTGCAGAGTGCTTGCACAATGCAGCACAGATCTCAGACTTGCATTTCTTGTGCTTTCAGACAATCACTTTCACTTGTGTGTGAACCACACACAGTTATTCACACGTGGGCTTGCCTAGCATGGTTTAATTTCTTGCCCATAGAGGCTAGCAAAGGCGGCAGCAGCTCTCGCTGCATACCCACTTCAGTGTGCAAGAAGATAGGTGAAGCAAACGATGTCATGGCATTAAAATTCAAAAAGTGGTACTAAAAAGGCCAGGCAGGAGCAGAGGCAGCCATACCACCTGCTAGTGATAAAGAGCTACCTTCTAGAAACAATAGCAGGGCAAGCACCACAGCCAACAAGCCGAGCAGCCCAGTCCAGCCTGAGACCATCAAGTATTTCCAAAAACAGCACCAAACACCTTCTCATCATCATTCCCCCCCCCCAAATTAACCATCTTACCTTAGCACTCATACATCCACACAACCTGGCTCTCCACAGAGGGAAAAAAAAAAAAAAAATTGCATCATCCTCCCTTTTCAAACCTTCCTGTAATTGTGTTAAGTAGGAGGAGAGCAGCACAGGTGAAACAAATTCTGTTCCCAAACCCTCATTCACCTGGCAAGTTAGGCCTCTGTCTGGTGGTTGTTTGACTACCTCAGGTTGCCCTGATCTGTTTTGTTTGTTCTGGCCTTCCCTTCCTTGAACGAGGCTGTGAGCTAAAGGCTTGGAGCAAAGTTTTGCTGCAGAAGAGCACTTCTGGGTCATCACGCTCAGACCAGCTTTTGCTTCTTCCCTCTCAGAAGGAAGAAATCAGAGTTGTTGTTGTTGTGCAGAGGCATTGCATGGCCAGAGCTGGCTGGTGGTACCGGGTGAGCCAAGGCTGTGACCTCCCTGAGCTCAGCACAGGCACTCCTGCTGAGCTTCCAGACACCCAGGTTGCACATGCTATTTATCCTAGCCGAACACCTTTTGCATCCTTCTCTCTGACATTTGGTGACTCCTTGCTTTTCTGGGCTGTGTCAACGTAACCTGCTGTGCTCCAAGCCCCAAAACACACACTCCTGGCTGGGCGCTGGTAAAGCAAGCAGAGGATATCTGCGAGGATCCTTTTCTGCTGTTTACAGCCCTCAGCAGGGTCACAGCATCTCTCACAGAAACTCTGGTAGTGTGAAAAGCCCCCAGCTGAGCTCAGAAACCTTCCTGCTTCCCATTTGCATTTGAAAGGGGCTTTCCCAGGCAGGTGGTAGATTACACATATGCATAAACCACACACAGATAAAAAAAACATCAGCGTGATCAACGAGGAGATGTGCACCCTGTGCAGGGTGACTTTGCTGGGTATGTTTTAATTGCTTTCTGCAAGCCAAGCAAAAAGACCTTCGGTACACGGTGCAGCTCTGCAGAGCCAATGCAGGTAAGCTTGAAAGGAGCTGGCTGCTTCCTAACAGAATTAACGAGGTGCCACCAGAGCCGTCCTTGCCGATGATGGTGCCTGTGAGACTTGCAGCAGTGTCACCAAGCCCACAGAGCTGGTAAGCCTGGCACAGCCTGGAAGAAATCCCAAAGCACAGAAATGTTCAGTCACAGAAAGACTCGGTCTGGGCACGAGACAGGGCTGCTCTTGGGGCAGTCAGACACCAAATCCCTCCGATCGGAGAGAGGACAAGGACCCATGTAAATAATCTGAGGAAAAAACTCTTTCTGCTTGCCCGGAGCACATGGCTTGCCCACAGCAGAGATCCAGGGTGCTTTAATTAATCCACACTCATAAAGCCTGCTGCTAAGCTATGATAACTGCAGCAGGGCAAAACCCACGAAGCACAGCCAGCACCAGCAGCCTCCTTCTTGGCATACATCACTGCTTTCTCCATATGGAGAGCAGCAGGAGCAGCAGGGGAGAATATAAAGGTTTAATTTTAGCCCGCAAGTCCTGTGCGTATCTTCCCTTTTTATTTTTAATCTGAACTCCATGTAAAAATAGAATTTCCTGCCATCCGATAAGGGATTCCTGTTTTTCTGTGGGGCCATCTCCTTGGAAAGCTGGTGCCTGTAGGATTATTGATGGGCTCTTCAAAGTGCAGCAGCAGAAAGGATAGGATGAGCAGTGGTCGGTATTGACATTGCTTCTGCTTTGCCTTAGGGGGAAAAAAAATAAAGCAGATGTGACCACCACCCCCCTCCCCCGCCCCGAGATAAACAACAACCAAATTTAGCATTTCCATAACTGTTTTAGAAAATCTGTTTTGTCTGAATATTTTTAGTAGTGGAGTTAAGCTTTGCATCCTTCTCAGGTAGGTGTTTGCAAAAAACCAACAAATTTCTCGGGCTTGGAGTTGCGTCCTGCCCTTTGAGCTGGGTCACTAATGAGGAGATAAATATAAGTGCTGGAGAAGAGTCATCCCCCCCACCCCTTCCACTCCCTGTGCCAGCTCCCACACTCCTGTATACCGCTGCCACCGCCGCAGCCCCAGATGCATTCCTCCCCCACCCTGCTCCCCATGTTTTTGCTTCCCCAGCTCAGTCTGCACCTCACTTTGGGGGCAGGAGGAGCCACTCCAGGGTGCTGCTGAAGCAGAGGACAGGGCTTGCAGCCCAAAACACAAGCATCCTGCACCTGATGGTGAGCATCAGTGCTTGGCTGAGCATCAGGCCTTCATCCTGTATATGCTTCAGGGCTTCTGCTGGAGGAGATGCGGTCATTTTAAGCTCTGCTGGAGTTGTGTATAGTGGGGATACCTGCCTTTGTTCCCTGCATCAGCAACTGGTAATAACTGGGGGTGGATGGCAAATGCAGTGAATAAAGCTTGCTGCAGGGCAGATCCTCCCTTCTGCTGCTTTGGGAAACACTGAAAAAAAAATAAATAAAAATAAAAATGAAAATAAAAACCCTGCAGAGTGTGCAGGGAACCTCAGCTTGCAGCTTGGCACAACAGCAGGCATTGAGCTTTTCCTGGAGCACCATAAAATCGGACCAACATGAGGTTTTGCTCTCCCACACATTGACAACACGTGCTATGTAGAGAGAACACAGCTGCCCACCCCCCCCCACACCCTACCACCACTATTTGCACCAGACACAAAACTTTTGGTTTGCTCAATTCCCAGAAAGTCTTTCCTAATGGCACATAAGAAAGATTTTGATAGTCTTCCCTGAGAAGAGGAAAAGTACATCTTTTTATTTTTTTTCCTTTGAAAAATAAATCCCGATTCTCTCATGTGCATCAACCACCTCAGAAAAAGCTTGGCCCTTCAGCGTATGGGGAAGTGTCCTGTAACTGCGGGAAATTTCATGCTGACGGAAACCAATCACTTCTCCACAAAAAGCTGAAACAGAGACTTTCGGGTCTGCCCCGGTATGCTAACCCAGCTCCCAGGCTCGGTCATTGCCAGCAAGTGTGCAGTGCTGCTGTGTGTGCACGAGTGTTAGTCTGCTTTCTAAAAACAACCTGTCCCACTACAAAGATTAAAATATTTAAATAGGACCGAGTGCTGATGTATCAAAGAGTTGCTATTGCATCGCTTTTATTAATCAAATGAAAATCAAAATGTAAGGTTTGTCACAGCTGTTTCTCTCGTGGCAGTGCCCACAGCCGGTGGTGCCTGTACATTGCTCACCTTACCCAAGGCAGGGCTGTGCTGCTGGGACTGAACTCTGCCCCTTCAGAGCAGGAGTATTTTTGGGTGCAGCCAGCACTGGCAGCTTTCATGGGGCACCCACATCGTTCTCCAAAAAGGGGCTGCCCCGGAGGGAAAACAGGAGTGGCAATGTACTGCAGCAACCAAATCGGCCTGTGGGTTCAAACAATCCTGTGGCCAGGTCTTCAGAGGCATTTCAGTGCTCCACTTAAACTTGAAGGTCCAGGGCAGGGACAGCACTCCCAAATCAGTCCCAGCAGTGAGACAAGCTCATTCTGCCCAGCTGCTAAAAATGCTGTTTTGGTATGGAGGCTCCACTATCACCTCCCGTTCCCCCCTGGTTTGCCCACCCTCGGGACAAAAACAAGCGATGTGTGCCGTTCCCCCAGGAGGCCAGTCCGTGTGGGGCAGAGCCCAACACCACGCCTCCATCACCAGTCCTCTCCAGCGCCTTCATCATCTTTGCTCCCAGTGGCAAAGCCTGCTGCAAGGCTTTAGGCAAGAGCAATGGTCAATCAGAAATGAAGAATCAGAATTAGAAGAAGCAGAAGTAAAAGAAGAAGAAGAAGAAGAGGAAGAGGAAGAAGAAGAAGAATTAGAAGGTTTTCCTTGCCTCATAACCTATTCCTTGTCAAGCAAAAATCTCTGCAATTACTCTACGAGCAATTAAAAGAAAAAGAGGGGGGTTGTTTTTATAATTTCCCTGCCTGTACCTAGCAACAACGGGCTGCTCCCACAAAGACATTTAAAGTATGCACTTGGTCTCCAGGAGTGTGGCAGCATACAGGGGAGGGTGTATCCAGAGGTTTCATCCCACTGCACGGTCAGATGGGAGTGGGCTCCACCCCACAGGACCTGGCCCTGGATAGGTGGGTGTCCCCGCACAGGGACTGCGTGTTTGATGCACTCTCCTGCATCCGTGGCATCATTTATTGTCGCTGTGCCTCACTTCAGTCAGGTCTGTTTGTCCCACGCTGTCTTGCCCCCCAGAGCAGTAGATGTGTCACTTTCCTTTCACAGGACACTGCACAGCCTTATCTAAATATAAACGACCTGGGAATATTTGGTGGGTTATTGTCTGAGAAAAAAAAAATGTAAACCAAACAGATCTTAAACCTGTTTTCCCCTGCCACTTCTGGTATATTAACACAGTTAGGACCAGACTCTCCCAAGTTCCTAGAAATGTCACTCATCCATAAGCAGTAACATCCCGCAAAGCCAGGTGTGGAGATAGCCTAAGCCTGCCTGACTGCCTCTCCCTAAAAATCACCCTAACAGCAGAGATCTCTGAGTATTTGAGAAGATGCTGAATGAGCAATCAAGAAAATTCAACAACCAACCTGGCCTTATTCCCATGGGAAAGGCCAGGAGCAATGGACAGACATCTCAGCAGTCCAGGTCTTTGGGCTAAAATGACATCAATTTCCCAGGGTTTGCTGCAGCCCCCTGCAGGACCACGAAGTGGGATGCTGCCCTTACACCAGTTTTGGGAGGTTCAAACGTCCCTCCACAGGAACCTGTCCTGCAGGAGCCTCGGCAGTGCTTTTGCAGCTTGCCTTTCCCTCAGGACACACTCATCCAGCAGGAGCAGGTTCTCCACCAGCAGTGGCCGCAGGGTTTCTGCACCTCAGGTATGCAGAAGGGCCAGGTTCCTCCAAGGTGTTTCAGCCTCAGCCTCCTGGCTCCCCCCATAAATCCCAGTGTCCATTAGGATGAGTCCAGAGCAGTCACAGACAAGCTGAACCCAATATTTTGGCTAAGGTCAGTGTCGGGGCAACAGGAGCTGCCCAAGTGTTGAATGGGGAGCAGCAGTTGTAACCCCAGCTGTGAGTCCCACCAAAAGGGAAGGACTTTTGACACGAGGAGAGAAATGCCGGGCTGACAGCAATGCCCAACCGAGAGTCCCACCCTCAAGAACATGATATTAAGGAACACAATAGGGTGACAGTTGTTTCATATTCAAAATAAATGAGAAAGAAAATGTGAAGGGCTGGATATTCCAAATTACCACACACATAGGCACTGCCTTGTCTGTTTGTCTGCACATGCTTCTGGTTTCTTTCAGCCCCCTACATGCTATGGTGTTTTAAAAGCCAAACAGGGTGTGGTGAGGCATGGGATGAAGACCTGTGATAGCTGGGCCTGCAGGAACCCCAGTCACATCTCAGTCCCCTTCTTATTACGGTGTGGTGCTTGTATGGATGCAGACAATGATCAGTTTAACAGCTGACGTAGTAATTAAGCAAAGCTTAACTGAACTTCACTAATCATACAAATCCTCAGTAAATTACAATATTTGATGGCACCTTGTACAATTCTTGTGTAATGGCTTTAGAAAGAATGGCACTCGGTGCTGGCAGCTAGCTGTGCAGCCTGAATGGTGGTTGCAAAGCACTTTGGATGTTTATGACTCCCTTTAAAAAAAAAACACAAATATAATCTAAAATGTACATTTCCCCCAATGACTCTGCTCCGGAGAGTATTAAAAGCAGTACCTTGACTCAGTCTGTCACATAAACATCCTGCTGCCCCGGCACAGCCTGATACTGTCTTCCTCCCAGGATGAGAAGCTGAATAATGTGACAATCACAGCTCCTGCCCACAGGAAAACAGGAAGCGCTGGAGTTCTACAACCCCTCTGAACATTGTCCTACCTGCTCCACTCCTTGGACGCGATGTGAACTTTTTCCTTTCCTTTCCTTCCCTTCCCTTTCTGATCCAGCACTGACCAGTCCCAGGATGCTGCTGCTGCACAGGATGGTGGCTGTCTCCTGCTAGCATTACCTGCCTAAACCCAGTATGCTGCTTCCAACCTAAACCTCCACCTCCGTAACCCACCACCAACCAACCTAGCACTGGTGTTTCAGTAGCAGCACTGGATGTGAGTGCTGGAAAAGATGGATATGGACCTGGTGCACCGGGAAGATCCGCTCACCCCACAACTGTCTGCTCTAGAAGCAGGGCAGCTTGCTCCTCCTCTGGCTGCTCCCACATTTCTACAGAGTGATTGGTCCAGCTTAGATGTCCTCTCTTAGTTTCCAAACGGTAGCCTTCCAAACAAAAAAACAGGAGAAAAGAAAGCTTCCTATCTTGCTTTTCCTTTACTTCCAGTGTAAAAATATCTCTTGCTGAATTAGGCAGTGTTTACCATCACTTAGAAAAGAACACTTTCCCACAAGCAGGCAGCAGGATCTGCCTTCCTCTGCTCACACACGCGCACCACAAAGGCTGGCACATGGAGGAACAATGGAGGTGGATCGGCACAGTGCTTTGGTCAGGTCATGGTCACACAAAACAATGCTCTGCAAAATTTTGAAGTGTAGGAGGAATGTGAAAACGCTCAAGACGAGAATGCTTATTGACACAGAAGAATATCTCCAAACCATTTGCATCCTATGAGAAAAAAGAAAAAAGAAAAACAAAAACCTAAGCCCAAGGCAACCCAGCTTGAGCCATCAGTGGGGCTAAATCTGCATAAACTTAATTATGTTATCCTTTTACTGGTTTAAAGAATCTTTTTTTTTTTTTTACTGGTTTAAAGAATCACTTTTTCTCACAGTCATGGCAGTAAGAGTTTTCCTAAATAAGGACTCAGAGGTGAAGCTTCACATAAATTCCTTAATTCCACTGTATCGTCATGTTAAATAGTGGGATGCAAGTGCATTTTCCTGTATGGCTCAAACTCTAGCCTAAAAACGGTGCTGTCCCTCTACAAGATGGAGCAGGAAGCCTTTCAGATTGCAATCTGTTGGCCATTTCTAAGAGGTCCATGGTAGAAGAGTGAGGAAAGCCTAGCAGTAAGTTTAAATTTGAATAGTGTCAACAGACATTTGAGAAAGGTTTCCAGCACCAAACAAATAAAAAATAATTTAAAAAATCACCGTTTTAATCATTTAAATGGCAGGTACAAGTTAGACAGAGAAAGAAGAGATTCCTTTCTTCTCTCTGCCCCATAGCAGTGTGTTTTTACACACACCTCTGGGTGTGTTTTGTCTTAAATCAACACAGAGAGTTCCTGACACCCATCTTCCAGGTCTACACCTGTTCACTGGTACAGAGTTCGGCTCACAGAACAGTGCTGCAATGTGCTTCATTCCCTGAATCATCATTTCAGTCACCCTGAGCATTCCCACCCTCACAACCTGGAGGCTACTTCTCCAGAGCCTGGTCCCTGGCCAAGGAGGTAACACCCCAGCAAAAACAGCAAGGCTAAGCTGCTCCACACTGCAGAAAAAGCTCTTGGTGTGGAGCCTTGCAGCTTCATGTCCCTAGTATGGTCCTTTATTCTCAGGTGTGGTGGGGAATCAGGTGTCAAACTCCAAGAGGTAACACTAGAAAGCTTCAGTGTGGGGAGATGGGAGGACCAGGGAGCTGGAGGGGGCCAGGGCTGAGTAAACCTGTGCATCTGCTGCCTGAAAAATGCCTGCTCCCTCCAGTCCCTGACAATACAGGGCAAAGCCTACCTGTATTTTGCAGATGTTGTTGGTCTGAGGCTGGGTGTATTCAAGATGACCTCGGGATAGCTTCAGTCACTGCTGCATTCTTCTCCTGCATTCCCAGTGCCCTTCTTCCTAATTTTGAAAACGGCTCATCTCCCTGTGTTGAAGCATCCCTGAATCAGTGAAAAATATTTAACTTCCCAAGGACCCACAAGAAACGATCAAACTAATGATCCCCCCAAGGCCAAGTGATGCAAGAAACCATGTAATTTGGATTCCTGTATCACCCCTAGCTGTGGAGAACAATTCCTTTGTTTGGCATATAATTATTGTCATATTTTAATATCTGATGTTAAACAATTAACAGATCCAAAGGCTGTTGTTTGCAGGGAGTTGTGTATTTGTATTTACAAACCAATTTACCACTGCTTGGTCTCAAAATATTTCTGACTCTATTTCCCCTTTGCAAGTTCACCTCAGTTAAGCTCAGTTGCAAGTGAAGAGTTAAAAACAGAAATACTGATTTAGCAGAGAACTGGATCCACAGCACAAAGCTATAGTCAGGATCTGTGTTTGAACGCCACAATTACGGAAAGCAGGGTCTGGGCATCCATGAGCTCTAACAGCCACAGGGAGGCAGGCCAGAGAGCTCACTGACAGGAACAACACTGCTTTATAAGCCCATGAAACTGGAATAATCGGAAAAGAGCCTGCCACATCATCCTGTGCTGGGGTGCTGGCTTGGGGCAGCGGTCCACTACAGGCTTCTCTCAACTCCCATGTTCAGTGTTCTCCAGGTGACCTGGCCTCCAAGGCAAAGTGAGATGTATTTCACTTTGATGCTGGACACCTTCCTTCACATGGAGCACCTCAGGAAATAGAGAGTGAGCGCTTTCTACAGTGATTCAAGCAAAGCTGCCGTGCTTCTAACAAGTGGGGAGGCGCAAGCGCTTCTACTCTCAGGGGTCAGGGTGAGCATCAAGCTGAACTTCCTCACCTGCCAGGTGCCACCGACAGGAGTGGAGGGCTGGCAGCAGCTTCTGGAGGAGCTGGAGGAGAAAGAAAATGGGAAACTCCCAGTACCTCAGGGTGAAGAATTTCTTCCTTATGCCGATGCGACCCGCTCCGGGGCAGATCCGCCCTGACGAGGCGCGGTCGGAGCCGGGAGCTCCCCCCCCACGCCGCCGTACAAAGGCGGCCCCTGGGGAGCGCGGCGAGTCCGTCAGGCAGGGCGCGGCACGGCAGGGCGGTGGGCCGATGGCTTCCGTCTCTTCTGGGAGCAGAGCACCACGAAGCGGCTTTCCAGTGAAACAAAAACGGTCTCAGCACGTCGCACCTGCCGGGCCGAGACTGAAACCCCGACGGAGGGGCCATGACACCCCCCACCCCCACCCCGAGACGCCTCTACCCGCACAAGCTTCCCAAGGACTGAAAGTGCTGCCCAGACCACCTATTGCAGGGAACTGCAATATTTGTAGGTCCTCCTAGGGCCTGAAGGCAGAGTTGGGTGTCGTGGGTGCAAGTGTGACCAGACAGATGCACTCTGAGCAAGTCACTAGGTTGCGAGAGGAGCTTGGCAGCCCGCAATACATCCAGGAATCCGAGAGAGAGACCAATGCGTGGTATCATGTGCTGAGCAACAACCATGTCTTAAGTCCTCACAAGGTGGTGGTAAAATGGCTCCCAAACTGAAACTAGCAGAATTGACAGACTTGCGAGACAAGGGAGGCAGGACCCTTGTCTCTGCTCAGAGCAGAGTGAGGAATCTTCCCCCTTGCCCCTGAAGTGCCCCTACACAACAGATACGCTCTGGGGCTCAAAAAAAAGGAGAGTGTGTCAACAACAACAAGGTAATGGTCAAGACACAGGAAAGGGCAACTGCAAAATTGTAGACCAGCAAACCACTCGTTTAAGAACCAGTTCCACAAAAAAAAGCAAGGAGCTCCCGTTTTAAAGGCACTCGCCGAGGTGACCAACTCCGGGGCAGACACGTTATGCAGTGTAGGGGGGGATCATGGTAGGGGGGGATCATGGCGTGCAGAGGGTTTCCTGCATCAAGGCCACTCGAGGTAGCTGATCGAGTCACCAGGACCCAGCAGCCCTGGCAAAGGTAGCTGACGAGGCAGCAGCGGCAGGTTATTTATGTGGGGCATAGCTGCCATTTTACAGTCACTCGCTGAGCCCATTGGCAGCGGGGCAGATGTGTTCTGTGGAAGCACCCCCACACCCCCTGTTTTTTCAAAGGCACCCCCGAGGGTGCACAAGTGACAAAGAGGGCAGTGAATGCCTGTACCATATGACAGCAGAGAGCACAGCTGTGGGAGGTGGGAGGCCTACTGACTCCTGATGGGGAGCACCTTTCTCTTAGGAGGAAAAGGATTTTTGCCCATGAGTTAGCAGGGCTGATTGACAGGGCTTTAAACTAGATTTCAAGTGGGAATGGGACAAAACCAGGCCCACCGGTGATAAGTTATGGGACTGCACACCAATTTCTGAGGAACTGTGTGCTGGGGAGGCCCTTCAGTCTGCCCCGTGAGGGCCTGAGTTGAATGAAAGACATGCTTCTATACATATACACGCAGCATGAGAGATAAGCATTTCAGCTCCCTGGGGCACCAAACTACTGGAGCGAGTCCAGAGGAGGGCTATGATCAGAGGATTGGAACACCTGTTTTATGAGGGTACGCTGAGTACAGGGCCTGTTCAGCTTGGAAAAGAGAAGACTGAGAGGAGACCTCGTGAATGTGTATAAATATCTGAGGGGAGGGTGTCAAGAGCATGGAGCCAGTCTCTTTTCAGTTGTGCCCAGCAAGAGGATGAGAGGCAAGGGGCACAAACTGAAGCACAGGAAGTTCCAGCTGAATATGAAGGCACTTCTTTACTGTGAGGGTGACAGAGCACTGGGACAGGTTGCCCAGAGAGGTTGTGGAGTCTCCTTCTCTGGAGACATTCAAAAACTCGCCTGGATGCCATCCGGTGCAATGCGCTCTAGGTGATCCTGCTCGCTGTGGGGATGTTAGACTAGATGATCTTCAGAGGTCCCTTCCAACCTCAGACATTCTGTAATTTTGTGAATGCACCCGAACAGAGCTGATTGCCTCGGTGAGTCTGTTCACCTCAGCGAGATAATAAAGCTGGCTGTCAGAGCAGCTGTTCAGGGAGCAGCTGTCCCTTTAACAGAAGAAACAGCTGTCTCATCTTTACTACTGGGACCTTTTACTTTCCCGTTTTCTCAGAGTTTGCTGTCAGGCCTTCTCAGCACCCTAGAGTCCTGGTAGAAACAACTCCATTTAGAGGGACTGTTACAAAGACAATACAAATTCAAGTGCTTCAAGATACCAGCTGGGTCACGGCTGAACCCTTTCTCCACAGCTGCATGTTGTGCACTTTAGTGTGTTACTTCTCCAGATGACAGGGCAGGGAGCTGAGATAGACCACTGCCAGGGACAAGGTGCCAAGGCTCTTTACGTTATTGAATTGTGTAACAAAATACAGGACTAGGTGCTTGAGAAACACATAGCTTTGCATTGTGATGGCACTGGAGCTTAGAAAACTGCAGATTAATTGTGATGGGTTGAATGGCTTTCAGCAAACCTAGCATTTTGAGGCAGGTTGGAACGGACCCACTGCAAACCACAGCATGATCCATCCTCACATGCTCTGAATAGACTTCTACTTCGGATTCTGCGCTCCCCTTTCCTTTTGGGCCAAGAGCTTTGGCAATGGCTTCTTTGTGAGAAACCTGCTCACACAGATGAAAGAGCTACCTAAAGATGCACATTACTTGGGGTCTGTCTACAAATGCAAGGGAGATGACACAGGGTGGCAGACCCTACTGGGGAACCACTAGTGATGTTCCCAACCTTTCCATGCTCTGGGAAGTCCAGGTTTGGCCTGTCATTTGCTCATAATTGTTCTGTGTGGACTGTTTCCTATTTTATGACCCCACATCTCCAGCATGTTCAGGCTTAAAAGAGCCCTGGGAATGTAACATGATGCTTGCTCCACTAACAAGTTTTGAGTAACACCAGGTTCCTGTTTATAGGGCTGTTTTAAATGGGCCAAGCTTAGTTTTTGCCAGCACTCAGTAGCTCAATTTAAGAATACGGCAATCTAGACCAGGTACCAGTCACACTGTGCAGAAATCCTATGGTGCAGGCAGTCTCTCCACTGCCTATGTTGTGCAGTGCCTGCCACCTTTTCTCAGCAGCTGATGGGCCCAGTGGAGGTGGCAAGAAACATCAGGATGCATCACTATTCTCCTGTAAAAATGGGATGTGGCTACTGTAAGATTTTCCTGTTGGAGAAGCCATGGACTCTACTTTCTTTTGGACTTGACTGCCAGCATGGCCCAGTGAGAGGCGCTCCAGCACCGTACTGCTCAGCAACCTGGAGCAACCCCCCCCCCACCTGTCAGCCATGGAGTTGACCTGTCTTGCAGCCTCTGAGAAGGGTCAATCCTTGTTAAAAATAAAGGGTGAGATGAAGTTGTCCTGTTTTCAAATTGTGACAGACTTTTACTGTAGCATACTGATTTCCAGAATATTTTTTAGTTTTATTTTGCAATGTGACATTCACAGAAAATTCCACACACATTCATGTGACAGAGATACCAATTTGACTATGTTCATTGAAGAATGATAGTGAAAGCTGTCAATTACAATTGAGCTTAAACAATTACTGAAGATCAGCTTCCATCTCTCTTAGTGGGACATGCAATTAATGTTATTTAAGACATCAGATCAGATGACCTCCTTCAGCCCTTCCACAAACTATCAAGCTACTGCAATGATTACTTAGATGTTGTTACTGTACGTTACAATTTACAGTCTAACAAGATGGTGTAGTTCATCTCCCGAGGATACAGTTCTAGAAGGAGAGAAGCAGGGCAGATTTCCAGATTATACGTAACATTAGTCATGCATCCATACTGTTTTTCACTGAGAAGTACTAGAAAAGAAATATTTTATCTTGGAAGTAGATTTCCCTTCAGCAATTGCAAGCTGAAATCCTATATAGAGAGATGTGCATCAAGAGATCTGACAGAGCATCTATCAGAGGACAATACTGTGCACTAAAAATAGGAGAGTTGTTCTCCATTTAGTAGCACAGACCACATTTTAAGTTGGACTATTCTTTGTCAGTATTATCTCTTCCTTGCAGCCCTACACAAAGGGATCCAGTCCTTCCCTAGGGTTATCTGACACTTAGTTCCATGGGAAAGCAATGTATGAAATGTTAAGACACTATCAGAAAAATTAAATGAAAATCTCAGCTTCACATTCTTTAGGGTCCCCAATGTTCACATAGCCCACCCAGGTGTTACATTGATCTCCATAAATTTCCATTGGTCTCCAACCGTACCTTATTCCTACACCCTCAAAACCAGTTTCTGTAGATTATTTTGTAACCTTGATTTTATACCACTCCCCAACCCTGGTGTCTGGTATCATCTTTCAATTCCAGTGTCTTCAAAAAGGAAGATGTTTCCTCCTCCTGCCACCCAGTGGCTGTGGAAGGTAAAATAAGCGGGCCCAAAGATCAGGTGGGCCTGAGAGCCAAGACTGGTACCTGAAACTGTGGATCACAGATACTGCAGCAGAAGTGGCTCCACAGGCTAAGGCCTGCACTGAACTAGCTTGCTTTGACCACTGCATATATACATAACTTGGCAAATACACATAAGATTAATGCAGAAAATTAATAACAAAAGCAAAACTAGATAAATCTTATAAAAAAATTCAGCTGACTAGGCAGTCAGTGTGGCTACAAGATACCACAAACCCGTTTTGAAATCATGAAAAAGGTGCTGCCAGAACCACAGCAGATAAACAGCACATTCATCCTGCTGGGTGACATCCCGTCACATGGGATGTGCTCCCTGTCAATGACTCTTTGTGAACACTTAAATGATGCTGGAAGCTCACTGGTGTCACACTCTTTGCCTCTAACTCACCATGTCCTGCATTAACACACTTTATATTCCCTTTTTGTTTCTTTTTGGCCTGGGTAGAATGAGTGCATCCAACAATCTCGTGAGGTGGAACAATGCAGAGACAGTGCTGATGCCTATCTACCTCACAGACTTTTGTATTTTGCATCCCTTTCTGGACAAAGACAATGAATACACAGACTCCAATAGCTAGCTGTTCTGGCACACAAATGACTACTTTTTTTTTCCTTCCCTAACAGTTTTTGCCTTTTTTTTTTTTTTTTAAACATATTGCCAGCTTTCAGAAGAAAACAAGAACGTGTTCTCACCTGCTACCTCATCAGTAGAGAAACACCCATAATCTATTTTAATTAATAAAATAATTAAATACCAAGTCCAGCAGGCACAAAATACTTCCTGCAACTTGAATATAAAAATGCTTTTTTTCCAGATGGTAGAAATGTAATATTTCAAGCTGAGAATTACATCTAAATATTTCCAAACTGTATGCCCTGGAGTGCTTCAAAAAATATTTCAAACTCTGCATACATTGTTAAGTCCTAAGATGGTGGCCAATTTTAAGCAGGATGTATGTAAGCAAAATTTCCTTTTAGACAATGAAGTTATATCCTCTTGCCTCATATTTTTGTTGTCCCTAGGAGTGCTAGAATAAAAAAAGGACATTTTCATAGAGCTGTGGGCCAGAGAAATAGAAAAAGTTTGCATGTGATGAGCAGTTACAGTACATGGCTGGCATCATCTAGAGAAAATATGATGGCACCATGTTACTGACAGTAACGAAACCTGTGAAGAGGGATGCCCAGGCTTTAATCCAACATTAAAAAGGCATTGAACTCAAAAGACAAGAGGTCATCACATCATTAGCACATTTTTTGGACAAACAAACCATGTAGCAAAACACCCAATTCCATTACATTCAGCAAAACTAAGAGTTGTCTTGAAAAGGCAGCAAGACCGTAGCACAAAAGCAAGGAATTTGTTCCTAGAGGACACACAGAGCCAACTAATCCCCAACTTTGTCCGTTCTTGTCCTGTTCCCTCACCCAGGCTGGTATAAATTGCCTTGGGAACAATGATCAGTAACTTCTTGTTACTCCAAGGCCCTTTCCTCTGCTATTTAAAAGGATGAGGGAAAGATGTAGAGGAAAACAGCTGAACATGTGAATGAATCAGCATCTTGCTGGAAGTCTTGGTATCTCTAGTTTTTGTCTTTAACTGGAGAAGGCAGCACATGAACCAAAAAATCATTAAAGACCTGCTGTAGACAAAGCAATCCTCATATAACAATAAATGGTCACATTTCAGGGTTGCCCTCTGAACCATGGCCGATATATATGTAAGACCTTCACCACAGTTAGCTAATGTCAAAATTCCTCCTCATCTTCCTCTAATATATAGCTAGCTCTGTGTGCTGAGGCAACACAATAGGGTCCAGCCCTCAGTTCCCCTTAATGCCTTTCCACTTGTCCACAAGAGGACTGTTTTTCTAGGTTCGATGCATTTAAGTCCTTCTTGGCATTACAGCAGAAGGTGTATTATTTTCTCCACAGTAAAAAAAAAAAAAAAAAAAAAAAAATCACAGCTATAACCTGGCAGCAATTCTCTCTCCTAGAGGAAACAATGATTGAACAATTAAATGTGAAAGCTCTATGAATCACAGTAGATGAGCCACATGGACACAGATTCTTTTTTTTTTTCGTTAGAGTACTACTGTGTTTACAACAGAGGGACCACAAGGCACATTCATGAGGAGAGTTTGCTCCTCAAACTCTCCATTTACACACGCACAGACCATGGCTTAAAGGTCCCTGGCTCAGCAGAAGGACACTGTAAAGAGAAGAAAAAAAAATACAGTAAGCAACAGCAACAACAAATGAAGGTTCTAATCTGGGTCAGTGTGCCCCACCATGCTCCCTTTGAGGTAAGTGACTTCATACCACTGAAGATCTGAGCTCATATACTGGTGTTTCAAAACACAGAGACGTCTGTCTCGTGGCACTTCTGTTACAGGCTGTGTCCGGCTCTAGCTGAAGGCCTCATTCTCAAGTTATTTGAGAATATATACTCCGACAGTGTTGCAGGTGTTTGGTGAGGAGAACTAAGGTATCCAGGTTTTGCTGTTAACAACACTAGGGTTCAAGCTGACAAAAGCCTGGTGGATGCCCATGTGAACAGACAGTGAGGTTTTTGGAGTCACAAAGGAATGAGAAGGACTTTGTGCAGGGACATAATCCTACACAGCACTGTCACAACACTATGACAGAGAAGAAACCCATGAGGAGATGGTGACAGTGTTAAATCTTGCATTCTTTCAGGTGAAGCCCACACCCTCTAAGGAGACTCCCAAGGTAATAACGTCCAGCAGAAGTGAGCATTTCCAGTAACACTTCTTTTCTCTCCCTATTGGAGCGAGGCCAATAAATCACACAGTAGACCTGCAGCATGTGTTAACAGTTGTGATCCCCTAAGAGATGAGGGTCAGGAGCATCAGGGCAGGTCAGTGCCTTCTGCGGACTGCACTTAAGAGGATGAACTGCAACTTCAGAAATATTATATGACAGCCCTTTCTGCAATGGCAGCCCAAACAGTGTTGGTCAGTGGATTTCTCTCTCATTTGGTGGCATGTTAAGTAAAGGATAATGCTCATGAAAAAAAAAAAAACAGATGCTTAAGTAGGGCCATAGCTTCCCCATACTGGCCTAGTCCCAGACCTGAGGCACGGTGACTAGCACACACAGAACAAGCTGGTCAGGGAGCAGACTATGAAACCAGAAGCTTTTACCATTTTTGTGAAGATGTCCACACAAGCATTACGGATCCTCTCTGGGGTGGCAGGGCTGTCCAGCCTGAATGGTTCAGTCAGGCCAGAGTCCTTCCTTGCTGAGTAGATGGCATCTTTAATGGCATAAAACACTGAGGCAGACAGGAACAGAGGCGGCTCTCCCACAGCCTAGACAGAGCACAAGCAAGATTGAGGCTGCAGCCCAAAGCAGTCCTGATTCTAGAGAGACTAATGGGGCTAACAGAAAGATGAGCAGGCCCTAGACGACAATCAATTGTTCTCATTCCTTCTTTGTAACTTCTCAGTCTTCCAGATGTGATCAACAAGGAAAGGCCAAGCCAAAACAGCAACTCACCTCTCAGGTGTGAACCTCAGTCTACCAGATGTGGTTAGTGAGGAAACACTGAACTAAAACAGATTCCAGGCTACCAGGTGTGATCGGTGAGGAAAGATCATGCTAAAAAACAATCCCCAGTCCATTTTAAGAAGATTCAGTAGCAAAATATATGCTTTCAAACATAGCAAGGCTGCTATAAAGGAAAACAGGTACTAACCCTTTCCCACATCCCTTTGGACGATACTAAAACTTCAGCAAAGGGAATTCAGACTAGGCAGTGGTGAGTTGTCTAGGCAGAGTGCATGATACCCCATCACTGGAGGTCCTTGCAAACCCTCAGGGATTACACAAATATTGTCTAATACAGTACGCTGAGATCCTTGCCAAGCCCCTTTTTTTCTCAATTCTTACACCAGCACTTATCACCCAAGTTCTCCTCTTTGATGAAGATGTTTGTGTGGATAGAGGGGAATGAGACAAAGTATGGAAACTGGCAAGACATATACAGGTTAACGATGCTGGGTGGCCTTCCTAAATGCTCTGCTGAACCATAAGTAAAGCAAACTCTTTCATGCTGCACATGCAGACCTGACTAGCTGCAGGCACCACCATTGATTGCAATGGAAACAGCTGAAGAAGATGTGGATTCATTATTATGAAGCTTTAACGGTGAAATATTGCTGTGAAACAGCAAAGGAAGCAAGACATGAAAATTCAGACACAAGATCATCAGATCTGGGGAAATGGTACTACTGGTAATGTCATTTACAGTGGTGGTTCTGCTGCCAGGAAAAGGTAATCAGGGCTTTTGGAATTGACAGCAAGGGTGTTAGCATGCAGTGGAAGGCTTGCAGCCTCTGTTAGAGGACAGCTTCTAGCACAGCAAAGTTGTTTCAGTTCTTTCTACTGGACAATCAGGGATGCAATGTGCAGACTACTTCCGGTCCTCTTGACAATGAAGGGTAGTGTACATGTTTCTGGTAAGGAATAGAAAAGCATCCTGACCTAAGTGTAAAGCCAGCATAACAAAATCAACTATTCTGACACATGCATCACTACTTTACCACACATTTACAGAAGCAGTAAGAGGCCTGCAAGATCTTGCAAGTGTACCTTGGATGAACAAACTGCCTTGCTGTTTGGACAGTCACGGAGAAGAGATACATAGAATTCTGTTGGGATGTCTCCAAATGCAGGGATTTTGTACATCCCAGGCCCTCGAGTGTACAAGTTCCCTTCTGGTGAATAGCGTAACTCCTCCATGGTGAAGAGCCCAAGTCCTTGGACAAACGCTCCTTCTATCTATGAAAACATCCAAACAAGGTTACCTTTTTTTTTTGTTGTTGTTGAACAAACAGTGACAATTTCAGCCAGAGTTTTCAGCCCTCCATTCCTAGCTAAATACCTATTTCTTGTCTCTAAACCCTTGTCCCTTCTGCTGAGTACAGTTTGGCACCTTTATGCAACTTCTGTGTTCCCAATATAGATATGACTGCATTTTCCTGGCAGATGAAGCAATCTATCTATACAGCAAGCACATATACTGTAAATGCAGGACAGGATATTTTCGACGAAACAAGGGAAAAAAAATCAATACCAAAATACTGATTCCTTCACAGGCAGATAAGCACTGAATGAATTGTACTTGCTGACAATTCAAAGAAGAAGATCAAAAGGACTGAAGAAAACTTATCTGAAAACAAACTATTTTATGCTTGCTATTTCAGTATGAATGCTTTCCTGAGTACTGCATATTCTCAGGTTACCAGCACAGACCCATGCAATAACTCCCATATCCATTCAACTATTAAAGGCTTCTTTGCATAACTTCTCTACTCTAAATTTTAGGAGAAAAAGAAAAAAAAAGGGAAGCGGCTATGAGAGGAGGATACTATCAAACAGCCCTATATGAGGAAGCTCTGCTCTCTGTGTCCACTGAGAGATCTGGCAAACAGACCACTCTAAAGATTCAGCACAAACAGTCCTTAACCCAGCTCCATGTGCTTGCAATCCTGCAGCCATACAACTCCTTTTGCCCCCAAGATTCTCTGCAGTGATACATGGAAGGACACAGGAAACTGCCACCTTTGACAGGTTCCATATAGCCTGTATCTTTATTCCCAGCCCCTATTTAACATGCTGAGAAGACAGAAAGGCCCCCTTTCCCCTTGGCCACTTCCAAAAAAAAAAAAGTCTCTTTCTGAAAACATGCTGCTTTCAATGCACCTTATGTTCTGGAAATAAATCTTGCAGCAGCAGCACTGGAGTTGCACTATACTGACACCTAGAGTTAGCAAGGCAGCATTGCCTAGGTAAACAGGTGCAAATGTCTAGTGATGCATCTCTCGGTGTATCAAACTACCTTATTTTCATTACCTTTATTTGCTGGGTAGTTTCATTGTGATTATTACTGCACAAAACACAGAAGTACATTAGTACCTGCCTGAAAATTTGCAAGCTAAGTAACTAGTCCAACTTCCTATTGAGATCCATGCACACCAGTAGCTGGAGAACAGAATTAACTGCCCCAACTCTTTATTCACAGAATTTTCACATAATTAAATGGGAATTGACAATGACAAATAGGAGTATAGAAACAGGGCATGGGATTTAGCCTAGACATGCCACATAGCAGAAGTTGGCCCTGGGATGAGGTTATTCCATTGTATTAATATTCTCTGGATTAATTTCTTCGGTGAGGTATACATTGAAAAGCATTGGTGTAGTAGTAACTGCAGAATACCCTGTAGTCTTTATATCTGCCCAATACTACTACTAATAAAAAGGTATTTCACTACAAAATTTTGTGCTTATTGCATAGTTAACTGCGGGTCAAACTTTCATAACTGTCTTAAAATGCATCTCTGGATAGCCAATTTAAGTTTAAAATATTCTGTTTGTAAATGTACAAGCTGGAGTGGGATAATGGTTCATCTAGAAAAGCCTGAGGGTAATGTGATCACACTAACATGGTGAAATTAGTGACACTATTTCACTTACCTGTCCTATATCTATGGCTGGGTTGAGACTGGTGCCAACATCCATTACAATGTCTGTGCGAATATTCTAAAAGACAGAAATAAAGAATAAATCAGCACAGACATTGAAACTTGTACACAATGGTTTTATATGAGGAGGCACAATATATCCACCACTATCCATACTTGACCACTGTTCAACAATCTATGTCAAGCTCAATTCTTCATACTATCTTTTAAAGGGAGTTCATCTCTAAAGTAAAACAAAGGAACTCACTGAAATTTTCCCTTGAGATCCATCAGACCCAATCTGCATTAATTAAAACTGCCAGTTTCAGTGCTCTGTACCTAAGCATAGCCAATTAGGCCAAATGCTAATGAATCGTCTTCTCTCCCTCTCTCCCACCCAACCCTCCCCCCCCCCCCCCCGCTTCTTGTGACCACGCTCTCCCCCTTTCACCTTTAAAAGATTCCAGTGTTAGTTTTAATGATTAACTCAGTTCTGGTATGTTGCTGTTCCTTTGTGCTAACACAGTGCTGATATCTCTTACATAAGCAAATCCAATAACTTTTGCAATCATTCAATTAAGCCTCCTAATATCCCCGCAGGTCAGATAATTCTCAATTTATTATACTTTATGGACTGTTGCACTGTGGAACACAGGAGTTAAGAAATTCAGTGAAGGTCACACTGGACCAATGACTGAGCTAGGAACAGGCTGACACCCACTATTTGTTCTAACTCACTGTGAACGTTTCTTATAACTAAACAAAAAAGGCTGTTTCACTGATGATACCCTCACCTTGTGGTCACCTGTCAGGCAATCTATCTCAACCTCGGAGCAAGCAACGCCATAACTGAAATAGCAGAACGGCTTCCCTTCATTCTTTTCAAAATCGTAGCCAAGGTCAGGAATTCTTGACACAAAGAAAAACAAAATCACATTTCTTTCCACAACTTAAAATCTTTATTTGCTTGTGTTTTACCTCCTCCATCAAACCCATGCAGAAATGAAAAGCATAAACAACTATAAATAGAAATCTCCTAAAGCTGCCCTGTATTCCCAAACCTTATTGAAACTATTTTAGCTATTTTCCAATGAATCTCAGATCTTATGGTGAGTATTACGGACTCATTTACATAACTCCAGTAGCAAATCCTTTGCTTTTCGAATGCAGTTGAACATTTCTTGGAGGTCATTTGCAATGATTCTAGGCAGCAAAGGGCATACAGCCCCCTGGGTTAGAGCAGTGACAGGGGGATTAGGGCTGTAAATCCTCCCAGAATCTCCCTGGATGCAACTAAGAACTGTGCCTCTGTAGTGTGAATATTCACTCACCTATAAAACCCCGTGGCTGACAGGCTAACACAATTCTGATAGGCGGTTTTAATCTGCCAAAGTGAATAAGAAATTGAAAACAATCATTGTCCAACCAGTGCCTGCAAAAACAGCTACCCCAAATACATTATTCCCAAATACATTTCAAGGAGAGCATGAACAGGTGTCCAATGACAGCTGTGACACTACCCAGCACCAACACTGCCAAGGGAAACATCATCTTGCTTCCCCAGATAGCCTTGTCAGCAGCTACCAAGGTATAGTGGTAGAGGTGTAAGACTTACTCATTTATTTGTCTCTCAGCAACAGATTAGTCTTTCAAGCTCAGAGACAAAGGTTAAGCTGTCAGTCTCCTTGACTTCATTGAGGCCAGGAGAAATCCTGTCCTGACATCCAAATTACAAAATAGAAGCTCCTCCTTTGAAGAGGAGCTTCTATTGAAATTAAAAAAAAACACTTTAAAGTTCACAATTGAAAACAGTTTTAGTGTTACAGCACACCAATCTCTTATTATTGAGGTTATAGAGTTATTTAGGTTATAAGTTATTTATAGGTTTTATAGGTATATTTTATGGGTTATTTATAATTATCTAAATCACAGCCAAGAAGCACTATAGGAGGTGGCTGGTAACTCAGCAAAGTCATCTTTGTCACAGAATCCCTTCATTACAAATTAGGTTTCTTTCTGTCTGGGACTGGAGCCTGACTACATAGATATATGTAACCACTCAAAACTTATTTGGTAAAGTTTGTCATAGGCAGGCCCCAGGATCTGGGGAAATCTCCGTATTAAAGTCACAACTGATGTTTTGGGAATGAACCCTTGCTGGCTTTGGTTACTTCCCTTGCCAGGTTTCTGCTTTGCTGTCCTTCCTCAAATCTTTGCTAGTGAGATGCAGACCTGGAAGATAACTTGTAAACAGGGTTTGCCAATGCAAACAATCTGTGACAATGCCCACCTGTCTCATGACATATACAGACAGCTTACCCAGTCTTCCCAGGATCCTTTCGGATTAGACTGTTTGATTGGATCAAGTCTTTTTAAGATGGTCTGACATGCATTCTAAAAACAAATAACAAAAAGCAGTATTAGAAGATTTGAAAAGTCAGCCTATAGTATTAAGAGAGTAATACTAGTCTCAAAGAACCTTCTGTTTAAATCAATATTGCCTCCAGGACTTTGGCATATCATAAAACGGATCAAAGTTCACTAACAGAAGGCTTGCTGTGTAGGAGAAATGTTGACCGAATAGGATTTTAAAACAGATTGTCTCTGCTGATAGCAGAAGAGAATCCCAAATACAGCACGGAACTTGCCAGACCATGACACACAATACCAAAAGTCCATTTGTTTATGCAGTAACTTTACCTGCACCAAGTCATAGTGGGACACATTGCCATATGCAGCAAGATGATCCAGTAACACCGAAAAAATATTCTTGCCAAAATTCAGCTTATTGAATCAAGCTGTGCAGAGCCCAACCTACTGAATCAAGCCATGAGTATTTAGAAATTTTTTACTTTTGAGATTATCCATCCCCTTTTCTTCAAACATGAGACTGACCAAGACTAAATTCCTCTTTTCAATGGAAGAGACACACACCCTGCAAACAGATGCATTGGTAGCTCTACACCATGTCAGAGACGATCATAACCATGCCATTGCCACAGAAGGCTATTTGCTCTAAGTGTTTAACACTTAGAGGTATTTGATTCTGGAGCACAGCCCACAAACAAGCTGCAAGTAGTATCTGCACTGTAATACATTGTTATAGATAAGGTCTCATTAATTACTAACAAGCTAGCCATTTAAACAGATGCTTTGTTCTGTTCATTTTGAGTAATCACAGAAACAGTATTTTATGACTACAAAAAGCCTCAAAGAGAGAGTAAATAAAAGTAGAATAAAAATAGTCATTCGTTATCTAACACCCCCGATAGCTATAGCAGAAATTATGAGGTATCCTTTGCCTCCAAGTCCCTTTTGAAGGTTATATTTTCCTTAAGCTATAGATAAATATGTATCAACTTTTCATCTTCTGGAGTCCCAGCTCATGACCCAACTGTTTAAATAACTTGGTTTCAGTACATGGACAGCCATTCCGTTGATGTCTGCACTGACAGATGCAGCTGTTGGGGAGGTATTCGGGACAGTATTTGTGCTGGTCTCACTGATGTAAATTTTGGAGGTGGGGATTCCCAGTGACCTGCTAGCAACCTGCAGAGCAAAGGAAAACAATTTGTAAGTGGCTTATACAAGGGCATGATGATTCGCTGCCTACACTGCTAGGGTCCACATTGCAACCTCCACCCTCTTCCAGTACTAAATCTCATCTTTCTTGGGGAATCAGCTGACTTGGTGCTTCAGAGCTAGCCAGAAAATTGTTAAGTTTGCCCTTCATAGACACTGTGCAAGTAGATATATATACACTTTTGCCAATCCATAAGCTGCATTATCTACAATAAGAAGAGCTAAAATGACGAGGATCCTAATTCTTCTGCTCAGTTGTAATAACACTCTGGAAACCTAGCATTGCTGCTGAAGGAATTAGTCATGTTTTGTTACCCTATACATGCCTACAATGGATGTGTCAGGCTGTCTGAGGCAATACTATAAAATGAGTGTAATTTGGCTGAAAAGATTTCTCATGCTGTTAAGTCCAAATTCATTATTACCTGGATCATTTTGGTGTGAAGTCCTTGACCCATCTCAGTCCCACCATGTGTAACTAACACAGAGCCATCTGTATATACATGGACCAGAGCTCCAGCCTATAAAAGGGAATATTATTCCAAGTTTACTCCAAGTGCCATCATAAATGAAGTAGTGAAGTGCTTGGCAGAGTCCAGTTAAAAATTACAGAGAGACTGAATTTGGAACTAGAGCAGTGTTGTTCTTTCGAGTAACTAAAGCCACTAGTTTACACCTGAGGTGAATTTGGTTTAGCGTCACCAGCTCGATACAAGTTCCAGTGACATGGCAAACCTCAGCGAGTATTTTCATCTGGGAAAGCAGGTGAAGTAACCCAAACCTGCCCTTGTAAAACAGAAATGCACTGTCCACCTGAATTTGCTAACACCACTGACAGTCCATCAAGTCAGGTTAAACATATGAATGAAAATGACCATATTTCAGTGTCACAGTATTTCCACCACTGAGGAAGAGAGAACAGGAAGGGAAATTAATACAGTGACAACATAGCTGCATTGTGGTGTTTCTTCTTGGGCAGTATAAATTGTAACTATTGTGTTGCTCATTTTGGTTCAAAAATTTTGTGCTTTTTCTTAACTAATTTAACCACTTCTCTGAAAATCTCTGGTTAAGTACAAAGGGAGTAGGGTCTGGGAAAGGCATCATAAATCTATCTCCTCTGCTTGAAAAGATGAATGACACTTACGCACCTGGTTCAGAAATGGGATAGTGAAGCTGATGCCAAATTTGGTAGGTATAATGCACATTCCTCTTTTTTTCCAGCGATTCTGCCTGCAAGGAAAGAATATTATTTGTATAGTCATGAAGCTTTCATTTAAATTTGGTGCCATACCACTCTGACAGATTGGGTATCAAAGCAGAATTTAAATACGTGAATGCAACACAGTCTGAGTTAATCAGTGATTTTTAAGAAAGAATGGCTTTGTTTATGGGTACAAGAAGAAATCTGAATTGAAGATGGCCTCCTAGGCATTAGAGAAGCACTTCTCTTAACTATTAGCTACCTAGTTATAAATACAAGCCAATTAAGAAAGGCTAAAAAGCAGTGCAAAGCCTACACAAATTGCCTTGACAGCCATATGAAAGGTCAAACAAAGCCTAGACTCTACAGACATCTCTCCTCTGCTACATTTCCCTTACAAAACCATGTCATGCTAGGCCTCATCTAAGCTACCACGTCACTGATATAGATTTCTTCACACAACGGGCCTGTAGAAATTTCAAAAAGAGGAATTTTTAGAAGTCACTCTGCAAATATATGGATGAACTTCACATTGCTCAAGTTGCTAAGGGAATTCCAGAAGTTAGAAGGCAACAGGTACACCCAGTAACACCACAGCTGCAGAACACCTACTTGTTGAATTCTTCAATTAGTTTCTTCCTCGCATGAAAGCTAGAGCTTGACAAACACTCATTCCAGCATCTTCGTAGAGTAAATCCCTCCAGCTTTTGGTTAAAATGAGTGAGGTCTCCTTCGTTATAAAGATTGAGCTTCCGTACCTTCCCAAAGAAAGAGACATATAAAGGACATGCCAAGTTTAATGTTTCAAACTAGGTCCTTTTAATGGATGTCATCAAAAGGACATTGGTTCCTAGTTTTTCCTTCTCTGTTTGCTCTACAGAGCAGTAGAATTAACAGATACAAATCTGTTTATGGGAAAACAGAACATAAGACATTAAGGCTGGGAACTTTCAAGAGAAAGTGTTAGCATATTGTTAATAAGATTAAGGTACTTAGTACCTTTAGACTTTTTCTGAATACCTACTGTTAAAACAGGTATTACACAATCGAGGCTACTTAGGGAATATAAGGAAGCAGAAGATGCTAGAAGGAAGAACCAAGCTATAATGTGACTATCAAAGAGAAAATCTGAAATTCTGCTAAGGACTCAGCAAAAAATGAAGCAAAAATTCTTATGCTTCATAATTTTCTTTTGTTTTATCCAGTTCTCAGAGCTTGTTCAAAGGCAGCACTGCCCTGAAATGTGTCAGTGGATCTGTACCTCCTCAGGTGGTAGGCCACACTTCTGAGCAATCTCACTCATCCAGCACTCAGCAATCATCATTCCTTGGGGGCCTCCAAAGCCACGGAAGGCTGTGTTGGAAGGCAAGTTGGTCTTGCAGACAGTGCCCACACCGCTAACATTGGGGATGTTGTAGGAGTTATCCAAATGTAACAGGGCTCTATCCATAACCTGGTGAAGAGAAGGGATGGGTGTATATACATTTTACATGAATTACATGTCAAACTTTTGATCACCTGCCAAAGACAGCCTGGAAAGGTGCAAAACAATACAATAAGAATCATTTTCTCTTGCATCCCACAGGTCTGCAGTTAACACGAGTGAGCACTGAGGTGCAGCCTGTACTCCTTCCTGTTTGTATTGGAGTGTCAAGCAGTATCCTCCTGAAGGAAAGAAAGATAAGCACGCTTCTTTCTTAACATTTAGGATCCTGGAACAGATTGAGCTTCAAAGTTATTTGTTGGCCTTGGGCTCTTGCTGGGACAAACTGTTACTAAATGCCATTACCTGCCTGGAAGCTCAAGAATCTTCTTTTAAATATACTGAGTAATTTGTTCCTGGAAAAGATGTATTGCTGATGTCAAGTGACTCAGCAGCTGGGCTATGGGAGTAGTAAGGGCAAATAAAATAAATATTTTCAATAACTACATCTAAACCACAAGATTTCAGATCTTTGTCCACTAATTGTTCAAACTGAGAAAGGGCCAGATCTTCTTTCTGGCTTTTGTTCCCAGCAGCATGGAGGAAATTATGCACATCTCAAATTTATTTCAACTTGGAGTACTTCCCAGTTTCCTAATTCAAACACAGTCAGACAACTCCATATGTATGTACTCCCAGCCACGCCCACAGTTTACGCAAAGACACATGCCTGACATTCCTCTCTGTACAGCACCAAGCACATTGCTAGCATCAAATGTGACTCTACTACTTGCAGTCCTCTCCCACTGAAATGGATTCATTTTTGCAGAAAATTATCAAAGACTCAGCAGACTTGGGAAGGAGAACTAAAGTGAGCATGATTGACACTAGGCTAATGGGTTGGACACACACAACAGAAAAGGATAATTTTCTACTGAACAGTGCAAAAATTCTTGAAAACAAACTCTGAAATCAGGCCCAACCTTGTCCTTATTGCTTCTGAACTCCAATGCTGAGCTTCTGTTAGCTTTAGTCACTCCTTAACAAACCTGTTGACTTAGGCACTCTGCCCTGATCAGGCTATTGACTTTGGCATTTCTTATTCCAAGGAACTAGCTTTCCCCAAAGCTGGGGGAGTATTAGCCATCTTATATTGTGCAGTAAGTTTCCCATCACAGTCTTCTGTAAGGCAAAGCAAACCTCCTTGACCCTTTTGCCCTATCCAAGTTACTACGGCATCAATAAAAACTGTGTAGCACGTGTCAAGACAAGTAGGTTGGCTCAGACAGCAGTTGTAGAAGCTACAAAACTCATCAAAATCTGCTTACAATCATGTCAGTGTGCAGGATGTGTAAGCATTGCTGTAGATAAGTTCTCTAAAATCAGAGAAAAAGGTTATGCAGGGAAACGTGTCTTCTACATAGTTAACTATCAGAAAATTTCTCTTACTTACACCATGAGAGAGGTCTGCAGAGTTGCCCCCGTTGCTGTAGTATGACACCTCCAGACTCTTGACTTTCCCATTTTTCATGAAACCAACCTGTCAAGAGAGTATTATCAGTAATGTCTTTTCTATAAAATGTGGTTTTGTACTTCCTTCCAAAAACTGAATGGACCCCATGCAGACAAAAGGTAAGTAATTACTGAGGAAGCTTCCCAGTAAAGAGCGTATGTACACATCTTAATCTTGCTCCAGAAAACTCTTCTGAAAATAAAGGCCACTTGTCACAGCCACACATTCCTTAACAAATTTTTGCCTTGAAAAACAAAAGCACTTGGATTGAAGAAGGAATGGGAGGAGAAAGTTAAGACAATTAGGAGTACAATACTGTAAACCAATTGGGAGCCATCTAAGATCAACGTAATTGTCCACGAGGAGCAGATTCTTTGGTGGAAGAGGAGGGAAGTGCTCACACAGAGGTCATGAGAGGGGAACCAGCCAAACCAAAAGCACTGCTACAGGAAGCACAACTTTTCAGGAAGCAAAAGGACTTTAACAGAAAGAATGCCATGACTGGGCTGATCAGATCCATTTGCTGCAGGGGACATCGGCGGTGAAACAACCAGAGCAGTAAGTTTATCGCTGTATCTTACTACTCTCTGATGTTTCAAATGACACTGAGAAAACATGCATTCATTTCATATGTATGCATACCTTGTATCTTCCAAGGAAGGGATGCCTCCCACCACTTATAAGCATGTCCTCATCTCGATCCAGCATGCATCTTACTGGGCGTCCAGTTCTGTTAAAGGATACATTTATCAGGCAAACCCTGAAATGCATGATACAGTTCCTACGGAGACGTACACGAATCTTTTCAGAGTCTTTCCAGGGTGGTGGCAATGGCCACCTGAGTTAGGGATAAATTGCCTGGATTATATATCTTGCTTTCAAGAAAATGGCTAGATTGACTGTGTGTATGCATATATATATATATACATACACATATACATATATATACATATATATACATATATATATATGTATATGTATCAAAAGAACAGAAAAGGTTTTTTTTTCCCCCCTTTCCTGCTAAAAGCTGACATTCTTGAATAAGCTTAGTCCTTTTGAGCAGGTTCAATTCCTTCCAGCTCAGAAACCATTATATACCTCCTTTAGGAAATCTCAGGCTTGCTACAAGCTACACAGTAGAAAGCCACGAAGAGTCTTCAAAGTGTTCCAGTGCAAATTGTGCTCTAAAAAGAGGAAGGCTAGACCAGGTGAAGTGAAAAGTCCTATTCCCTACACAGAAACTTACTTGAAGGCTGCCACAGACACTGCAGTTGTCAAAATGGTATTTCTAGTCTCTTTTCCTCCAAATCCTCCTCCCATTCTTTTCACTCGAACCACAATCCTATTTGATGGGACTCCCAGTGCGCTAGCAACAAACTCCTGAAGAAAAACAGAACAGCAGAGCATGTGTGGAGCTGTCCCGGTGTTAAGAGCCAGACACAAACACACTGCCTTTTGCAGCCATTGTAATAGTGGAAATACTCTGTTACTGCTACAGGTCCTATCAGTCCTGCAATTGACTTAGTTGCAATTGGAACCAATAAGCCCACCATTTCATCTCTGAGGTGGGATGGCATATAGTCCTTCAGTAAACAGCACAAGATTTAGAAAGACTTGCAGCAGATGAGGTTACCAAGATACGGGTCTCATTTAGCACAACATTCAACATCTGTACCACTCTGTCCATTCTCCTCGCTAAATTATGGGATTTTGGATAGTCTTGGTGAGTCAGTCTGTAAACAGGACAGAGACATCCCATAGTGCCTGTAGCCTATCCCACAAAATGGCAGAGTTAGTCTATATTGTCAATGTTTGCACCACCTCCCTTTCTGACATGTCATTCAACAACCAGGCCTTGCCATCAAGGGTTAAGCGTGTAATCCCTGGTAAGAGAGATGTGCTGCCAAGAGAAATCTCTTACCTGGAAGTGGATTCAGGACACCAATATGATGGATGTGGACTTCGATCCTACACCCGCCTCTAAACCTAACTGGCCCCCCCCCCCCCCCCCCCCCCCCCCCAAGGCAAGCTAGGACTAACTGCAAAACAACTGTTTATTTACTCTAACACAAACTCAGAAGTTTTTTTCGGGTATCAGGTCAATGAGGTAGTACCTGTGTCTTCATTAAGTTTTGGGTTGACACAAACAGTTCCATCTCACCACTTTCTCCCTTTGGCACAGCCACAGTACAGTGTGTTTCCAGGTAGAAGTGCTCCTGTCCACCAATGTACATCTCTCCTAGAAAATTGAAAGAAATGCCTCATAAGTAGGGTGTTCCTGGTGTTGTAAGAAGCTTCCCACCACCTGTTGTCTGCAAAACACTGCTCTCTTGACGTGTTAAACAAGAATCCTTCGTGCTGCTCAGCACTGGATATCCTTAGCTCTAGAACCAGCATTTCCAGTTTCAACTCAAAAAAAAAAAAAAAAAAAAAAAAAAGCAACAACCACTTTCTAGAAATCTGCAGTCTGAAACACTTGTGACTGGCATTTCAAAAATAAGCCCGCACCCCCACACCATTGACCTAGCATCCTTTAAAATTTAGTGTTTGGTGCCTTTTGGACTGCCTTGATAATACCACTGACATGAAGGATAAAAATAAATCAAGCATAGTCTAGCTGAGCAGATCAAATGCAGGATTACAGACTTCAAAATAGGGGAACAAAAACAGAAACCCCAAATGCTTTAAGATGATCTAACTTGTAATCAATTCTCTGCTGCTACACATGACTCTTTACCAGGACATCTTATCTGGCATTGCTGATGGTGCAGTTTTAAGTCATGCTATACATTGTTAAATCTCAGAATCAACCTTTTTTCTCAGTTATGGCCCTGATCTATTCAGCTGCCACAAAAATAATTTTCAGAGCAGTTCTCAAAATCCTGTTTCTCTCCTGTTCAACTTAGTGACACCAAAATAGCTGTCTTCTTTAGGCACCTCAGTGAGAAATGCACACTCGTGTGAGACTACGCTTACTCTGGTATGAAGAAGGGTTTTTCCCTTGTCTGCTCAAAGGGGTAGGCCTGGCATTTGCACAGTATTGTGGATTTTTAAATAACCTAATATTCTAGCTCAGAACAATCTCTGCCCTCCCTGGGACAATGATTTCATTTTATATAGTATAGTACTCCTTAAGAAACAGTAAACAATAGTTTATGACACCCTTGAAATGCCAGGGCCAATGTCTGACTGCAGAGAAAAGTCTCAGCAATGCATAGCAAAATACAGCAAGTGACGGAATTGGAAAGGTGTGTTTCAGTTAAACAGCTCTTTCCTTCTCCCATGAGGAGGTAAGGGTGGCAATAATTCTCTGTTTTCTTTAAGAATAATCTCTTCATATCAGGCCTCATGTGTGTACCTTACTTAACTTTGCTTTCAGATCTGGAAGAGGGATGTAACACCCTCTTTTTTTTTTTTTTTTTTTTTTAAATAAATACATAGTTTCCAGAAGGTCCCATGTATGTGACTCTTCCTTACAGAAGCTACTGATCAGTGCCACACACCAAGAAAGTTACCCTTCACTTTTCATGGTCACACAATGTAGATCTGAGAGAGTACTCTAGTTCACAGCTCTGGCACTATTTCCTCCTAATCCTTACAGGGTTAAACAGTTGTTGAGAATTGCTGTGTTTATCCATGCCTCTATAACCTCCCTGACAGACTCCAGCTGCATGAGACCAAGAACACACCAAAAAACAGGCCAACAAAGAACATTCAAAAAATGTTATCAGGAGTTCTCATGTTCTTCATGATACCTACAGCTACCAAAGTTGGTGAATCTGGTTTTCAGAAGCATGTATGTCCTGTTTTAATAAGACACAGTCATATATCAGGACTAAGGTCTGTAAGATTCAGACTAGACTATGTTTGGACAGGGCAAAGCTTCTATATGACACATCTCAGGAAAACGAATCACATTATAGAGTATCTGCTCAAGAAAAATGTGTCCCTACATTAGAAGACAGTGTTTACAGGGGCATAGCTGAGAGCATCCAAGTCCTTTTGAAACTGAAATTAAATTTTTCATGAACTATTTGTATATAAACAGTTAGTTGAAAATTCATGTGAAATTCAGCCCAGCAAGCTTTACTTGCATGAGCTTGGTATCATATGCATAGAAAGGAGGCTGATAGTTTGACTTCTATTGACACAGACTATCCTATTGTAAAAGTATTAATACTTATTCTCACCTTCCAAAACGAGATCAGATTCTTCAAATCCTTTCTTCGCATCTCCCTTAATAATCTTCTTTATAGACTTCAGAAAGGATTGTTTCTCAATAGCTTCCTAGGAAACAATGACACAATGAAATTTTTGTGGAAGCAGGCTGAAAGCAAAGCTTCCTCTGACTGAAGAAGAAATATTTAAGAAAAGAAGCACAAGTTCTTGTAGGACAGTAACTATAGCAACAGGCAAATGACTTCACTTGCACAGTACAATTTTTAAAATGTTTTTTGGCATAACAGTTCCACAATAATCCACAATAAATTATTGGATAATCTTAGATTGTTTCTTCTGACCCATTTTACCTTATGGATCCAGAGCATAGCCACCAGAGCTATGACTTGCAACTTGTGTTAACTACAGTTCATGGTCTGAAGAGGGGGGGAAGTGAGAAAGAAAAGAAAGAGGAGAAAACTAAATCTCCCAAATGGAGTGAGAAGTTCTGCACAAATAGTTCACTTTTGAGCCAAATCCCAATTTTCCTTGTAGAAATTTCATAAATGCATTTTTGACTCTTGCCAAAACTGAAGCTTTCCATAATTTAAACAAAACAAAACAGTGATCAAGGAACAACAACAAAAATCAACACATTTTTATCTCTAGTCTCATCTTCCCTGGTTGAATAAGCAGATGGAAGCCTCAGAAAAGGAAAAGTTCTCACACAATGCTTGTAAATTTTGTCATGTAAACAAATCACAGCTTCTGCTCATAGATGACAGCACTACTGTCTGTATGAGACAAGGCATGGACTCTTTGTATTTGCATGAATGCGATGCACGTTACAAACTACATGGTATGACATGTTGACCTGTATAAAAATTAATTAGAATTCCATGGTTCTAATTTCTCTCTGGCTTCATACTTTTTTTTTCTTCCCAATTTCTACATGTGAATCCCGTATTAGATATTACCACTTCCTTTCACTCTCACAAGGAAACTTTGTCAACAAATAATAAGCTGAAAAAAAAAAGGCACAAAATAATTACAAATTGTTGACATGCATTTCTTCAGCTTTGAGAAGACCCACTTACGGACTGTATCCATACAGCCAGTAGAAATATTCACAGCAGAGAGAACTGAAAATTGATTTTGTCAGCTTTAGAAACTTTACAAACGGTCTGCAGAAAAGTCAAAGAAACAGTGCAGTGGCTGAGCTAGAGGGGACTTTTTCACACTCTCTTACTGAGTTTTGTATATGAGAGAAGAATGAATAAATACCAATGAAGCCAGCAAGGTTATACCAGACAATATTGAAAGCAAGCACCTGCAGATAAAAATGTAACTGGCAGTAACCTTGTTAATTTAAACAAATTTGTAAAGAGTGCAATGTATCTCTCAGAGTTATTTTAGCATTAAATAATACAGAACCAATATACTCCTAATCAGTACCACATCAAAGGTGTGTCCTCTTTATATTTAAATATACAAATTATTCTTTCTATCCATATCCTGCTGCACCTGCATCACAAAGACTAACACAACATGTGGCTAAATAATCATCCGTGAAAAGAGAAGTTAACTAGATATCAGAGGGCTCCGAGATAACTGCAGCAGCAGATCTGAGCCGTCTTACCTGAATTGTGACAATAGGTTTGAGCTCTTCATACTTAATCTTCACAGCTTTAGCTGCTCTTCTGGAATGTTCTTGTGTGTCTGCAAGAACTGCACCGATGATATGACCAACACAAGTGACCTGCAGGCCAGATTTGGACCCACCATCATTTACTGTGTATATGTGCAGTAACTGAGCAGCTCATAATAATTCTCTTCCTATCATCTGCAACTTTTACTCTGTTTCTGCAACTTTTTCTCTGTTTGATTGGACCAGTCTATGTAAAATGAACTCTGAATGGAGTAAGGAATAGTACAATTTTATCTGCGTAGCTAGACTGGAGTTTTTTGGTGTCTCTGAGTAGCAGGTTTGCCTTCATTGTGTAAGAGATGTCTGAATGGAATACAGACATAATTACTCATAACTTATCAAGGTAAACTCTGATCACAAATGCCTTTGGAAAGTAACTGAACGACTGTAAGCCTGCACAGTAGTCTGCAGCTTAGAGGAGATTAATGCAGCTAGAGAAGAGGGGCATGAGGCAAGCCTTACTGAATTTGGCACCAAAATTTCTACTGACTCCAGTGCAGTCAGAATTTGTCTCTGGATACAATAGAGGACTTCACTGGACAATATACTAAGTCTTATCTCCTGGACAGTGTAAGTGAAAACAGCTATTTTTTTAACCACATACCACATCCTCAGCAAAGACAGTCTCATCATTAGCGATACCAGTGATGTTACTGCCAGGAACATCTTTAGCGGAGACAAAACACACAAACCCAGGAACGCTCTGGGCTTCAGATGCATCTATAGAACTAAAGAAAAAGCAGGAGAGGAAGTGTTATTCTTTCTCATTTTTCTTTCTGTAAGTGCTTATGAGATACCAATAAATCTTCAGGCTTGACTCCATGAAGTCTGACTGTGCAAAAGAGGAGTTTGTCATATCAATATAATGTAAGACCAAGGCAGAAAGGCAACTAAAATCATTTGGGAACTATATTATAACCTGAATCTTGACTGTCAGGCTGATAATCAACCTGCTGCTTTGGACTATACTGCATCATACATCTTTTCCCCGAGACATACCTGAATTTAATCCAATTGTCACGTATGCTAAAAATCTCTTGACACCCTTTACCAAAGAGAAATTTGTGTTAGTGATGGTATGACTCCACTGCCATCTTAGCTAACATGATTTCATGAGGGCAGGATTCCTCCTTGTATATTGATAAATATAAGATCTTACTGCAGACCTATCTACAGTTTGTTCACCTCTGGAGAAAAATGTGGCTGTGAGTCTGGGAGAAGTTGAGTATTAATCACAATAAAGCTGCAGGGTATTTAAAAGGGTGCAAAAGAAATGAAGCTCCAAGAGAAAAAAAACTTCATGAAAGGTTTCTTTTGGTAATCAGGAAAAGGTATCTAATGAAAATGTTTGTCTGCTGAAATCATGTAAAGGTTTAAAAGTAAGTGACAAGCAAGACAGGAAAAAAAGGTGCATTATAATATATTTTTATATGGAGCTCTTCATAAAAAAATACAAACAACTTTCCAGCTTTTTTTGCAATATTGTGAACAGTAGCTATGCAATTGGCTGGCTTTACAAGGGATCTGTTGCAAAAAGAGCTGTGGCTTCGTTTCTGCTGAATGATTTACTGTCTTCTGTTAAATTGCTGCAATTTTTTCCAGCATGCTTGGATTTATCTGAAATTCTGATACAAACTCTGCCTGAAAGTTTATGCATCCCAGTGTTCTACAAACTTATTTTTTTTAAAAAGACATTAAATGCATGAATGAACTCTCCCACTGGACAGACAACAGGAGCTGAAGAAAATGCTATTTTTCTTTGGAAAATTCACTTTCTTGCACTTCTGCAGCAATGCCTCAGAAAGAATCCCCTGATGAATTTCCTTAGTAATATAGAGGCAGATAATTTCTAACCTACATTTCGTAGTCAAAACCTGACTCATTTGAAGTGAAGTTTTCAAAGTCAATATTTTAGCCAACGTAATCACAGGCTGAGATACTTCTGTCACCTGATGAAATATACTGCCACTTCCTCTACAGAACGACACTGACATGGCTTGAAACGTGAACATGCAATGCAGGTACAAGAGAATGTGCATAGCAACCTCCAGAAAATAATTCACACTGGGGTCATAGGCATAGATGTGATGCTTTCTCTATTGCCCCACGTACACTGGTAATATTAACAATGCTCGTATGTTTGTGTCACTCACCAATGCCAAAACTGCAACACCTAAGATTTAACTATGATGACAGAATAATTTTTTTCGTAACCTGGGAGTCAACTACCACATCTGTGCATAAATGACCACTGTATGCTGCCTGTCCTGTGTTAGACCACTGTGGGAAACCTCTGGGCAGGAAGCCTAAACAGGCAGGAAGTATTGCTTAAGGAACGAATGACACAACGCAAGGCTATTGAGGGTGTCATGAGGTAATGCACTGCTGAGTGTACCACACCAAAGCAGATGGGAGCCTGAAGAACCACCACAGTGCACGTGCAATTAGGGATTGCATGGGGGTAAGTCAGTACTGCAATGTAACAGCATTAAAATTTATACGAGAATGTAGAAGACATTACCTGCCAAAATAGACTTTTTAGAGGTTGTTAGTCACCTTAGTTATAAATTCTCCATCAGTCATTCTCTCTATGGACAAGATGTTTTTAGACATCTACACTTCCAAATGTTGACCTATCCACCTTGTTAAAGCCAAGCACAAATAGCTCTCTATCTAACAACTGAATCTCTCTCACACAGGACTGTTATGCAGAGGGCCTGAGCATGGCCATGGCAAGCATTGTGCAAGGCAAAACACAGAAGACAGTACACAGATCTGACTAGACGCTACCAGGAGTGCTGTGGTAGAACTGCACATTTCAAGCTAGGTTTTTAGACACACAGAAAAGCTGCATGCTCTGGTGAGTGATTAAGGCATCTCCTAAGACATTGTGGTGCTCTCCCACCCAGCTCCTTTTTAATTTTGTGTTTGAGTATAAGAGAGTGATAGGGCATTAAGAAGGCTGCCTAGGGCCAAGACCTTTGTGCACCAACAAAGCTCTGAGTTTGGTGTTAATTCCCTCATATTTCCACTAATACAGACTGGCAGTGCAGCTGTAACATACACAGCTCACCTCCATGTAACAATGTGCAATGAACTGGAGGTCTCACTAATGCAAGGACATTTCCCTTATCCACAACTCCACAGGTCAATATTTTCTAACCCAGCAGGCACTAGATGCATGCAACATCTGAAACTCAGAAGCAACACTTACATGATTTTAGCATGGGCTTTGGTGCTAATCACCAGCGTTAGATACAGCTCATTCTCATAGTGAGGGATATCATCGCAGTAAACAGCCTCTCCACATGCTTGTTTGTCCGCTGATACGTGCATCAAAGGCCGGCCCACCATATCTTCAGCTGCCTGCCCTCTGGGCACTTCCTGAAGTAAAACACATGACTGATTACTGCTGCTCATAGTGCAGGGGACAGAAGCATTGATGGGAGAACAAAAGGCAAGGTGAGACATCCTAGTGAGATGCATAAGGGAACAGGTGCTCAGTCCTCTGGGAAAGGAAGATAAACAAGATGGACTGGCTTCACATATGGCGCTGCAGAGAATGATGTGAAAGGGATGTGGTTCTTTAAAATTGCTAGGGAGGAGAAAGCTTTGATATGACAGCTCATAAACATTCAAGTTCTGCAGCTACTCTCAAAGGTAAAGAGAACAGGTCATTAGCACAGAAATAAGGAGGGAGATATATATATCCCAAATCTGAAGCCTGAGAGATGCAAAGAAAGGAAGACTAACTGGGGAAAGCAGAAGGGCAGTTTCAGTTTGTGTATCGAGCTGGTTGCAGGAGGAAAATGCTACCTACAGCAAATTTTATGAAGCTATACAAGTCAGAGCAGTCTTGGACAGTGACAGGAAAGAACACTGTATCCTAAAGCAAGGAACGGACTGAGGCCCAAATACATGCCTCAGGAATGGCATTATGTAAGTTTGTGTATTGTTTATAATCAGGGAGACAACAAGATAAGAAGCATTGTTTGAGCTAAAAAAAAAAAAAAAAGGCCTGATCTAGATCATGCAGGTACCACTACTTACTTGGAAGAGCTGGGCATTTGCAATGGGATCTTTGTGAAACAGCTCTGTAGCACTGATGTAGTTTGAGGGGACAGGCTCACACAGATTGTTCTGCCAAAGAATATTAAAGACAATTATCTTCCCTGCCAGTCTCTTTCTCACATTCCCCAGTAATCCAGGATATTCTCTTTCCTTTAGTAAGACACAGATGCCCCTCCTGGATGGTGGCTCACAAAGAATAAGGTTGTTGGTACAAAGTGGCAGAAGCCCACACTAACCATACAGCGGAACCCAAAGCTCAACCTGCAGTGAAGATAATCCATCTCTTACCAGGTGAAAAGCAAATAGTACTCTGGCTCTGTGCAAACAATAGTCATAAGACCCACAAGAGCAGTTACAACACCCTCAAGGGGAACTCCAGGAATCCTCCTGTGAGCCCACAGATCAACATCTTCCTACAGCAAGGTGAAGATGCCAAGGGGAAGCAAGTAGAGAGATACACTAGTCCCTGTCACACAGGGAAATCAGCAGAGTAGCTTTGGCAGCTATTGCATCATGGAGTTTATTATCGGAAAAAAATCCTTTCATGGCCACTTTCTGCTATGAGTCTTCCTGAATGTGAACTCTGCTTATGCTTTCCCCAGAAAGACTGCACATGCAGTTCGTCCTTCTCCAGCAACACTCACAGGGCCATTGTGGTGCTTGTTCAGTTTCAGAAGGACAGTCAGGTAGAATTTGAAGAAGAAGCTGAGTGTGAGCGTGCGTCGGAAATCCACCATCCCACCAGGTGCAGAAGGTGACAGGTCCATCTCACCTGCCAGCAAGTGGCAGGCATCCTGCAGCAGCTTCTCATTCCAGTCTCTGCAAGAGAACACAGGTGACACAGCCTCTTCTCAGACCTATTAACAGGGCAGACTAACTCTTCTGACATGGCTGCCCCACAACCTATCTTGTGACGCCTACCTGCTCTATCTCTGTTTACAGGGTACATGTCAGCTTTGCTCTCATCTTGGACTCGTGTACATTTCTAATGATATGACAAAGCTATTAAACGTGCAGATTTCTCAGTTCATTTCAAAAGAAAAATCAGTTCTTTAGCCCATATCCACATCTACCATCTGCAAATTTCATTAGATAAGTGCATTTAGCAAGGGAATCTCTGTGAAAAAGAGACCAATACGGATCTTTGAGGGTAAGGGGTACGGAAAGAAACAAGACATCACGCAAAATAGACTGCTACAGAAGTGCATCTACTATTCTTCCCCTTTCTCATTCTGGGTACTATAAGAGAGAATGATTCAGGGTTTTTTAAACTGTTCCTGTAAAAATCAGCACTATTCCGCTAGCCAGCCTTTCTATTGCAGAAAAATTCCTACCTGCCAATGAGCTCTTGGCAAGTTTTTAGTGCCAGGACCGTTGTAGGAGCCATTCCTCCATAGCTTAGTTTAACGTCCTCCACTCGGCTAGTGCCAGCTTGGAACAGGACTCTCATCCCACAGGTCACAATTGCAATGTCATCCTCTCGACGGTAAGCCTGCTTGAAGGCTGAGAAGTATTCACCCTAGGAGACAGAAAAATATTTCTTTACTCCTCATCTTGGCATGGTTTGGAATATGGATATAGACAAACTTTTAGCTTATCCCTATGTGAATGAGCTATTCCAGGCAACTCTGTCAGGTAGATTCACCTTGCAGTGCCAAGCAGGACATGTTTTTTAAGGCAGTGTTGTACATTTTAGAATCATATAGGTCAGAAAAGACCTTCAAGATCATCGAGTCCAAATTTCACATGATTCAAATATTAAATCTAATGTATTAGACCAGTGATTATTACCCATAATAGGACTGTTCAGAAAATGAGTTTTGACAGAGATCTGCAGACATTTTTTCCGTGCTATGAGGAGATGAACAAAGACAGATTTTTAGTACCTATACAAGCTTAATATTCCTCAGCAACTGTTCCTGTCTTCAAAGCTGCTAAGCTGGAAGCCTCATCAGTAAAACTCAGATCCCTAAACCCCTTCTCTTCTTGCTCTTTCAGAAGTCTTCAAACTCTATCGGAACTGAAATCAATAATCACAAATCGTTCACAGTTCCAGAATGTACCATACTTATTATCAGTCTGTTACTAAAAATACAACTCTCAGTAACTATTCTGAATCCTCTGTTGGTCTCCACAGAGAGAGAAAATTCTTCTAAATACACCAGCAACTACAACTCACAAAACTCAGCAGCCCTCCTATCAAAAGTGGCAGTAAACATGAGATTAACACTCCACCAGTTTACATCAAGTGATGGTGTCAATCTGGAGTCATAGCGTAAAGTCAGTTTTTCCCCTTGGCTGTGCTGCAGAGTATAACAAAATTCCTGTTCAGGCATCCTGCAGACTAGGAGAGAAATCAGATCTGATGTCTTGGCATGGCCACCGTGGACAGTTTGCTGCCAAGTTCTTTCTTGAATAGCTTAGCCAAGTGACTCTGCAGAGCAGAGTGGTCTGTTCCATTAACTAACTCTCGTCTGAAGTAGATAACACTTCTTTCATTACTGTAAAGAATAATTCCTCTATCATTGGCAATGAGAACAGTTTCACAAGAGGCCAGTTTTGTGCACTGAGATTTGTTACTGGAGATATAACTAGTCTGTATATAATTTCTTAAATTCAACTGATCAGTGAGCAGCCAGCAGATAATAGCAGAATAACATCAGTAACATCCTCCCAATGAGGACATTCTGCCACTACGCTTGTTAAAGTAATTAGCTTTCAAAGAGGAGAAAATGCAGCGTCTTCTCTTACTGCACACCTCAGCTTTTGCTACACGAGGGCAAAATTTGCCTTCACGCCTCATAAGATATCTTAGTTTTCTTGGTAAAGAGTCCTGTAGGAGAAAATGCACTCACTACTCTTCCTCACTAGGGCTGCAGGTTATGTAGCCATCGTATCAGCTGCCCATGTCTGCCCCATTTCTTGCTAAAACAACAGTGCATGTTCCCTCTAAATGTTCACAGTGAAAGCTTCTAGGTATTAGCTATCTCAAAGGAAAGACAAATAACTCAGATTCTTGATGCCTCCATATGAATCCCTGCCTGGCCCAAGAGGCAACACCAGGAAGGAGCATATTAAGAAATGTACAGGCTCTGAAAGTCTCATAGGCAATATTCATAATTGCAAAAACATTTCCATGTGAATTTTTTCAAGCCAGCACCACGGAATTAAGGTCAATAATGGATGAAGGTTGGAGGATACTAATTTAAAGGATGAAGTAAACTTCATGACCACTTTCTGTCTGCAGTGGAGCAACAATGTGATACTATGAACCTATGATGGCAATACTGAGTAAACAATAGGTTACATTTAAGATTGTCTTTTAAAGAGAGACATATACAGTCATTGTGTTGTTATGCTTCTTCTGTTTGAAAACTACTCAAGTGTGTTCATGACACAAAATACTATTACCGTAAAAGTTACATAACAGTGAAAAACGTGCTAGAGAAAGATGCATGCAAGGTAAAGGATATAAAAAACTGATAGTCAGTAAGTGAGTTAACAATGCAAATCGTGTCTAACATTTGTGAACCTTACCTGGAACACAGGCAATGCTTTAGCAGCCCAGAAGAGAAAGAAGAATGTTAAAAACATCCCTGTTCTAGGAATGCCTTGTTATATACTAAAAGATAAGCAGTTTTCTTTTCTGGAAGCTGTTTATACTTTAATTCATTGAGCTGTTTCCTTTTCCAAATGCTGTTCTCACTCAGTTGCAATCTTGTAAGTACTCAACAACCTTTCTTCTCTGAAGACCTTAAATATCTGACAGACAGACTAGCAGGAGAAAAATGTGTAGCCTCTTCCTCTTTAACAATCTCACTATGATAAAGCTTACCATAAACTCAGTTACTCTACAGTAACACTAAATATTGTTATCTGCTAAATAGGTTTGGTCTAATTCTTTCTGTTTTTTGGCCAGTCTTACACCTTGTGTGATGTCACATCAATGCAAGAGGTAACATCAGTTTTAAACAAACAAACCAAAAAATCATCTCTAGCTATGTGCTGACACATCAGTTGTGAGGAAATCACAGCTCCAGAACACTTTGTCTGCCACATGCCAACAACTTCAGACATCCCTTGAAGAACTTTAGTCTCCCTAGTTTCATGCTTGATGAGCATGATCAACCAGGAAATAGAGAGTTCAAAAGTTGTTCTAGTTTTTCACATGAATGAGCTGCATATAACCTACAGATCATGCCACTGCTCTGCTGGTAAATATTTATTTGTTTTGTGAAACTGCCATATGACTGTCATATAAATGGAGGAATGTGGTGTTTTCCACTGACTCGTTCAAACGTGGTTCTCATTTTGGAAAAAAAGCGACGCTTGCAGTTACCACGAGATCAAAGAAGAATCACTCAGAAATAGATGTAAAAACACCATCAATAAAATACCTTCGTTCTCTTAATGCTTAGATACAAAATACAGAGGATAGACAAAGGATTTATGGGATTCTATCCCATAACAGGATGGCATTTCAGGTAAATGGATGTTTTCCATTTATAAAGGAAATGTGTTACTACATTGTGAATCCTTGCATCTTATAAATTGTAGCCACAAGCTCTAAAAAGGTAAATCCCTTCACAGGCATCAAACTAAAGTCTGATGTTGCCTGCCTTAAAGACTGAATTAGTTATGGTTCATGCTGCTAAAAAAGAGGAATGTTCATTGTTCTACTTGATGGAACTTTTGCAGGCTCATTTGAAGCTGCAAGTCTCCATTGGCAAAATGCCACAATAATCAGTCCTAGTGCTTTCAGTCTTGCAAGACAAGGATGCAGAACAGAACTTGCCTCTTATCCCCACACTTTTCTCTCATTTTTTTTTCCCATTTCATTTCACAGAAATGAAACAGGAACCTCAGGAACCTTGAAGTTATTTTACTTCACAAACTACTAGCATCTTTGCTGTACTATTTTGTAGACAGAACTTAGGCCTCTGAGAACATCACATTGGCACCTTTAGTCATTAATGAATGTGCTCAAAAAGCCCTGGACAATAAAGTGAAGTTTGTATTTCTTGCATGAAAAAAGTTGGGCTTACTGTATTTACCAGAGAGCCCAGTTCCCGTTGCTTGCTTTTCACCAGATAATTTATTTGCTTGCTGATCCACTTGGGTCTACATACGCATTTCGTGATCTGTCTTCAAGGAAAAGTGCCTTACAGTGAAACTAACATTCAGGTAATAACATTTTAATTCCATGGACAATGAAATCTTTTCCTACAAGTTTACCTCCTTGCTGTAGGGTATTTCAACAGAGAGAAGTATTTCCTCGGGCTTCACTGTTGTCTTTCTGTATCCAGTGAAAAATTTCTCATCCATCGTGATAGTCCTTTTGCCTTCTGCAGAGCAAGAAGAGATCAATGGCAGATGAATAACTAACTTGGATGAAGAATGACAACAGTACACGTGAAAGAGCCTTTGGCCTACACAAATCATTCTTCGCATATCAGGTTTTTTTTCCCCACCCAATTTCACCAAATTAGAAAGGATTTTCTCAGCTTTACTTTGGTCCTTATGTAATTTATGACAGTTTTGGTGTACATATGAAGTTTTATCTGCACAGGAACTGATGAAAAGAGTTCTCTCAAAGTCCTCCCTCCACTATCTAATGAAAGCTGAGTCTCCAAGTGAATCAGTTTCCAACATTTCAATGCAAGTCCCTTCTTTCTTTAGCCTGCATACAAATGCATCACAGGAGAACGTCACTGAGCAGTCAGTCTGCTCCTCAAATGGATCCTTTATGAAAAAAATTCTTCCTAAGAGCAACTACAGATTGAGACATTTGGCTTTCTTCAAAGAAAAACAAACAAAAAAAATACAGGTTTTAACCTTTATCTCAAAAATCCACTAGTATCAAAGTATGATAATGACAGAAACAATTATATGCCTTTTTTCTTCATGAATAGACACCTTCAACCAGCTCTTCACAAGGATGTTTCTGTAAGTGCATGCACAGTACTAGAGATTCATTCTGACAGAGAAGTTCAAAATTCTCTGGGAAACCAGCCTTAAGTCTAAAAAAACTTGAAAGTCAAAAAGGGCAAAAACCTATTAAGTTAAACTAAGAATAGTTTATGTATTACTAACATGCATTTTCAAGTTCTGACCTGACCTAATGCATAGGAAAGGACAGTCGACTATTTCATCGACCTCACCATCAAAAAGAAATGTAAGTTACCATTTGATACCAGGGTCAGTTTGCTTCCACTTGCCATTAACACAGGATTTAAGTCAGAGATTGGGCTTGCTGTCATTATGTTCCCACCAAGAGCCTAGAGTGACAAAAAATGCATTAGATAAATATTAAAAGAAACTGAAGATACAACAATAATGTCTTGTAATCCTACATTACTTTATACACTTCATACATACACTTCATGCACAAGTGGTTAGTTAGCCTTGAGTTTGCCTTTATATTCTTTTTGCTCACTCAACAATTTCAGGCCTTTATTGAAGTAAGAAAACAGAAAACCCCTGAAACCAGTTGCTGTCCCATCAGAACTAAGATTTATCTGAAACAATTTTCGGAACAGTCTTTGGGTAATGCATCAGAATTACTTTATGCTCAAACCACATATGCCCAACAATGCCAAAATTCAATTGCTGTAGCTGTAATGAAGGGAAGATCCATAAAATTATGTAGGGTCTTTCCAGTAATGCTGAGGAAACAAAGTCTTTGGACTGCAGTACAAATACATGGCATAATAACTTGTTGAATAAAGTCTGGTGTAAAATAAAAGCAGGCCAGCTTGCCAGAGCTGGTAGAAAAGTCAAACAGTAGAATAGCTCAGTTGGAAGGAATGGTCAAAGGTCATCCAGTCCATTATTTTTTTTTAGCTCTGTAAATACATTTTTGTTAAGTCACAGCCAAACCTCTCTACAGTTTCCCCCACTTATCCCAATAACAGTAATGGAAGACCTGCACAACCACTATGTTGCCATTGCTTGCTGAATCTGTGATATCACTGCAGCAGACACCACCTGAGACCCCATGTTGCTATCAATTCCTGGGGTTGTTTTATGTGCAATTTCTTTTTTTGCCTGTGTTCTTATATGGGGAGCACCAGGCACAGCAATGCTGGATGAGGGAGGCCAGCTCCTCAGACCAAGCTTTCAGTTCCAGTCCTCAATACTCCTACATCACTTACTGCAACATTCCTGATCTGCGGCCCTGCAAACCACCGTAGCTGTTCAAGGACGGCCTGGAAGACCTCTGTTTTGTAAGAAGGAAGCTCTGCCACTGTTTTTCTCAGCACCTCTTCTACTGAGCTTAAAGTACAGGCAGCGCCAAAGGTGACCCCTGTAAACAAACAAAAAGTGTTGTTTTTCTTCTCCCAAAAGTCTAGATATGGGAGGACAGTTATAACTGTGTCTACAAAGCTTAGATGCCACTAATTTAATTAGGCAGTAAGGGTTTGGTGAAGACGCTCAAAGTACTTTTTATGCATTGCATGTAAACATCACATCCTCAGAACGAATTCTTTTAAATTACAGCTCATGTTGGTATTGCCTCTCATGTGACAGTAACCCACCACCCTTCTGCCTCACTGTAGTAGGGCCCCACGCGCTACATCAGCTCAATTACTTCTATTTGTAAGTTTGACCTGCTTCCACCACAAAAATAAATATAATACTTAACTTAGTCACACAGACCGTGAAATCCAGTTTCTTTTCCCCAATTACTAATTTTAAAATATTTCTAAATAAGAAGATTGCTCATTGAAACCCATTATTAACCCAATCAATATAAATAAAACACCATACAAACTGAGATAAAATTTTTAAAATACCTTCCATTGAAAATTCTCTTTGATTCTCAAATTATTTATACATAGGACTCACTTGACTCCCTGCATGGGAGAAACATTAACAGATATAGAAAGTAGTCTTTAATCTGGGGATTTTCCTTCATACCCTCTTTATTATTCTGTTGGAATCCCCACTCAACAGGTATTCTGCCTCTTTTTTGCTCACCTGTTTCAGTATGTTGAACAGCATTCATTTCAGCGATCCATCCTGGTGCTATTATCACTGGATACAACATGTTCTTTAACCTCATCTCAACACCTTAATGAAAAGTAAGACTCCTTCAGTTACACGTTGGTGACAGAGAGCCTAAATTAACTGTTTCCCATTGAAACGGAAGCAGGTCTATAAATGAGTCAGTTCACTGACCATCTAACACATTGATCATGTATAGTCTTAGAGATAAACTAAGAGTTGTTTCCAATTAATACCAGGAAGTTCTAGAGACTTTTTTCTTGGCTCTCAATAACCTTAAATACACTATTTAGCACTTTTGTTATCTGGCTATTGTTGTACGTAATCCTTCAGGAAAGAAGAATGAATGCAATGAAACAGAAAAATATGGGAGATTGTGGATTAATTGTTCAGAATAACAGAATTACTCAATATGTCTTAACTCTCTTTCTCACCCCTCATGTTTGCAGAACAATATATTATCGGAGAAAACATCAATGGGAGAAAACATTTCAAGTCTTAAGAGTTTACTCCTTGAACATCTTTCAAAACACAGGTTTCACAACCAAATTCTTCTGAATACAAGGAAATTTTATACTATGCCACTCCCCACTTCTCAGAACTCCACAGAACTAGTACAAAGGCTCAGAGGTCTAGGTAAGCTTTTTAAAGTTTTCCAACTGCTGATAATGAGCATTAGCTCTTCCTCTTACCCACTTCCGTGTTCCCTACAACAAGCTTGGCATTGGGGTATTGGGATTTGAGGGCCACCAGTTCCTGGAGAGTTGTAGGCTGGATCCACATTACACGTTCACCTTTGAAACACAGCTGCTTCTGCTGTTTGTTTTTCTGACTCTGCAAAAGTGAGTTCAGATGGAGTTCAGACCCTACATCAAGCCAAGAATCTCTCATGTGCTGCCTATGCCTATACCAGGCCAGGCTCCCTCTCAGTGAAGTTACTGACGGGCACCTGTGATATCCACACTGTTGATCAGTTAGCCATTCTCCATTCTTCCGCTATCACTGACAAGAGTCTCTGTCACGCTGACAAAAGTTTTTCCTTCCTGATTCTGCCAGGTGCATTCTGTTGCCACTTCTCCCTACCAACACCTCTGCCAGCATGCTCCATCATCCCCGAGTTGTGGCAGATACTGGTAGCTTCACCCATCTCAGAAGTAATAAGGTCAGATTCTGGTTCCCTTTTTCATTCCTTCATTCTGTGACCGAAGAAAACAGACTAACATAGCTGTCTCCCAACAACATCAGATCAACTCTCAGGCAGAGGTACTTCTTAGAGAAGAAATAGAGGGGAGCCTAGTTACGGCTAAATATATATTGGGCTACAGTATCATGAGAGCTTGCTAGTGCTGTAGCTCAGGACACATTTGGCTTGATTGTGTTGGGTGCAGCAGCGGAATTAACAACTGAGTTTTGGTTTCTTAAGTATGAAGGAAGCTGTAAACAAGTCACATACTGGACATGATTGTTGGCTGGAACAATTCTGTTGTTACAGAACAATTTCTTTGGGGAATACTACACTAAAAAAGACAGAAATTAAACATGGAGAGAAGCTGTTCTTTACCTAACTTTTGATGTAAGCCAGTCAGATTTTCCTCTTGCTCTACTGAGTGGAGGGAAGTTGGGGCTTTCAAGAAGTTACCTTGTTCAAACATATATTCAGTTATATCCCATAGTTCCTGCTTCTCTCCCTACACTAAAAATGGATTACTGGGTCATTAGCTCAGATGCAATTGTATTTACTATAGAGGTTTACAGATGACCTACTAAACTGAAATCCAGATGCCAGCAACAGTTCCATCCCTTGACAGGCAGTGACCGGAAAGGAAGGCAACCCAAGAGCACTCAAGGACAGGCAGCCAGCTGGGGAAGACACTTAAGACTCAGTATCTTTTAAGCCATTCTGGCTGGCAAGGTCTTTTTATAAAGAGGGAAGAGTTTATGCCCATGCTTCTTTTATTGGTAGCCATCTTTTGTACTACCGTTTCCTCAGGACAGAGACCCTGGGGACATTCAAACTCTGCATGGAAAAATGAAGCCAATGAACGACATACTTGGTCTTTTGGAATTAACTTACCATTAACTCTGGTGGGAAGATTGGTTCCTGTGTAGGATCCAATGGCTGGAACTCAGAAGAATTGAACAGGCTAGAAGACATCATTGTCTATGAAAGAGAAAAATGCAAACTAATAGTAGGTAGAGGAGAAATCTATCTACATATAACACTAACTCATTCCTTTTTCCAATCAAATGCCTCTTAATATTTCATGCAGCAAATAATGGCAAACAGTGAAAAGATGCAACCTGGACCAGCATTCTAAGTTCTCCCAGTTGGATTTTTCTGCTAAGAATAGGTCTGGTCAGAAACCTGAACCTGAACATACTCATCACAGGTTTTTTCCAATCAAGAGAGTCATCACTTTCGCATTGGCATGTTAGATGACAAAGGAACCTTTTCTGAGTTAACATCAGCATAAAAGCTAGGTAAATCCAAAGCGCTTGGCATAAATACAAATTACAACCAACGGGGTTTGGCACAGAGCAAAGCAGAGTTAGGTTCCAAAACATAAGAAAGAAGCAAAAAGTACTTTAAGGAACACCTTACCACCTTGTCCTCTTTTTCATTCATGCAGCAGCCTGGACCATTGGCTCTTCCTCCACAACTCCCATTCTGAAGAGAAACAAGTATACTTCAGCTATTCTGCACAAAGTCAGAAAACTCCAGCTTTTACAGTTATATTCCTCCCTTTTATCAATCCCTGGGTAACAGAAATTTTCAGTAGTATTTTCTCATTAATAAACCATTTTGATGCAAGAACTCAAAGTAATCTTAATTGCTAAAGTATTCCACACAACTATAATCCATAAGAATTCCTTGGAGTTTTCCAATAAATAATTTCTTTATATTCTCCTTCCTAAATTCATTTTACATTCCTACTACCTTATGCCCGGATTCCTTCTTTTGATCCCTCCACCATTTGTACCTCAACTAGTACATAAAATTAGCTCTTTTAATCCAGATATTCCAAGAAGATCCAATGGAACAGTTTATTGGAATGGTCATTAAATCATTCATCATTAGACTATGAAGTTTGGGAAAGATCATACCAGAGAGTTAACTGGTTTTTGGAAGTGTTTTCACAGAAAGGTAGCTTCAATATACCAAAAGCAAGTAACACATTTCTTACAGCTGTCACCATGGTATTTCACCTCACAGATCCAGAAGGAACCTAGCTCACTCTTTTAAAAGCTGTGTCATGATGGCCAGTCATGCCACTCAGGAATATAAGACAGCAGTATTTTTCCAAGACAGACATGCAAACCAGCTCAGACATCTCTGAATACCTGTACTACAGTAAGGCCAGAGGAATGGCTACTACATAAAAACTCTACTAATACAACATTAAAAATTGAGCTTATGGCTTCTTTAATTCAGCTTACCATGCTATTTTCCCTCGTGCTACGACAGCATCCTGTGCCTTGTGTTGCTCTGCCACAGCAATTCGAGTTCTGTGGGGACAAAAGCAGTTCTGAGAAAAATGCGCAGATTCTAAGGGAATTAAGCAGATTTTATTCCCTTTTGAGAGAAATTAATCCCGTGTTTTCTATTTCCAAAGCAAAAATGGGAGATGGGATCTCCCAAGCAAGTAGTTGTTTCCCCTTGCCTGTGGAAGGCATTGTGATGGCTAGGGCATGTCCACTTTACTGACCTCTTGTTCTTGTGGATAGGCCCTAACAATTGAGCCAACTACTCTGGTCCAGCTGCAGCTGTGAAGGCATGTGCAGAGAGTAGAGTAAAAGGGGTGAATATATACAACACCTAATACTCTGCTAGGGTCTAACTGATTTCAGCTCAGGAGACTACTTTAGTCTACTGTGGTTTCTGTCACTTCAGTAATCCTTGGTAGTTCTCCTTCCAAGTATTTGCAGAGTCTCCCCTGAAGCCTATGTCAGGTTTTGGTCCCCACAATACCCTTTGGTGAGTTCTCCAGGCCAGTTATCTGGTACATCTCCCTTGCTTTTGTACCAGACTCCTACTAGTTTCATTTCTTGACACCTTGTTTTGTATTGGAAGAGGCAGCAAACAGCAGGCATCTGCCTTTGCTTATGCAACAGGCTGGGACTTCATGACAGCCAAACTCCACCAGTGACCTCCCTCCATTGAAAAACACACAATTTTCTCCTACCTGCCATCTCCTGTCTTTTTTTCATAGATACATAGATCTTGCCTCTTACCCCATGGCTGCTTATGCTCTTTAAAAGGCTTTGATGAGACACCATTAAAAGACTGTTGGGAATCTAAGTAGACTATATCGACTGGCTTTATCAACCATTTGTAACATATCTCACTCCTGCTTGTATTCTCTTATGTTGAGTATAATTCTGGATAATGAGATGAAATTAATGGGCAGCATTCTAATTTCTGTTTTTACTTTTGATACATAATACCAACGTAGCCCCATGAGTGGCTACTAATCACGGAAGTACCTAGTGAATACTTTTCTTTACAGCCTCCAGAAGTCTTTTAGGATCAAAGTACTAGAGAAAACTTATAGCAAAGCTTCACTTGTCACCTATCCAGTACGAGAATTTGGGGCAAGAGCTATATAGTTGTGAATTCAACTTATTTCCAGAGTTATTTCATCTCTGCTGGTTATCTTTCAAGCAAGCAACTGTCTGATCAAATTTCCCCACAGTCTGTTCCTATTCATGTACCACCCTTTTACACCTTCTCCACATCAGGGATCATCAGCAACTATTCAGCAATTATGAGATTTTCAGACTTACAGAAGAGAATTACAGCACCTGATTACCTGTGATCCAAAAAGGGACCATCAGGTGGATCTTAATAAAGCATTCCACTTCGAGAAACTGCAGTGAGTGAGTCGCTCTTGCTTTTTCAATGCATGAACCACATACAATGTGTCAAAAGTTGGAGCTGGGGTACAGCACGTATATTCTCCTCCCCTTTTCAGGTCATGCTGTATTTTACTAACAGAAAGAAAGACAGACAAAATTCCAGAATAATTTGAACACTATCTGAAGCCACTTACTTTAGCAAACGTCCTATATCCCTCCAGAATGGGTCTGTATCCTGTACACCGACACAAGTTTCCTGCATAGCCAGAGCAAAAGGAAAAACGCTTAGTGTTATTAAGCTGAACATTTATCCTCTTGTAGAACATTCTGTTGTTTCTCACCTTGTCAAATATAGATAAAGCTAATGAAAAAGCCGGGAGGAGGAATATTTCATAAATAATTTTTGCAGCAATCCTACCACCCATTTTCACTGAAATTTTAGATAGAAATTAATTTAGTAAAAAAAACATTCTGCCCTTTTTGGTATTCATTTACCTCAATTATGCAAGTCTAATCAGCATACCAACTATCCAGACTCCTGAATTGCAAAGAGATTGATCTGATTTCCTTTCAGGCCACTGTCAGAAGCCTGGTAATAGCTCTCTAATTTCAGTATTAACAGGATCCTCTGAGGTAATTTTGACAGTCTGATTCTGCCCTATTCCATCGTGTATATTGCTGTCATGGTCCTTTATCTAAGGCTGGCTGGCTCAGATGCTCTCTGTCACTTTGCAAGCTCTTGTCCTAGTGATGAATTTACCTCCACAAGATGTGGAGGGCTCTTATAAACCTCTAAGGCACTGATGACGTATTTGTTGTTAAGCTCAGTGAAGTCCTAATACAAGACTGAGACCACTTGCCACTGCTTCAGGACAAACAGTGAGCTTCTGTGGGACTTGCCTTAGGCCATTTTTGTTTACTTCATAGCATAACCTCATAACAATTGTCTTTCATGAAATACATTAAATGAAGGTGCACTTCCAACCCACTTGGTGAAACAGCTGTTATGAAAGCAGCACTGGTTGCATCTCTGCATGACTGTGATTTTTACCTTGGAAAGCATCTTCTATGTCCTCCATGTTGGGTTCAGGTTTGTTCCGAAGCAATGTGTACATGGACATGACAATGCCTGGAGTGCAAAAGCCACACTGGGACCCATGACTTTTTGCTATTCTCTCCTGGGAAAAGTAACAGCAACCATCAGCTTGTAATATCAAAGCGAGTTCATGGTTGCGCTTTTTTTTTTTTTTTTTAAACAGAGATGTTGCAGAAATCTTACAGGAAGAGCTAAGGCTATTATCAAGTGTTCTTCAATTAGATGGTCATTTAATCTGTGAAGCAGACTTCAAAGAGGAGAGTATACTGAAAAGCTTGCGTCTAGGCTTCAAATTTCCAGAGTAACTGAAAATAACTATAAGCCTCCAATGAGACTGGGAGTTCTTCAGCTTTGCCATGATAGAAAACTAACTGTATTTCAAAGTTCAGTTGTTAAGAGCCTTCAGGGGAGGTATGAAAACAGAAGGTTTTGACTATGTCATTCGTTCATGCATGTCTAACATTTTCTCTTTGTTGTTTGCTTTCCCAGACAGATACAAGTCCAACCCACTGTACAAACTGAGATGAATCATAGTTTCCCTTAAAGGGGCAATATCTCTGACAATGCTGAAGTGTGCTTCCGTAAGAAGTGCATTAGAACACCTTGCTGGAAGAGCAAGACTTCACGTTCCTTTCATTCCTTCCTACCACTGCAGGTTCCTAACTATGCAGGAGGAGAAACCAAGGTCATTCATGGAAAACTACAGCAGGGCCAAAATCTAACTCAGATTTCCTGGCTCACAGTCATTATATAGGCTTTCAGCACAACATCAGTTTTCCCAGTTTCTGATCAAAGATGTGAACCAAGTAGAGCCCCAGAACAAAAGCATTAACAATTTGGCCAGGATAGCAGCAGTTAACTTGCTAGGGCATAACAGAGCTCTGGAACTGACAAGGGAGTTTGATTCCATCCCTTAGCTGTTCCTGCAAGTAAAGACTAATCATGAGGACAGTCTCTTTGCTTTAAGATTGTTACTCTTAATGTTAACTCTTACTCATAATGTTAACTCTTTAACATTATGATGAAGGTCCCAATACACTGGAACATGATTGAGTAGAATAAAAAGTGTGGATACAGGGTTTTAAAGTTAACAATTGAAGTTAACATTAATAGCTTACCTGGACTGGATGCAATCTGGATTTTGTATTTCCTATGCCTTCAACAGTAGTTACAGCTACATGATGCAGAGCACAGATGGGGAAGAGGCAAGCATTGGCAGTATGGTGGCTAAAATGATAAATTAAGGTCATTTTCATTCAACAGTGCTGCTCAGCAAAGGAAAAAGGCAACCAGGAGGGCTGAAGAGTAATCAGAAACTGTGGCACTGGACAGAAGAACTTAAATAGATGTACTGAATGTATTACAAGCAAAATGCTACAGTACCTACTCAACCAAAGTTCTTATCAATTTCACCTGAAGTTTAAACTGAGTATGCACCACAGGATTTGACGTAGAAATTTAAACATCATTATTGCATGTTAAGCTACAGAATTAATATAAGTAATTTATGGGGACACACTACAAATACCAAGATGTTATACAGCTGGCCTACACTCACTTGCACAAAAACATACATTAAGCATAGAGCACTTAACCTTTTCCTTAAAAAAAAACAAAAACAAAACAAACAAAAAAAAACATTTCTAGATGACACACATGAGGAAAAACTGCAGTCTACCAGCAAAATTCTTACAAGAACTAGCTACTGTGTTTCTTTTCTATCAAGACAGAAATAATGACCCTAAAGATATCCTATTGAAGGTCATATTACTACATATAACCATTAAGTTAGATAATCCCAAGTTAAAGTATCTCCAAGCACTATTACAAGTATATCCAAGATTTCAGGGCCTTCTATTCCCCACAGGAAAAATAAACTAAGGCCTGTACCTCTGCTCCATCCTCCTGTCTATGTTCTCCTTTTGGTTTGATTCCACTGCTTCACTCTTACATGAATTAAACACAGAAGAGGAAAAAACATTTCTCAGGAAACAGACATTCTGAAGGCTGCCACAGAAGTAGAGGAATAATGAATACATACAGAAACCAGATTATTGTAGTAATACAGTTGCAGTAAAGATTTTGTCATTATTTGGGTCAGCATAGCAAAAAAGTTATATTGCATTGCAAGAAAGGAACATAAACATTTTCTGAGTTGGGAAAAGGCAGAGGCTGTGCACTGGAGTTCAGAGCAAGAAGAAATACTCTACATCAGCACCGTACAATGCTGTCGGAAAAAAATACCTTCTTGTCTCAGCCTTCTGAGTATATATTCTGAAAATGAAAAATGATGTTTTGGCAGAAACATACATTATATAACACCTTTTAAAACAGTGATATGTCAAGAACCTGGAACTATCCCCATTTCATTTCACACTCTGCCAGAGTCCAGACTGCAAAGGATACATGATTTTCTTCTGAAACGGATCATACTTGGATATCATAACAGTGCAAGCACCACATCCGCCTTCTCCACAGCCTAGTTTGGTTCCACATAGGCCCACTGAGAATACAGGAATCAAGGAAAACAAGAAGAGTGTTGGCAGAAGCCTGCTCAAACAGTTGTCAATCAAGTCTTAGAAACAATTTCTTGCTGGAAACAAAACACTCATATTTTTCCTGCTTAATAAGTTAACTTGACATAAGAAAAGACTCTAAATGCTGGCACATGATCTTTGAGATCAACATCGCAAAGCCCTGATAAGGAAGCAGCCCATGATCAAATAAACTCAAAATAAACAACGATTTCTGAACTTCAACACTTCTCACTTTTCATTTGACTCAGAAAAGGAATGACATATGGGAGACAAAGCTCTTAGTAACTGCTGAGCAGGAGTTGCTCGGGCATGTTGCCACATTCCTGAGACGCATGGTGACATCTTCAGCACCCCTCACTGGTGGTGGTTGACTTCTTCCTATACCTGGTGATTCCTACCACGTGGAAGGCACCCAAGCAGGGCAATCACACAGTGCTGTAGGTCGCAGAGTTTACAACTGACAAAGGCGCTGCTCTTGAACTGCTCTCAAACTACCTGCATCTCAAGAGTCATGGCCTGGTCACTGCAGCATCTCTCTTGGTCCCATTTACGGTGGCTTCCCAAGCAAAGGCTTCTAAGAACACAATCAGTCAAGCAGACTATCAGTAGCCCGGTTTCCGTAAAACTGCAGGAGAGAGAAACTTGGAGCCAGAGCTATTATTTTCATAAATCTCTATGCCTACTTCAGCAGAAATATAGCTTTCTTGTGCGATCCAAAGTTTTGTGACAATAGTGCTAATCTGCCTCAATAAAACATGTTTTTCAAAGTACTTCTCTGCCACTAGCAAGACGTCTACAAAATAAGTTCATCAGAATGCTCATGCACAAGATCGTAACATTTTAAAGAGTCCTATTATCTCCTTTGAAGCTATTTACATTCAATATTAACAAGCTTAGACACAAAAGGTCTAGCAGTGAAAAACGCACACAGGCACAGTAGACAGGTCGCTTGTTTTTCCTTATTTATCTACCCAAGAAACAGATAAAACTGGGCTGCTGATAGTTCTCTTGGAAACTACCAAGAGAAGCATGATTTATATCCTAGAAAACTAGAACATGGCAGCAAAGCTAGAATAAGAATGCATGCTTCTTTCTAAGGAATACACCAACACAGACATGAACAGTCTAGAGCATGTCCACTCCCAGTTGGGCAAACAAAAACTCAGAAAATATGTAATGACACTACCGACAGAACTAGATCTAGTATAGCCAGCCTCGTCACCGTAGTAATAGCCACCCAGCTCCTGAAGCAAATCTGAGTCATGTGTGAACAGCATCTCAGAGGAGTGAAACATGATTGATCTCATCTCTTCACGTAAACATGCCTGTAGTATGTGGTTGAAACTCTGGACTCCAAGTGCAGGTCTCTGGATCACCTTAGCCTTCCCTACGATACGCATTCCATAGGATAATCAAATTATTGGATATAATAGATCCAGAAATATCCAAATCACTGGATGATGCAGCAACCAACTCAAGTGGCTGTAATGTTTTGGCAAGAAAATTCTTTACAGTTTTTGTGAAACAAAGATAAATTTCCTTCAATGTTATAGTCATTTCTATCTTCCAATTGCTAGCAATTCCGAGAGATCGCCCTTTAAAGTATTAACAAATTATTTAAGGTTTATTTAAAGTATTTTTCTGTTCTTCAAGCTTGGAATACCTTCTCTAATCTTTTCTAGAATGAAATAATACCAGGCTATGCAGAGCACTCCCTCCTATGGTCTGTGGACAACCTCTGCCTAGCACTCAACTTCATTGTTAGGCAGTAAACAGTTATGAAATGCTATAGGCATTTAAGGCTTTCTGCAGTTTCTTCTGACATTGGATACGTTTTCTTCTTAGATAGGTTAGCAGAGTTGTTTCTGGGTTCACATCTTTTTCCACCACCTGCAAGAAGGGAAAGATACTTTTTACACACGGAAAACTTTACAACACAGGTAGATACATTAGATGCAAGGAGAAAGCTTAGTGTTTCTTCAACTTCTTTTCAGAAGCAGGGAGTAGAACCGCAGATCAACTGCCCTTTTTTCATTCAGCAGTGTTGGTTATAGGTGTCCAGACACAATGATGCCTTGAATTTATTGAGACAGGGAAAAGTATACATATCATGTAGGCCACAGTGTTTCAGCCATGGCCCATTAAGGCAATCCCTAAAAAACCCTTCACCAAAAATAGCAAGCAGAATTATTTGTGAGTACAGAAAGAAAGAATTGTGTTTTAGACTTGAGTTTTGAATTCTTGATATCTCCACACACTGCATATCAGTCTTACTGATCAGGCTTAAGTGACCTCTCACCCTTCCACTTATCACTAGTAGAAGAGATGGAGAAAATGAGAAGATACACAGAAGACAGACAGAAGCAGCATTGGTAACAGACTGTGCAGGAAAAAAAAAAAAAGCAGTGTAGAAACCCTATTATAGGTACCAAAGGTCAGACAGCAAGTACAAAATGCCGTGAAATTTCTTTTTCATCCCCGACAATGTTAAATGTAGTCGTGTTATATTAGTAGCCATCCAGAAGGAAGTAGTATGAAATCCTAACCAAGGACAAATTTCCTTTGCAGGTTTTGAGTCGGCTTCATCCATTCGTGAACAACACTATTTCAGAAACAGTTCTTCCTTCTGTCCCTGGGATGCCTTCCAGTAAATCACGCAGCACTTGTGTTGCTGCTAGTCAATGCAGTACAGTCTCATACCCTTGCCTCCTGTATACGCATAAGCTAGCAAGAGCATGTATTGGTCTTCTCGTGACCATTCAGTTCGGTGCAAGCACATAAATCCCTATGCAGCAGTTCAGTAAATAGACAGACATGAGCAGGTAATTCCAAAAGAAATACCTGTGACTACTAGTCTCCCATGAACTACTCGCCTTTCACAGACATTTCCCAAGCCAAGAGCCTTCCCTAAAAATCTGTACCCTCACTGTGAGTTGAGTTCCTTCCCGAGATCTTCAGCAATGGCCATTGCAAACCCTTTCAAACCAGTTCCCAAGACAGCCAGGCATAGAGAAAAACCTTCAGAACAGTTTTCCAGATGAATATTTAAACAATATTCACGTCAACACTATCCTTAGATCAAAGAAAATGCCTCAAGAATTCTTCCTGAAAGTTCTCAAAAAACATTCCACTACGTACTCCAACTGAGCAACTGAAGTTTTGGCAAATAGCTGCTTTTACAGATTTATTTTTTTTTAAATACACAGTAAAACACAAGCCTAAGTCTTTATTCAGCAAAGCATGTAGCCACTCAGCTCCACGGGCTTTTAGTGAAGTACTCAAGCATGTGCTGAGTCCCATCATTGCCAAACCTTTGCTCAACTTTACCAGCAAGTGGCTCCTACTATGCAGAATGTCATCATGAACAACCCACACTCATAGCTCAGTCAAACTCACAGCCCAGTTTCCTACTTCACTAACTTCAAACAACTCCACTGTAGCTGTGTATCTGCAATGCTGACAGAGACGTGGGGTCAGAGGTAAAGGTTATGAGTTTGGAGGACATTCATTCGACACACTGGAAGTGAGGGATGCCATCCCAGAGGGACCTTGAAGCACTTGAGAGATGGGCCTGTGCAAACCTCATGAGGTTCAACAAGGCCAGCTGCAAGGTGCTGCACCTGGGTTGGGGCAATCCCAAGCACAGGTACAGGCTGGGCAGAGAATGGATGAGAGAAATATCTGTATTTTGTCTAGTTCCATCTGAAATTAAAATTCCACAGGCTTTGGAAGACACTTAATATGGTTTCCAATATAGACGCCCCCCCCCCCCCAAGCCTTAATATTCAGGATAGAAATACAAGTATCGAGCGTGTTTGAACTAAACTTACATACTACATATGTGACATGCTTTCCAGTTGATGAAACCAGAATTGACATTATTACCTGTAAATTGTATGTGCTGTTTTCCACCATATTGCAGGCAGGCTACCAAGATAACTTTGTGATAGTTGTGTGCCAAGTTTCACTCCCAGCGAAGAGGTGCTTAAAATAAACAACCCTGACTACGAAGTATTCAGCTGTTCCGAGACTATTTCTTGACAACATGACAGACTGGGCTAATGCAAAAGAGTAGTATTGGCTACCATGGAAGTCCCTATCTTATCAACCTCCTCTTACCGTGCAGTTTTGTACTATGACAATAGTATAAGTGCATATGAATATCAGCAACCCATTAGCAATGTGAAGCTGTCATGAATACATACAGCAGTAACCTTTCCCACTGGTCATGCTGTCACAGTCTCTACAGCAAATTGACAGGAATACTTAGTCAGGACTCCAGACAGGTGGATTCATACCCTGATTTGCTACCTGGTGTTTCAGCAGCATTGCCTAGGAGCTCACACCCTTTGATCACAGTCTCTCATATGCAGAAGTGCGCCAACAAACTCCATGTTTGTTGCCACAGACCGGATTGCCAAATGAGTCCAATCATCTGTTACCTCTCTTGGACATTCATCTGCTGGGGGCATAGCTCTAGTGACTTTGGCAGCACAACCAAAAAGGGAACCAAAAAAAGTCACTGGAGGCTCTGGGCCTCCTCCTCCTCTCTGATCAAGTGGAACTGCGGTCCCATGAGCGAGCAGGGAATGATGCTGAGAAAGTCTCGACATGTGGAATGAGCTGGTACTGCTGGTAGTATTAATGGTTTATGGTTTCCTGCCTTTTTTTTTTTCCCCCAACTAAGGACTGCCAAGGTAATGTGATAAAAACCTTTTCACTATTCACAAGGCCAGCTCCAATGCGGTTTTGTAAACAGAGAACTGTGGTTCCATAAAAACTGCTACAAAGCACCAAGGAAGATGCCATTCGCAGCATGTTCTTTAACTTCAGGACACAGCAAGAGCAGATAGAAAGGAAGGGTTTGTTTTCTGCTGTCAGCCTTCAGGACCCACGCTTGCTCTTTCTCCCCTTCTCTGCCTCATCCCACATCTACAAGCGTTTCACAAAAACAGCTTGGTGCAGCTACGTCTCTTTTCTGCTTTATAGATTGCAACACATTTTCCATAAGTTAGCCAAGAGTCTTTTCCAGGAAGACAGACTTTTCTACTGATATACACAGAGCAATGCTCCTGTAATACTTAAGCAATCACTGATGCTGAAGCACCAGCTATCTCTGAATATGAAGAGTTGGAAAACATTCCTATACCTGCCATAAGCAGCATATTGGTTTTGAACTAAAGCTAGTCTAGCACCAGAAGAACAATTCTCTTCCATGTGAGTATACTTAAACAAACAAACAAAAACCTACCACCACCAAACATGACAGTATACTTAGCCTTTGATAGGGCCTGGATTGCCATACATGATTGTGGCAATCCCCTTTCATAAGACTGAAAAAAACTCTCAACTCACTCTGAAAATTTGGGCTCACAGGGAGGGATCTGAAGCGACTAAAACCTTCACGGAAAGAGAACAACACAAATTAATGGTATATCTATCACCTGTCATAGCAGAAAATTCATACATCATCCTGTGCAACTGTTTCATGATCTCATTTACAAGACTCTATTAGCAAGTTATAATTAAAACAAAGCCTCAAGTTTTTAACATCCTTTTGGAAGCTATTAACAGCTGAAGAGTCAGTTAACACTGACATGAACCATTACTGAAATGTGCAACCAAAGCTTCAGGAGTTGTCTGCTTCTTTATAAAATCTCAGAACCGGGGCTGACTTCTACATCAGTATTACACTAAAGAGACCTTGGATTAATTTTTTATCCATACTATGCAAACTTCATTATTCAGCTAGCAATTGATAATTAGATAAAACAAGGCTTTGACATCAAACGTCCTAGGTTTTTTCCAACGCTTCCTTGTTTTTTCCAATGCTTCCTCTTTTTTTTTTTTTTTTTTTTTTACAAAACCTTGGAAAGTTCAAATTCCAGTCTAGCTTGGGATCCAAATTCAGAACTAAAACACCCTGATCGTAGCAACAATCTAATCCACATTTACACATGATTAAATTAGAACGAAAGATCAACAAAAGCAAAATGGATAGGAATCCTGTCCCAATCCTCAGGGCAGCGCACAGACCTTTTTAACGAAATAGAAATATTGTGTGATCCCTCAAGAGATTAAAGTAATTCTCCAGCCCAAAATTAGTTCTGCACGTTATTTACCCCTGAAGAAGGCACAGGGAATGTCCACAAACTCTTGGCCCCAGACTATACTGCAGATATGCAACCTTTTCCCCCCCGCCGCCAAGTTTCTCAGCTGCCAGCTGCTCTGCACGAGTTTCTCCACCCAGGTATCAGACAAGAGGAAAGAGGCAGGGCAAGATTCACACTGAGCTGAACTCTGAACGTGTATTCATAGTTCAAAAGAGGTAGTCTTGACTTGTTACAAGTTGTTGCAGAGCAGAGCCTGCAATGCTAGCTGGGGAAGTCTAAACGGAGAAATGAGACTTGGAGAGAAAAAGCTGAAAGGCGTCCAGTGTGTGCAGGCACCACCTTCCACCCTCCTGTGAGGCACCACGACTCCTTTGGGAATTGTCTGCAGGTGACCTAGGTGATACTTGAGTTTTCGATATATGCAAAACAGGATCAGGTAATGGGTTTTAGATTGTAAAGGTTTCTAGCTTCTAAAATGGAAATGGGATAAATATTGTCCTAAAGTCACTTTTTAAAAGCAAATGCCAAATTACTTACTGAACATATGAATTATAGAGATGCTTATATTTGAGCTACATTTTCCAGGTCTATTGTAATTACTGAAAATATTTCTAGTAAAAGTAGTTGCCTCAGAATTGCAGCAAATTATTGCCAACAAATTTCAACTGTAAAAGGAACATTATATTGCTCTCTGAATAATTCAAAAACTAAAGATAAGGAAGGGAAAAAGCCATAAAGCAAAGCAGTAAGTGTAAGTAGCCTTAACAGTTTAATATTCAGAAGTGATCATAGCAATTTTGCTGGTATTAGAGAACTTCAGAGGAAGAAAAGAAGACTAGAAAAATAAGTCATCAGCAAGCAATCAAGGAGCAAGCTAAGAAGAAAGCTGGAATCTTCCTTACCTTTTTACCATTCACAAAGAAAACAAGTTCATCCCCTGTCTCGTCTGGCGCCATCCTGCACACCTTCCAAAATCGACTCAAATAGGGCCACAGACACCACCAACCCCTCTCCCCGCTAAGAGCAACCCTACACCTAACAGGGAAGTGAGTACCAGCGACACGACAAGTAACATGAGTCTGTCTCAAGAACGTCTGACTTTATTTCTACGTAAGTAACCTGTGAAGCCCCATATTATATAAGGGCCAACGAAGAGGCGTGCCAGCTGCTTTTGGTTGGTGCTTCTGCAGCAATAATAACAGAAAAGGAATTGGAACAAGCAAAGTGACCCGCCCCCTTTTATATAGCAATAGATCAACTTGACTCACAATCCAGCTGCATTCCCTTTGGACTATGCTGCCAAGCTTGGGATACTCAGGGTGCCACTGCAACAGCTGCCAGGAAGTCACAGCATTTTGCAATACAATGCAAAATCTGGGTGGGGGGCATTGTCCAGAGAGAACGGTTGCAGAGGTGGAGGAGAATGGTCTCCCAACTGTCCGTCGCTGAATATTGACGACAAAAACCCTCTCTTTCCTTTTCTCCATGCATAGCCATCCACCTGGCATTCAGGACAGTGAGGTCTTTCGTGTAAGAGCACTTCTTTATCAACTTAGTAGAGTGACTGCAAGGCTCTTTCACCATTTTATCTTAGACTTTTAAAGCTGCAGTGCTATCCACCTGCAAGGACATAATTCAAACAGGTATGTACTTGTTCAGATTAAAAACAATTCTAGAGAGCTGAACCTCTGGTTCAGCACATTAAAAGGAAGCACTGGGCTGAAATCGTAATATTTTCACTGGGCTCTTAAGGCCTTTGTGCTTACCTTTTGTGGTTTAATTATCACATCCTGGATTCAGGTGCATGTTGCCAGTGAAACAGAAGAGCCAATGCAGAATTTGTGTGTCTTCTCTTTTCCTTTTTTTTGTGGTTTCTTCTGGTTTCATATGGTTTATGCAACCATATTTTTTCCTTGTTTAAATCTTCCTGCCTTTTTTTTCCTTCCCCAAAACTGTTGCAGAACTGTCCACAGACCCCTAGACAGGACATGCATCATTTTCATGAATAAGATTTCTAATTTCTTAGTTCCAGTTTAAAACCACACCACGAAACTGCACAATTCCAAAATGCAACAGAAGTTTCCTAGCACAGTAGTTAATCCTATCTGCTCCAGTCTCAGTTCTGTGTCTTTGTTTTCCTTCTTCAGCATACTAGGTCTCATTAGTTTTTATTGATTTTCTAGTTTTCTTAATATTCCTTGAAAATTAAGTCTCTCTGCGAGTAACCTCTCTAGTCAATTCGCTAGACAAGAAACCTAATTAAATTACAATTTTCAGAAACTCTTTCCTTCAGTATATTGGAAATACGCCAGAGTGAAAACGGATTATTTGTACCAGTTTTTATCTTCCAACTCATGTAGTCTACTGTCCAGTTCTTCCTCCAGAAAGCTAGTTTATAACAAGTGTCAGGCATTGTCTCAGCACTTCTTTACAGGTACTCATTTTGCTGAACATAGAGCACACAGCAAACTTGTGCTTAACTCTGGTTGCCTTACTCCACGTTTGCAGGGAGCCTGTGCCTAACTGAAGCAGTGCTGACACCTACTGTTTGGCATCTCCCACTCTGTAGTAGCGTTAGAAAAATAACACTTTTCTTCAAGAAAACTTCAATTCTTCTGCTTTCTATCTGTGTGCAAATTTACAAGAACTACCCTCACATAGCAAGCATCCGTCTCAAAATTAGTCTACACAGCCTTAATACTTTTAAATAGTTTTGTAATATTTTAAATATCAATTATTACTCATAACCACAGGTACCATGTTACAGCAATCTTAAAGCAACTAGACATTACAGCATTAACATCAAAATCAAACATAAGTAGTTTCGTAATCTGTATTTTCCATAATGCAAGATGTTGTCCTTAGACTTAAAAACACCTGTAATCATACGTCATCACTTGTTTAAGGAATCCCACACCTGGCCGTGGTGAGAGTCTAAGAGCTAAACTATCCCATGCTGCTTAAACCACTAGGCAGAATCTCTGGATTTGCCATTGTCAGGTTTATTTTGACCCCATCAACCAACTATACATGTAATACAAAGAGAAATGTCAAGACAAATACACATGTGACAGTGACCTCTGCAAGCAGAGAATATAAAGCTTCAGACCTCATCTCAAGTGTCACTGATCACAGAATACCAAATCGATTCATTCTCTCTAGCTAATGCTATACTCATTTCAGAGGAATTTTCCAAGTTCTCTAAATAACTCTGGAATGTGTAAGTATCTCCTACTGAAGTCTCTTAGCCCATTTGGAGAATCCCACTCCAAACAACACAGAGGATTACCAGAAATAACAGTGCAGAAAGTGGGAGAAAAAAAAACAACAAAAATAAACTTCTATATCATAAGAAAATTTCCATTAGCATAGATATCCCTTAATTTAGATTAAAACTTTTCTCAAATGCAGAGATTGCTTACAAGACAAAGTATTCTGACTTGGCAACCAAAGTGTAGCAGGTTTCCCATTTTAGAAACCGTCCCTTTGCCCATTCATACCTGAGAGCTTCTTATGTTTTAGAGGTTCAGAATTCCCCACGGTCTCATTAACTTAGTAAAAAGTTCAGAGAGTAGCTGATATATTATTACATCATCAGGAAAAAAAGAAGCTAGCTTTTCTCATTCTGACTCATTCTGCAATCCTGCAGATCTAGCTGTTGCAATCCTAATGATAATCTCTTCTGCAGATGATCGTACGCATAGCTCAATAAAGACACTGAAATTTATAGAAACACCATTACTACCTAAGGAGTTCACCACCAGAATTAAGTAAACACATAAAAGCACAATGACAAACAGATGTCAGTGGTATTGAGGAAGAGGATTACACAGAAGTGAGGAGGTTTGTTATTTTGTTCACACATTACTCTTCTGGGAAACGGGACGGAAGACAGTAGCAGCTCCGAAGATGATTCAAGAAGAATCAAGATGAGTTTGTGGAGGCATTTATGAGGAATAGTTTGGTAAAGCAGATAGTAAAGAAAAGAAGAAATTCCCAAGTCTTTAATACAATGCCCAATGTATTGAGCTGGAAAGCTTTAGATCTGGAAATCTCTCTTCAGTTGGTACAGATATCCTTTATGGCGGTGTGCACTGGTATCCTGTTTCCAGGGATCTCAGGACCTCTGCTGTCAAACCACCTCCTGAAATCCAGGGTCAGCTGTAAGATTACTTAGGGCTTTATGTATCATATATGTTACTTGACGAAAATTAATTTTGTTGCTTTGTCATGAGTACTCTCTGTATAAGTAAAATTACAGAAAAAAAAACAATGTATTAATTACAGACTGAATATTAAGGCTGTCTAAGGAAATCTGTTCTTCTTTTATGAGATCTGTTGGCCACTGTTAGAGACAGGCTCCTGGAAGAAATGGACTTCTGATCTGACTCTATAGAGACATTTGCACTTCATTAGCAAAGTCTTCCAAAAGTTCTCCAAGAAATGCAGTCTTCCAAGGATCTTCATACAGGCAGTAGACTTAAAAAAAAAAAAAAAAAAAAAAAAAATCCATAAAACTACCATACAAGTGTGAAAGTAGTGTATTGGTTACTTTTTCAAGAGTATTTCTAGAGGTTAAAAAAATGGCAATGTTGATGCATTTTGAAGTGACGTTTTAAAATTCCTTTCTGGTTACAGATATAGGTCTGAAAAAAGATCATAGTCACAAATCAGACTAGAGAACTTCACTGATGTTTCTGAGAGGGTACTAGCTCATTATTCATGAATCACTAATTGTTCTGTGTTCAGGTTGTAATTGTATGGATACTTTATAATAGTATGTATGCATTTCATGAACTACGACCTCTTCACCTGCATTTGATGATGGGTGGAGTTTAATTATAGTTATTTTCCTAGTCCTACCACCTGACTTCCTCTGACAGCACTAAGAGGAGAACAAACTTGGCTAATTCTGCCTTCAGTGGAAATGTACTGCTTGCCACTGGTCTTCAGAACAATTAGCAAAGCAAGCTCTTTTGTTTCAATTCATTTGCAGTTTTTCTTTCATAACCCAGGTCCAATGTGTCAGTCAAAAGGTGTTTCAGATGGGTAACCTGACAAGCAACTCCTCACGCAGGTTTTTGTAATCCTGATTCTCTGCCTTCATCAATATTGTCTTCATCAGTATCTCACACAACACCTATCAATTTTCTTTTACTTGCTTCCAGGGTACAATGAGATAAATTTGACACCTGTCCTGAAAACCTAAGTGAATATACTAATATACTATAAACGTATCTGGGCATCTCTATGAGTCCTCTGGCTGCCATGTGTATATTGCTGCTAATTACTTTCTCATTTGAGAATGCACTATTTTGATGGACAGTTTGTTCAAAAGACAAGAAACCTTTCACAGCTTTTGCTAACAAAAAAAGGCTGCCTGAATCAACCTAACATTTGACTGTCCCATATAGGAAGGATTTGCATGCTGAAAGTTTGCAAGCAGTGTATGCCTCTTCAAAGACCCTGGCTAAAGAGAGACACCGACTTCGTGTAGTGCCCTATGCTGTGACTGCCTTCTAGCTCCCAAATACCTTCTCCCCTTAAGATGACTGGCAGTTTTCAAAAGCAGACCTATCTAGACTGGACAAGTCTATACGACTTGTTGTCAGTCAAATATGAGAAGACAGTCGCCAAGAAAATTTCAGAAGGGCTTTATTATCAGTATAATACAAAACAGCAGATGCAAGCATAATGCAAAATAGATCATTACTGAAATAGACTAGTTGTCTGAAACTTGCCATTGTGGCCAGCTTATACCTCCCAGACTGTGTTGACTTCTCTTAAAAACAAACCCATTTGAAATAATTTGCCACTAAGTAACAGTAACAGAGAATAAACACCAGGCAGGAAAGAAAAAAACCCAAATGCAAAATCATGGACAGTGCTGGCTCAAGAGCAAATGCTATATACTGAACATGAATCATTTAAAGTGAAAATTTCCAAGGCCCTAAAAACAGCAATAAGATTGAAGAACTACCTTCCAAAAGAAATAGTGCATGAAAGAAATATTAACTGCTTTCAAAATGAAACTTGAACAGTCTACACAGTGGATAATATGATGTGATGCATGTAATTGCAAGAGCTGAAAGTTGTTACTTCAGGTCCAAGAACATAAACTACCTCCTATTGTCATTAATTTGTTTGGAAGCCAAATTAACTGGAAGCCAGTTAAAAACTGCTTAATTATTCCCTTTATTACAGTTCTTCCTATTTTTTTGCATGTTGAAACAGATCTCAAATATTTCTGACCACTTATCGTGACTACCATTTGTACCTTCTAATGACAAATCTGAACCAATTTTCACCTTTCTTTTGGTTTGGAGTGGTTTTCCTTTTTAAAATGAATAGGGTTTTCCTCCATTTGTTTGTATTCCCCATTATCTTATATCCAAACGCAAAAGATGAAGAGCTAAGTTTTTATGGCAGGAGGATATTTCACAAAGTTCAAGCAGGGAAAATAAGGTTATGAGTGATTTGCCAATAACAAATGAATCTTCATAGCTGTTGCAATAAAACATCCAGCATGAGTAAAGCAGACACCTACCACTAGCATAGATTTCTTCTTTCAGCAGAACACTGCTGAAGTATTTTGGATGCAAACATGATTAACAGCCTTGCTAACTTAGATGTTAAGATGGTTTTTAACCAAACACAGCTCAGAAAATACTTGAGAAAATGACAGCAAAACTAAGATGAACTATAAAGAGATATGTAAGACTTCTCGGAGCTACTTTCCCCAGAACAAGGAAAAGGTGTTCTAATGGTTACCAAGGTTGGGATTATACACCCTGATAATGGACTGCTAGGTGTTTTCTGCTTGCTGCCAGTTGTGTTACTAACAATATAGGAAAGTTCAATCACAAATCTGTCTGGTTTCTGCTGAGTAAACCTGAGGCCTCCGTGCAATCATTTCTCAAAGATCCTTCAGATCTGGCCAAAGCATCTAAAGTTTAAATGGTCAGACAGCCAATATTACTCACTTTGATTTAATAAAGATACAAAAGGCTTTTATTCCTTGTGAGAAACAAAGTTGTGTTTTTGCAATAGAAGGTGTTTTTGTAGTGGAAAATTCCAATAGCCTTGCACATTCAAAAGTGATTGTGCGGCACAGCAGTAGGGAGTATGTTAAGCAGATAAGGGGAAGGTCCCACTGTCCCAAAATAAGGGGGATAGCTAAGAAAAACAGGATGAGCAGTACGAAATCAGTAAAAACAAAAATCATGGGCCCTCTAGTCACGAGAGAAGAAGGAAAAAAAAAAGGAAAAGGAGAAATTAATGGTTGGTCGAATAAAATTGTACACATATGGTATAGAAGTGTGTCAAGTAGGTTGTGAACCTGTAGTATTCAGCCAACGAGGAAACGGCAGAAATCAGGTGTCGGGTCATAGATACGCCTGTCATTGCAATCGCAAATAAAATAGCTTCACAGAAGATCCTGTCTGAAGAAAGTTATTGAGATTTTTCTCACATTCCCTTAACAGAGTGTAAACCATTCTATATAGATAAAAACACATTGGAATTGTATCCAGAAATTCCAACCCATTTTTTCCAACCTGGAATATTATGATGGTTCCAATACTAAATTACATACCATACATAAGAACTCCAACATTTCTGTCGCAGGAGAGAGTTCTACCAGTGACCCTGTAACAGCATTGGTTTATTATCACAATAAAATACATCCAAGAAGGAGAGATTTCAGTTTCTGTACCACAAATCTTGCAATCTTTAAATATCAATAATAAAAAGCAAAGAAAAAAGCTTTACGATGGTGATTACTGCAGCAGGTAATTGTGTTTCAGGGAGTAGTGTCAGGCCTGTTATATGCAGGATGCTGCATATTCTATGTCTTAGAGAATATTCAAGCACAAAATAAAAAAGAGTAACCTGCCCTGAGAGCTGAAATAAAGCAGAAAGAACTGACTGGATTCTAGCATCATCAACACCAAACCATTTACATCAAACACTCATATCCTACTGACCTTCAATAGTCATCTAACTTAACCTGTTTTTGCATTTACAAGCTCTGCATGGCAGAACTTTTTTTGGATCAGATATCTATTTCTGCAAATTTATATATTGCATGCATTCATAAAATTATTAATATATATACATTTAATCCATATAGTCCTGAAGTTGGGTTTATTCTCAGCCCCTTTTAATGTGATGGTGAGCAAAATCAATGGAGAAGTGGACCCAGTCTGTTAGTCTCTCTGCCAGTTCAGACCACAGCATCAGGTCTCTGCTCCACCACTTCCACCCTGTGGAAGACAAAGCAGCTACAAAGACTGGGGGAAGAACCACAATCTAGTAGAACACCCATAAGATCAAGGAATGGAAACTATTCTCATACATGATGACAATGATTTCACAAACAGCAGAAATTGATGGCAGACAGGCTTTCATTTGACTCCCTTCTGAAAGCTACATTTTATCATTAAAGGCAGGATTCATTTACCATATTTGTCTCTTCCCATGAGATGTAGCCCTAAACAAGCTGACCTTCAAATCCCCATTTTGATCTATCTAGTGGAGTCATATATTGAGTAGTCTCCACTTTTCCACGAGTAGATCCATTATTTGGACTAAAAGGACATTTCCAGTTTCGTTAATTGTTTATATAGGCTATACCTAACTTTTAGAATATTTTAAATGTATAAAAGCATTGTTTTCAAAGGCAAATTCTTAGAAAACCAGTCTTTTTACACACTCCACTTTTATGTGGGTAACAAAGGGCTAGATTTAGAGTATTCTCTCATCTTACGGAGGAAATTGTTGTGGTACAGAAAAGTTAAATGACCTGGCCAAACAGCTGGACAAACAGTGATGACACTATGGGTGAAATTTTCAAATGCTTTCTCACCGGACTCAGTGGGAGAGAAGTTAAATAAACACTGAATGATATCTGAAAAATTCCACTTAGTGGGAAACCACCTCTGGTTTCACTGAGGTCAGAATCTGAATGCAAATTGTCTGCAACGTTGACTGAAATTTAACATGTATATAGCTTGCTTACACTTATTGGCATTGATGTCCCAGCAAAAAGGATGCAATATAAGAGCAATAAAAACTAAGTAAATAAAAAGTAAGTAAAGTAAATAAAATAAATGCTTGAATGTTTTCCCACACTGACCCGGAAGGCGTGAAAATAACATAAACATGAAAATACAGTGTAATAGTAATAATTTTCCTGGAAATATTTTGTTTTCTTGACTAAGAAACAGCTATAGAGTAGTTTTTTCCACAGTACGTAACATGGTGAGTAGGGAGAGCTTTCCAAGAACAGAATGTTCAAAGACTATTCTAACAATTCACTGATGTATTAGTGAATTAGTGAATGACTTGTGCTGAATAGCTGTATTCACTAATACAGATAATGTTGCAATCTGCTAAGACAAACTGAATTGTTTAATTTATATTTACATATCTTACCTGTATTTCATGACGATGCTATTATGTTAAAACAACAAAAAAATACTACATATAAAATTGATTCCTTTCCAGTTTGGGGGCATGGAATGTACCATTATGAACACTGCCTTTTAATTTACGAGACCTGTTTCCCAAGTTGCAAATTTCTCAGGTCATGCAGCATCAGGTCACTCAGCATTGCCTGTGAGAAAAAACATCATTGTCCTTGATCTCTTTACCCCACTGATGTCAGAAGACGTTTCAATGCAGGAAGGTGACATGCTGTTCAGGATAAACTAAAGGGAAAAAAAAGATTCCATGATCAGGGTCTGCTAATCAGTGAATGCCTGACTCAGCAGCAACTTCACAAAAACAAGCCCCTATTGGGTGAGGAAAGGGAGCAGGTCCTGAACTCAGTTTGCTGGAGAGATCAGCAGCAGTACTGGTAAGGTCAAGGGCCCAGCAAACCAGTGCCTGGGCCCCGTGCCCAGTGAGGGGCAGGCAGGGATGGTCAGCGAGGCACCCAGTAGGGTTGTCCTCTCACCTGCCCTGCTCTGTCCAGCCTACAACCAAGAGCGAGACTGCCGGCCATGAGACAGTGTTGACTGCCCACTGATGGCAGCTCTACCACTCAAAGCCTTTGTTGAGACAAGGTTAAATGCAGCAACTCCTCTCGTAAGTATAAATTATCAAAGATGGAGGAACTGGAAAAAAAAATCATTCCACTGTTTATGTAAATATTAATGGTAAGCAAGTATATACACTGTATTGAGCATAACGTGATCTCCTCACCCTCACTTCAGTCCAAGGCACTCAATCTAGTGGCTGAGCATTAAAATTCACTCTGTTAGTACTTGCTATTTCAAGACAGTCCATGACGGGTGTGTAGATAGTGTAATAACCAAAAGCTAGGGAAAAGAAAGAGCTTAACAACGGCAACACAAACATTTAAATAATGAAAAACTCAGAATCATAAGAAAAATTATTTCAGGGGACAAATGGGAAGGTGATTTTTTCTGTTTCTTTGGGGAAAAAAATAAATCTCTAAATTATTCCACCTCTATCACTTAAACTCTTCTAGCCCCTACCCTGACTGACCAGTCAGGGCAGGATGGCTTCGTGTCATACTCAACTTCTGCGTTACACAGGACTCTTAAAATGCTGCCCTGACAAGCTATAAATAATTAACTTAATCCACAGGGTGCAAGGAACAGGGCAACAGATTACAAAATCCGTTTATGCAATTGACAAGTGTTATATTGGGACATTCAGAACATACCTCAGCTGCCTTTGTCCTTTCTGTTTCCAGTTCCTAAAATGATGATGGAAAGCATTGAGAAAAATAGATGTCACATAAGCAAGATATCATTTAAATATGGAAAGCCTAGAGAGGACTAAAAGAAAAAAAAATATAGAAGTCACTTATTGACAGTTTGTCACTATAGACTTACTAATGCTTAACTAAAAAAATAGTTCTTTGCTCTGTTTTTTCCACTGCAAAAAGTGAAAGCAGTATGAAATATGGTAACCGAGATAAACCAGGGTAAATAACCCACATAACTTGTTTTCTCTTTTGTCCTTTCAATTTGTGATCTAAAAAAGTAGCAGTTACATTGTATGCTTTTTATTTTAAAGTCTTCATAAATCTTTGCAGCACTTCACGCTTGATATATTGATATGTAAAATCTCTGCAAACATTTACCACAATGCAAAAAGCTTCCACACTACTGTAACTGACTAATCACAATTTTGAGTACTATTAAGTCATTTAAATGTCATTATACAATTGACAATATTGATTTCCTCAACTGCAGAAGAACCTCGTCATATTTTTGGTGAGACTTTGTAAACCTCTTCACTTGCTCCAAGCTGAAAAAATCTAACCAAATTTTTGTTGTTCCCTTTCCATATACAGGAGGTATCAAGATCATTAAACATTAAAGACTAATAAACTGCTGATCAGTTTAATATTGCACCTCACACGTTATTTTAAAAAAACATCTTTGATTATGAGAATCATCTGAACGAAGAGCTGACAGTTGTGTAGTGAGTTACAGCAAGATAGTGGAACGCTCTTTCCTCAAGGGAAAGAAGTTACTCCAGATGACACCACGTTTAATAGGGTACAAATCATGCTTCAAAAAGGCCAGGCAGGCAATATTTATCACAGATGGTTTCTGAGAAGGGGCACCAAGTGAGTTAGACTGTAAAGAGGTCTAGAGCTTTCTTCTACTAAGTCAGAAGACAATTATTTAATGACCTATTTTGTATTTCAAGAGAGCTCTGCAACCAGTCACATAGCCCAGCATTCAGTCTGGGCTGAACAATTCCCCAAGAGGGAATGTGTCCTTACAGGGCTTTTTGTCTGGCAGTCTTGCACTCAGATGTGTTGATATATCCAATTTGCAAAATGTATATCCACAGTAAGTTCAGCAGAGGTCAGTGTTTGCACAGTCAGACATCTCACCTACGGTTATGGTTAGTCAACTGGAGATTTCTATCCGGCTCCATAGTTTCTTTTACAAGAAAGGGAAGGCCGGAGCAGATGGCTCCTACAGCTTCCTTTGTGTATCTTTTCATTTCCTTCAGTTTTCAGTTTTACTGCTACCTAACTGTCTTAAGACTGTAAGTCTTACTCCTCTCAGTAATCTTCTGTTTTCTCTCTCCTTGAGTAATCTAGGTTTTTCAAAGAACCACTCATTTTCCAGAGAAGCAATAAAAATATATGGAGAGTGCTCGCCTCAGAGACATTTCTTGAACAGATCCCATTGCTGTTTCATAAGAACCATCCTAAAAGAACAGAATGTATTCTATTTGGATTTCTCTTATCTAGCACTCATTCAGGCATTTTTTTCTGCTGCAAAAATTAGTGTTCACACTAAATCAAAAGAAGTTTCCCTTTCTGCTTAACACAAGTTAACAGACCCTAACACCTGTCCAGCTAGGCTTAAAAGCACGTTGTGAGGAGGCATTCAGGTCTGTTGTGCATAGAAAAATCATATATAGTATCCTTAAAAAAACAAACAAACGGTACTGGCTTCTGAAGCAACTCATTTAAAGTACTTAGAAATGAGAGAGCTTTATGTTATTTATGGGATATATACATTTAATATCTTAACTAGATGTCTGATTCTGCTTTTTTCCCTCCCTCCTGTTTATAGGACAGTGAATTTTCATCATTGAATGGCTCATAACTATATTCACTAAATATAACTTCTTTTATTGTCAGCTTCTCAAACAAAGTGCTCCTAATACATCCAGTATTTTGAAAGGCTCTGTGTTTTCCCCTCCCAAGCTATTACAGTCAGTCCCAGTAAACTGTGAGAAATATCTCAATTTTCTCAGACAGGGTCTTCTGTGAAGCTAATTTATTCACAATTGCAATGGCAGATGTCCTGTGAAGAGAAGCACACAGTAAATCATAATCCCTATTACCCAATGCTTAATTCCTCCTGTGTCCTCATTGGTGAGTACTACAGATTCACGAACTACTCAACGCTTTTCTATACCATATATGTACAATTTTATTTGACCAAACTTTAATTTCTCCTTTTCCCCTTATTTTTTCCCTTCTTTTCTCATGATATCTGTCCTGATAATAAAAAGATCATCTACATATTTGTAACAGTAACAGCCCCTCCGGAGGTTGGAATTGCTCTAAAATCTGCTCTAACACTTGACCAAATAAATTTGGTGATTCTGTGAACCCCTGAGGTAAAACTGTCCATCTGTATCGTTGTTCCCATCCTGTTTCAGGGTCTTAACACTCAAAGGCAAATATGTTTCTGCTCACAGGGTCCCCTGGACAGGCCCAAAAGGCATCTTTTCAGTCTGTCACAGTGAACCACTTATGCTCATGTGGGATCTTGCTCATCAGAGTACATGGATTTGGAACCACAGGGTGGCACTTCTGCACTACCCCATTAATTTTTCATAGATCCTGTGCCAGTTGGTAAGAACCAGCAGCCCTCCTTACACCAGAAGGACAGGAGTGTTAAAGGGAGACATGCATGGTTCCAATAATCTATCTTAAATCAGCGATAAAAGGACTGATTAAAGACCAATTTGTCCCTCAGTTAAGACAGGGTATTGCTTCTACTTTATTGCCTCATATCCTTCCTGCATATCTATCTTCAGGGGAGCAATATTAATTCCTCCTCTATTTCCTTCCTTGACCCACACTATGGGGTGTATTACTTTTTCATCCTCTTCTGTCAGTAACTTCACTGACACCGTTATTCCAGTCTGACAACTTACTATTTGAATACCCTATTTCATCATCAAATCCCTTCCCGACAAATTAGTCCCTGCCTCAGGTACATACTAGAATTGCCCAGTGATTGTTTTATCTCGGTTTAGATTGTTTAGTCTCGGTTTAGAGTCTCCAAAAAGTGGCACTGTTATCCCAGTCCCTTCTACCCCCGTTACCTTTAGGGTTTCATTAGTTAAAGCCCTGATACTTTATGGGCCAGTGATGATCTAGCTGCCTATTATTTTCACCATTTTCTCCATTTCCCATCCTCTGGCAAAGTTACTGGTCTCCTTCTGTATTTTTGTTTTGTTTTGTTTTCCCCCAGCATCCAGAAAAAGCTACTTTAAAGCCTTCTTACCTAAGTCTCCCAGTCTTTTCCCTCCAAAGTTAATGTCATCTTGATGCCACCTAATACAGTACTTATTCCCATAATACAACCTAGATGCCCCAGAAAGCATTTGTGGCACAGATAAGCTTCCCCATGCTTCCCTTTATGCTTAGGTTAGATTTACCTTACCACTTCTATTCTCAATTTCTTAGCCCTGTAGTTTTTCCTAAGAAGCCTAGATATACAGTAAAGAGGCTGAGAACACAATCATAAGGATAAAGAATCTACAGTATATCCTTCTGGTGGGACAACACCCCAGACCCAGTCAGAAAATTTCTTGAATCATTTACCACCCTTGGCTTCCCTGAGGTTGAAGTCAGTAAGCCTCCATTCCTTGTTGTGCCCATCATTGTAGGCAGTTAGGGTCTGGCTCCTTTGTATGATGCAGTGGGTTTTCTTCCTCACAAAAGAATTAGTGTTCTGCAGATGAAAAGCAAGATGTTTCTCATGTTTGCAATTCAGTCAGAAGCTACAGCTATTTTATCTCAGCAAATGGTATGTTTTGCTTTCAGTGGTACCTCTTATCTGGCATCTTCAACAGACATGAGAATATGCCCAAAAACTTGGGAACAGGACAAGAACAACGGTGGATAACTCCAGTGATGAAGACAGAAGTAGGAACAGTACCAGTAAATACATATTTTAAAAAACATCTGTGTTCATTCATTTTTGCAGATAGCTAGTACTGGGCCATATAGTACTATTTTCTGTGTAGTAACTTCAAGCTAGTATGCCAAGAACTAAAATAAGCTAATAAATATTGGCTAACATTTGCACAAGAGCTTGTAATTTCGTTGCCTGCAGTTTTACAAGTAAGAAAACATGCATCACTAAAAGAGATTCCTGTATCATATAGTGAATATCATTCTTGAATTATATAATGGCTCATATAGCACATCATGAGTAGAGTGGGAATATATGATAAATAATTATCTCCATAGATGATAAATCCCCATCCCCAGAGATAAGTATTCCAATTTTTATAGTGTCTGGGCTAGGGGACTTTCTTGTTTTGTTTATTTTTTTTAATTGACAAAAACATCCACCATTTCTACTACTTTCTATTAACATCCACCATTTCTAGTACTTAAAAATATATCTTCCAATTAATTTGTTGAAATTCATATTACAGCTTTTCAGCAAAAACTGGTATCTTTGAATTTCATTTATTCCAGAGTCTCATAAGAAAAATAAAGAGTTCTCCATTGTTTACTTAAAAAACAGTCTCTTTGAGCTTTACAGAGCTAAATTAAGCAAATTCCCATGACTTTATCTCCAACTCCCAGACTCCCATCTGTGGTGGAACACAGATGAAAGATAATTTTTCTTGCATTCACTGCTGTACATACACAGAAATTCCACCAGAGTCAACTAGCTGATATAGCAACAGACAGGAGAGAGCACTGAGAACAGCGAGAGCTCATTGTTCTACTGTCCTGCAAATCTGTCTTTTCAGTTGACTATATTTTTCAGATATTACCCACAATCATCTAGCACTTCTGTCACAGTCCTATATTCTCATTTATCAGTAAATCATTTGGTCTAGTGTTGTTATTGCAGAATATCATCTGCCAACTTTGGAGCGCTCTTTATAGTTACAGCTGACATACACAAATTCAGGGGAAAGGAAGTCAGTCCCCAGCCCTGATGTCTCATAATTCTTCCTAGACAGTGAGAACTGCCTTGAAATAAGCAGGGCAGTCCAGCATGAATTGTCCTGCAAAGAAATTCTATTCCAGAGCTTAACACTTGGAACACTCCCATCATGAAGAGTGTTACTTCCATAAATGTTCACATCTCCTTTGAAGGTTTGACTTTGGATCTTATTAAAAGACCACTCATAGAAATTGCAAAACCTTGGTAGCCTTCACAAAAGGCTGTGGAACTGAGCAGTTACACACGGTACGCCAGGCATTAGCAATTGTGCAACCTTTGTAAACCCTTGTTTGTAATTTTAACCTCCAAATTTGTTTGCTTAATAGTTGGAAAGTGGTGCTGATGAAATATCTCTTTGCAGCATGATAGGCCATAGTTAAATTGCCCGTGGTTCAAAGCCAAATTAGAGGAAAAAAAGGAAATGAAAGCCCTCACAGAAACACTATATTGTGGTTAAGCTATATTGATTCAAATGTAGGTACATATTTCCTGGTTGGTATTTTGCATATTCCTATAAGGTAGCCAGAGCCCTTACTAAGTGCTACACTGGCTCTTCTGCAGTTAAATCTTACCTTTTTTCTCTCCAGTCTTCAGAAGTTCTGCCTCAAGGTTTGTTCCTTTTAAATAGATAATATACACAACCTAACAGTCATCGCTATGGACTCTGCAGGTCTGGTTAACATCAATGATTTATTGCAGTTTAGGCTCCAGAAATATATGCTGCTACCTGAAAGACGCATACTGGTTCTTCCTTGTCCTGCTAGATTAAAACCTTTGGTTAACAATGATGGACTTTTTCATGTATATTTACATGAATAAGACCCCATGGTGAGGGGTCTGGAGAACAAGTCTTACGAGGAGCGGCTGAGGGAGCTGGGGTTGTTTAGCCTGGAGAAGAGGAGGCTCAGGGGAGACCTCATCGCTCTCTACAGTTACCTTAAAGGAGGCTGTAGAGAGGTGGGGGTTGGTCTGTTCTCCCACGTGCCTGGTGACAGGACGAGGGGGAATGGGCGAAAGTTGCGCCAGGGGAGGTTTAGGTTGGATATTAGGAAGAACTTCTTTACCGAAAGGGTTGTTAGGCATTGGAATGGACTGCCCAGGGAAGTGGTTGAGTCGCCATCCCTGGAGGTCTTTAAAAGACGTTTAGACGTAGAGCTTAGTGATATGGTTTAGTGGAGGTCTTGTTAGTGTTAGGACGGAGGTTGGACTAGATGATCTTGGAGGTCTCTTCCAACCTAGACGATTCTGTGATTCTGTGATTTACTTTAGTGCCAACTATGGGATGATCAAGAGGAGATCTGAATGTTAAAGTTTAAGCTCAAAGTTTAAAAGTTGATCTCAAACATTTTACATAAAATTTTAAGCCGTTTAATTGCACTAACAAAAACTTTGGTTGTAGACATCAGGCTCAAAATCACTTTTCCTTATAGTTGTAAAAATTTACACATCCTGAAGGACTCTAATCCCATTCAAGGTATAATAAATAAAGCACTAGTGACTGTAACACTGAGACTGTGTGCCTGCAAGTGCAGTTTACGCATACTCGATTCCCTGTTTATTTAATATAAACAACTAAAGTCAGAACGATTTTACAGGTAACAGTGCTGTGTTGAAATAACAGACCCTGGACTACCCTACAAATTTATGTTTACGAACAGGTGAAGAGTCAACTGTAATCTGAAACAATTTAAGATAGCTTCGAGTTTATTTCCTTCTTCCATTAATGAAGTGTCATGACAGCGTCAACAAATCACATCCATGAAAGACTTTTGTTACACAAACTGTTGTGGACAGGTAACAGAGGAGCCCCAGGCTGCTGCAGCAGGTGAATCAAAGAAAAACAGCCAGCGTGCCATACTGGCCAGAGTTACTCGTTCAGAGTCTTGTTGCCGCTGCAAAATAAAATTTTGGAGCCAATACGACACCTCATCTATGAACGTCTCCACCACTGCTCTCCCAAACTGTTCAGCAGCCATACTTCAAAGCCAGTTAACAGAAGGACCTCTAAGCCTAGCTTAGCTTGCATTTGGATTGAAAGAAATATTTCTACTGAGACTTTCATACAGATTCAGCTGCTAGTCATAGAACATGCTCTCTAAAATATTACTTCTGATGTTAAAAAAAATGACATTGTTGATTTTTTGTTTTTTGGGGGGGGGGTATATTTTTATTAGAGGAAATTTAGAGAAGCATTTTCTATAAAGAAATTTAAAGTTTGCCTTGGACCCAGATTTACTGAGAAAAATCTTCCATCTTCCACAAATATAAATCCCTTCCCACAAAAAAAGCTCACAAACAAACCTGATTTTGCCAGTAGAGCAATACGTATACCAGAGCTGGTTTAGATCACCTCCCCCCCCCAAGCAAACTGATGCTACAGAGGACAACGTACAGATAGACTCAGTGTTTCCTTTGCTCAGTAGTTAGTGGGACCACAAAAATAACCACTATCTCAGGTATCAATAAGCACAGTGAAATTTCTCTTAAATCCCACAAGATGGCAGGAGAGGCAAAGAAATTTAGAGTTGGAAATGCTTCCAGTCTTTCATGGTTCTCCTCTGTGAAGCTATCTCTATATGAAGAATTAAATGTAAGATATTTTAAAATAAGATTAGAGCAACCTTGAAAGAAGTATCAAGAAGTCTTCATAGATCTCCTAGAAACAGTGACATGCTAATTTGGTGACAAGACAGCAGCACTAAGAGATTTAACCAAATAATCATTCATTTGGGGACAATCTCCAGAATTTGTTTCTGGTAGGAAAAAACCAAAAAAGAAGTAGACTGAGGAAACTTTAACAATTGATTATATATAGTGTTTATTTTAAATATCAAAGCATGCAGGAATTTTGTCTGCAGCATTCTCTTCTTAAGTTAGTTAAAACATGAAGAGATGAAAAGCATGGAAAAATACAGTTTCCAAAGAAAGGTCAATTTTTAGTCCCTTCAATTTACCAGGTGAATTCTCTCCCGGATAAGTAACTTATAAGTAAAAATCACTGCCCAGACCTCATGCACAATTTCCTGATTACTAGTAATAAGTTTTCATTCATTCCAAAAACTGACCATTAAACTTGAGAATTTGACCAGTAAATTAACCAAAAACATCTCACTGTATGAACAGAAAACCATATTTCTCTACGCAAAAATTTCAGTCATCCCAGTGAAACTTTCCTATTACCCTACTAGCAAAGGGATGGTTAGAATCTATTAAGCTGTGTTCACACAGTGCAGAACTACAAATTTAGGGAAAAAAAATCTAATCAACAATCTTATCAGCAAACCTCCTATGTTGCAAGAAACATTTTTGCTATTCCTACCTACTTTGAGGAAGAGATTTCAAAATATACGCATCATGTTGAGTAACAACATAAAGTTATACTATTTTCCGGAAATAAAAAGTATATTCAGCCAACTAAACTGTTCACTGGAACAAAAATCATAAGATAACTAGACACAGACACAATAAAACCCCATTGCAAAAAAATGCGCCACCTCTGACAAGCAGTGTGAGGTCTTGTTGAATAGGTTATGTAAATAACAAGATTTCTTCTTGAAATCTTCTGAAACAGCTGCCAGCATAACCATTTCCTTTCTTTTAGGAGACAAGAACATTCCTCTCTATTTTTGAAAACTAAATAGTTAAAAACACCCCAGAAACAAGACGGCTGTTATTTCAGCAATAACATTAGGTGACTGTTATCAACACGACTGGCCTGATTTCCTCACAAAGGAAATAAGAAAGCCATCTAAAAGGAGATTCAGGTTTTTCTATCCTTTTTTTTCCTCTTTTCTTCCAGTGAGTGACTTCTGCTATTCTTTCAAAGTCACCTTTTTTTAATCTAAAAGCAAAAAAAGTACCTACTTGCTAATAGAACTACGTTAGATTGCAAGCAGGGTGGCAAAACTACTACACTATTCTTTCACAGCACTGGCTTCAGGAAAAGTTTTCTTAAACCAACCTCGATGACAGAGAGATTACCCTTAAGAGAACACTTAACGCAAAGTAAACTAGTTTTTCTCAGTCCTGCTTGTAAGCAAAACTGTGGAATGCCTTGGGACTAGAACAAAAGCCTCCAACAAGAACTGTTGTCACTGTTATTCTACGAAGAGTGGGAGGAACTGGGGAAGAATGGCTTTATCTGGTCTATTTACATTCTGCTACTCTATTCTAGAGATAAATTTTAATAATACAAATAAAACATTTTCCTTAATCGGCAGGCAGCAAAAAGACAGAAGACTTTTCTGCCCACTGTCATTCTTAACTAAAGATGGCAGAACTTGCACACAGCTTCAGAAGAGCTGCATATCTCAGTTAATTTTTCAAGTCAACGGTTCCATACGGCACAATTCTCTGGAATAATCTTTTGGGCCCCAAAAGAAAGCGAGGAGATACAAACAACAAACCAACACCTCACAAACTTGCAACACTCCTGCCAAGTAGCCATTTGTGAACACAGCAAGTAGTAAGAGAGAAAAATTTAAGAACACCCCTTAGCCAAGAAGCTCTTAGCAGTCGCATCTAGCTTACAACTCAGGCCTGCAGGAACGCTACGACTTCAGGGAGAGCATCTATCAGAACTCTACACATTCGGGCATCCAGTCAGCATCGGTTCACTGATAGACCTGGAAAGACTGTTAGGTTTGAGACACGAATAAAGTTGCTAACTACCTGTAATAAAAAGCATTAAGATCCGCTGACTCTTAGACCGAGTTACACGGACAAAACAGAACAAATGCATACGCATACTTCTGCCTCACGCAAAATTAGAGGATACCTGCCACAAAAATCACCATCAGGGGAAAACCAAGACGCCGCCATAGCTGGATTTACTTCCTACCGCTGCGATACAGATTCAGACAAACCACAGCCAGGAAGGTTACATTATCATGCAAGAAAAAACAGGGGTTACGAAGAATTCAACCTGATGGTCTGCATTCAGCTCTCTGTATGTACCAGTCATTCCCAAGTAAGCAGATAAATAAGAGAGAATTCAGCTTTCCTTGCTGATGGGTCCAAATTCTGAGTTTCTCTACACTGCAGGCAACGACGTAGGAAAACAGTACTAGGAGTGATCGAGGCACGAGGACACACAACTGTCCCCCTCTAACTTCAGTAAGGATGGAGGGCTACGATGAAGATGGGAGCAAAGGATCCTATAGTTAATACTGGAGCACAGACAGGCTGTTTCTTCTTACACGATCACCTCTGCCTTTGTAGATTTTCTCCTGACTTTTAAAACCAGGCATCTCTTCCACAACCGCTACTTCTCACTCAGTTGATCACTGTGCAAACACTGCTTTATTTTGCCTCACTCCTACCCTAATACTATTTTCAGTTGCCTATCATAGTAGGTGACTTGGAACGAGAGAATAAACACGCATTTGTTAAAACAGCCTGATTCAGTTCATAAAAATAGCTATTTACTTCTGTAAAGAAAAGACTGGCCTGAGGCAAACACAAGGTTGAACCAAACAGTTTACGTTTGCAGTAACCTGCAAAAACGCGACACAGGGCCCACTTGTGAAAGCAGCAACTGCTCCGGTGATCTTAAGGGCATGTTCAAAACTGAGCGTCGCTTCAAAGAACTCAAGAAAAGGTCCTGTTCTGCATCAAGACCAGATTAAAATACGGACACATCAAGGATTTAAACTACTCAAAGCTTCCTCAAGATTATAGGCTTAATGCCTAGGAGTTGGCCTTGATGATCCTTATGGGTCCCTTCCAACTCGGGATATTCTATGATTCTAATGCTTTCGACTAATTGTATTTTTTTTTTGGTTTTTGTTTTTCTAATTGTAATGTGAATGACCCCATGAAGGAACTCTTCCAATGGCATGGTATTCCTTGGTCACTGTAAGGACCTCTCGACTTCCTTCCTGCACTCTACAACATCTCACAATTTAAGCTGGGTGGTTGACCTGGAAAAATTCTGCCTCACACGATAAGACTTTTGAAATTTCAAAAAAGACACAACAGCTAAGCACACCATCCCTTTAAAAATGAAATAAACAAACAAAACCCACAAAGAATACAGAACTCTTGGAACAGGTTTTGTTGTTCTAGTGACAGTTAAAATGCACAACACTTGAGGAAGCAAAGCTTTTTCCTCATTTGAACTCACTCAGCTGGCACACGATCCCTTTCCCACTCTCCCAGTACCTCCAGACCAAAACAGGACCCACTTGTCTCGGGCTCATTGTTGAAGCCCAGTCAGTTACAGCTGGAAGGCAGAATATTTCCTGGCAAAACTTGCCTCTGGGATACTTCCTCACATGAACAAAACGTACAGACTGATCGGGTACATTCAGCCGCAGCAGAGCTGTGGTACGCTTATTACACACGTCAGTATATTTAAGCTGCGTAAGAAAGCGGTACCTACATAAGAAAGTGCTTAAATAGTTACACCGGTAATTAAGCACTAGCACATGAACTAACAGAGGAAACATTAACAGCAAAGAAATCGGAAAGACGGAGCTGTCCTGACCACCAAACAGCATGAGAAGATCCTTCTGCTACTCAAAGGTCTGAAAGCCAGATTCTGTAATCAAGGTATTGATTAGAGATACCTAGATATCCCGCTTGACCACGCTAAGCTTGTGATTGCATGTCCACGGTGAGCAGCTACCACTGGGCATAAACACATAAAACACTTGGGTTAAATTGGGGGATTTCACTGGGGAATACCTCTATGAACTTCAAAAATGTTGCCAATTTTATCTTTGTTGCACTTTTTTTTTTCCCACTGGGTAAAGGAATATCTACAATGGTCCAGAGCTCCAAAGGAAAACTCTCAGAATGTATCTGTGTCTGTGACCATACAAGAGAATACTGTCCAAAACCTAAGCAACAGCAGCATGTGATAAAATGTTTCCAACTACAGAATATCTCCGGTTATTTGAGTCAAAACAAAGAGAAAAACTTCAGCCCTTTACTACTCCGCTCCTGTCTGCTGACTGCTTCAACCACTGCCAGAGTTGGGAGACTGTTCCTACAAACCTTCTTTAGTTTAGATCTATGTTAGTCACGAACAAAACCTGAACAGACAAGATACGCCACCTCTCTTTCCTCTCTTCCTTCCACCAGCAGGTCAGATCAATCTGCCAGCTAACGAGTCTTTACCCTCTGGCTTGGGAGCTCTCTGGAGCCTGCAGAAGTTCATGAGTAACTGGAAAAATCATACAGATATCAAACTTCAATGTTCTGCACAGAAGTCCATAATTTCCATGGAATACATTTCAAGTCAAGAAGGTAGAAAGCTGTTACTGAGGCATTAGAATACTGCTTGTATTACCGCGATAACTGGAACTTGTTCAAAGCCTGTAATCAGACACATTTGATTTACTGTCATTCACACCTATGTAATGAAAGCCCCTGGTAAAAGACTGGCTTTGTAAAATGTCACGTTTCCCCAATGCTCATTCAATACTTTAACCTCCTAACAGTTTGTAAACGTGTTTTCAATGGCCAGAAGAGACATTCTACAAATGAAATACAGAAGTATAAGAGTGATGCCAGCAGTCCAGTCTGCGACCATAACAGCACTGCCTACACAACACATTTCAGTTCTGCTAGAGATGAAATAAGAACAATGAAATCCATATACCAGAGGAGACCAGAGGAGGAGAAAACAAAAGAAAGAAATAAACAGGCTAAAGGACTGCTTAATTTTACCTGCAAGAGAACAGACGCAACCGAGTCACTGACCGCACACTATGCACAGTGGCCTCCCCCTTCCCTCCTCTGTCTCTCCACATACGGTGAAGAGTTTTCTCTACTTCTCCACTAATGGAGAACTAAGCAATATCGTTCTAGTTTCTTCTTAAAACTGTTTCAAATCGGTGCCAATGTAAAGGGAGTTTCCTTAGAACAACAAATATTTCTAAAGCTTCTTTTTATCGCTATAGAGAACATAGATAAAATATAGATCGATAAATAGATAGATAGATAGATAAATAGATAGAAGATAGATATCGCTACCACTATTCTTTCAGGCTGAGTTCAGCAGCCTGCATTTACCCCCGTCACACACCTGACTAACACGGGCAAATCCCACACACGTAGGAAAGGAAAAGCAAAACGCCTGGAACACAGAACAGCTCCTTGCAGTAAGCTCCAGTTGCTAAAATCAGCCAGTCCCATTTCTAAATCACGAACGCAACTGCCAATAGAGATAAAAATTAAAACTACCATCAAACGCGTAGAACAAGCCAAGTCCAGGTGTTTGGTTTCTTTCCCATCGTCTCAAAACATTCCCTGACTAACTCTCAAATACACCATCTGTCTCTGCGGCCATCTTCGCACCTAAAACTCATAGAATCACAGAACACCACTGGGAGGGACCTTAAAGATCCGCTAATCCCAACCCCCTGACACGGCCAGGGACACCAAAAGAAAATCCTACACACAATAAACAACACCAAATCAGTAGCGCGTCACAGAACAAATCGCGTATAAAAACAGTTAAAGTAAAAACATAATGACTTTACATCAAAAAAAGGATTTCTTAAATTAGCACGGATTATAAACCACAAAGGAATCAACCTGACACTTCACACTCATTTCGAGCATTTCAAGAAGACTGAAAACCTCCGCAAAGTCAAACTTGGTCACATGGCAGAAACTTCGCTTTCTCCACTTCCTGAGTTGAACTTGTAACAGCAATAAAAAACAAAAGACATAAAACCAATACAGAAGCTCATCTGTTTTACCCTGCTTATTTTTTTCAATATGTTATAGAACTAGTCACAAAACAGTCTTAAAAAGATCCAAGGAGTAGAACATGAAACATCTTAGTTCCCCTCAATACAGCAGCAGTCACGTGGCTATTACACTAAGACTGCATCAGCTCTTCCATTCTAGAGGAGCTCCCAACCCCTTGCACCCAAAAATTCACCTTGTGCTATGAACACCCAGTCTCACAAGAAACGAGGCATGTAACATCTAAGACCTAGAACAGCTGAAACAAAAACATACATCCACTAACAGAAAAAAATAATCCACGAGCTCCACAAAACCAGAACAGTCCTACCTCTACACCGCACCAGTGACGAGTACAAATAAATCATTTATAATTGCATTCAACAGTTTATGATCGCCAAAGAGCTATGTATTAGATGCGGAAAAAAAGAATAAAATTACTCTTTTAAAAAAGCAGTTTACCCCTCAGAACTGTTAATCTTCTGAAGCTTAAATTTGTATTCTGTCATCTGTAAACGCACAAACATACAAGTTCATATCATTTCAAGATCGATTCCGATACATTCAAAGACAACTCCTCACAGTAATAACGCAGACGTGTGAACGCTTGGCATAAACCCGTATATTTCCAGAACAGCGAGTGACACCCACCAGAATACGCCAAGTTTTATTTCACTGATGGGAGAAACAAATTAATACAGCGCATTCAAAACTAGGAGTTTTCACAACTCCCTGGGGCAAAATTGGTATTATTGTCCCTACTGCTCAAGTAGGGAAGTTGGAAAAAATAAACAAGCAAATACAACCTGAAAGCAGGTAGACTGATGGAGGCGAGGACAGAAACTACAACTTCTGGCTGCCAGCCTTCTGCTTCCACCGCTGTTGACTTTAAAACCACATCTCGCCTCCTTGTAATCAACCACTTCCACTGGTTCCCCTTTGGGGAAAAACAGATACGTGGTGAGGTCGTGATTACGCCAAAGAACAGGATGCCCTTCGTATATTCGCTGCACCCAAGAGCTGAAGCACAACAACTCCTGTAGGAACCTCCTTCCGCCACGACCCGCATCTCAACAGAAACGCCAAGGGCCGCTGGTTTCACTGGCAGCGCTGGCAGGCAGCAGAGACAGCTCGGCAGCGTTTGCAAGATAACGGCATCGTTCATGTCGACACTTCCAAAGGCAGGCACTAGAAACCGTTGCTCTTGCATTTCACCTCACAAACCCTCTCCAAAATCGCACGTTACAAGTCTGGAGAGTACAACTGGCAGCAGACAGAGGACTCTGACAGTGCTTCCGTGAAAGCAGGAGGAACTGCTCTAACTTGAAGCTTGAGTCCTGCTAAGGCACAGCTGCAAGCGGGAGAGCAAAAAAGTTGCAGGAAAGAGAGGCCAGCAAGAAGCACAAAATAGTGCTGGAAAGGCTGGAATAAGGTATCATCTCCATTAGTAGTCTGCAAGATTTGTTACAGACAGCTTCAGGTACTGGCAGAACCTTGGAAGGATCCATTTTTTTCATCAGACATTAGAATATACCAGCACTCAACAAGGATGAGCTCCAAACACACGTATTCTAACCATATCATTTTACTTGAAATTTTTTTTTTTTTAAACAATTATAAACAGGGTGTCAGATGGCTAACTCCACTACAGACTACACTCTCACATACAAAAAATTCCTGTGAGCCAACGTATTTTCCAACCCTTTCATACTTTCTGTATAACACAACAGTTCTAGTGTGGAGATCCTTCAGAAGTCCCTTTAATTGCTATTTCTTCCTTAGCTAGAATGTATTAATTATAGCCCATTCCTCTAGATAATAAGAAAACAAAAACCAGTGCACTATGAATAGTGCAAGAAACTTAATTACAGAGTCAGATGTCCTTTAGATGTCACTATGACTCCATTAGGGAACAGGCACCAAACACACACACGCCTTGTGTTGTTAGATCAGTTATCAAAACAACGTCTTTCCTTGGTGACTTCATTACACAGGACCCAACCAGCTAATTCATCAAATGCCTGTTACGTTGAGAAAACGTGCTTTTTAAGAGAAAGTCGCCTTTGTGATGTATTTATTACAAACCAGATATGAGAAATAGTTCTGAAAGGAAACGCAGAAGTACAGCACGACTTGAAGTTTGAAGGTCACGTAGTAAGGGTTAGCATCAAGGCTCTCATATCAGATTGCAACTTCTGTTTGCCATCTATACGTAGGAGGAGGAAAAGAATCAAAAAGAAAAACTAAAGCCAACCAGTTCTGTGATAACTTAAGAAGAACTGGACCACCGCCATTCAACCATTCTCATTTAAAACTCGTAAATACTGTAACGTTGCTCTATAACTAAGGAAGAAAATGGAACAAGGGATGGGGATGAAACAATTTCATCCTGCTTTTCAACTTCACCTTATTAAGTCAGCAATGATGCTATGTTAAAGACAAGAATGTATTTATCCCCATTTTCACTCCAGACAACAAACTGAGGATTGCCTACAGGTCTGTTCTTCTCCAAATATCAGACAATTTATCCCTCATCCTTCTCTATTCCCACTACCTTCAGGACACAAAGCTCAACAGCTGGGTAAACAAATAGACTTCACGTACCAGAATCTGAACCACGTCAAAAACATAAAGTCTATTTTACACGCATACCTCAAAGACAAATAACCAACACGGATCTCTTGTCAGCACCACCGCCGTCACGTTTAAATACACTACAGCTGATAACATTTCACAGTAAAACTCCAGTGTACACCATCCCCTCTCACGCAGCAATACCGAAGACAAAGCAGACACGAACATGGACGGATGTACCCAAAACAAACGCATCCAAACCTACCCCATTCCAGATACTCGAGGATATTCTTCTCTCTTCTCAGAGGGGAATTATTACACTCATCGTACAGGCAGATGAGGATATCCAGCAAGGTCTCCACGCTGAAGCACTGCCCGTTGCTTTGAGTCGGCCCATCCAAAATAAACTGCTCCAGCTGCTTCAGGCGCACTTCTCCAGACATGGCTGTTTCACTTTGCATTGGAGTGTCCTTTTTAAGCATACTTCGTCAAAAACTAAAAGCACCGCCGCGTGCCGTGGCGGGGAGCCGTGCCCTTCCACCTCGTGCTCCTCCTGCTCCTCACCTTCCCTCCTCCCGAGGCCTCTCAGCGGTTCAGGGAAGCTGAGGGCTTCATCGCCACCCGCTCCTCCTCTGCTGCGCCAAGGGACGGTGGGCAGCCTGCCTCCCTGCCTCCCGTCCCCCTCAGCCTCGTCAGCCCTCTCGCCTCGCCTCGCCTCGCCTCCCGCCCGCGCTCACACGCAGGAGCCGCCGCCGAGCTCGCGGCAGCCCAACATGGCGGCGCGGGTGGGGAGGGGGGAGCCGCCGCCGAGCGCCGCCGCAGCGCGGGGAGCCGAGCCCGGGAGCCGCCGCTACTGATGGGATTGAGGGGAGGAGGGTAACGGGGGTGGGTGCTGCAGCAGGGAATGCAGGGATACGGGCGGACCGAGGCCGAGGGGAGGGAGCGGAGCGGAGCGGAGGGCGGGGAGGCCGGCGCGCAACGCCCCGCTGCCTGACTGCCCCTCGCTGAGGGGAGCCCAGCCCCGCCTCGGCGCCCCGGGCCCGGCGCCCCGGGGCTCGCCCCTTGCCTCGGGCCGTGCCGCCTCACCGAGCCGGCGGGACGGGGGCAGGCGCCGAGGTGCTGAGGCGCTGAGGCGGGGCTCCCTCACCCGGCCGTCGCCGCGGTGGAAAATGGCAGCGGCGGTAACGCGTGGCCGTGGCTCTGACCTCCAGAGGTGTGGGGGCGGTGGTCGTGCGCTCGGGCTGCGGTATCGCCCGCACATCCCTTCAGAATGTTGTCCTGCCCGTCAGCGGGAGGCGGGGGGACGGGAGGAAGGGGGCCCGGTGACCGAGCGCTGTGCACCCGAGGGGGCACTGGTTACAGGTGAAGCGAGGGGAGGAGAACGGCTCAGGCGTGTGCCCTCGGCTTGGTAACCAGCACGAGACCCTCCGGTTTTGGTGTTTTTTTTTGTTTTCGGTATAACGAGCACCCATATATATTTATTTCACTTGTCTTTTTACTGGGGGACGTAATACGTAAGCAGTCTTATGTACCCATCTAGATGAAGATGAAACACAGCATTAGGATTAAACACGAGTCCCATGCAGTTTGCTTAGATTTACAGAATAAAAGATGTTCAGGATCTCTGAACTGCATAGAAACTCATTGGTGTGAAGCTACACACAGGACAGTGACTTCCGTCTTGTGCTGTCGAGAAGGAAAAACGGATGGACTGTCCATCAGGGAGGAGGAGGAGTGCACTTTCTGTTTGGCAAGCACGGGGATGACATCCAAGAGTTTGGACGTCTTTTGGAAGGAAGGAACTCTCCTACCAACTCATGATGAATGAAGAAATGTGCAGAGAATTTGATTCTAAAAATTTTGTACGCAGAAACCCTCCAAGAAATATCTTTCGAACTGCTGAAAATATAAGTGAGATTGTCAGAGGTAGAAGAATTAACATTACGCTATGAAGATGGGGACAAGGCAAGGGTTTCCTTCCTATTGGCAGCTGCATTGAAGACAATGACAATACTGTTATTACCATAATTAGGAAAAGACTTAATTCAAACTGTTTTTAAAGCTTCAGCACTGCTCTTTCAGGGAGAGAGCAGGGAATGATCAGCCCTTTCCCACTGTGGATCTTGGGCATTGTCACCACAGCAAAGAACAAGGTCCCCTCCTGCACTCTACAAGCAGAGTTGGACTTGGTGGAGCTGCTTCAGGTGTTGCAGAAGGCAGAGCAGAGAGGATGCTCCACGCTCTTGGTGCATTCAACATGCTCAATTGCCACGTCCCATGCATCATCCAAGGTGCTCATAACCCCAGAGTTTTATGCTTATCCTTTCCTTACCTCTGGACACAAATTGGCAGCTCTTTCCAGGGGATGATAAAAACTCTGTAGGAAAGAGCATAAATGCAGCAGCTGTGGATTGTGAAAGAAACACCAAGTCCACATGTCCGGATCTGCCTGGATGCCAGTACAAAACCTGCAGTGAGAGAACTCCACTGTCATACTAACAGTATACCCCAGAATAGGAAGGATATTTTCAGCAGTTCGAAAGATATTTCTTGGAGGGTTTCTGCGTACAAAATTTTTAGAATCAAATTCTCTGCACATTTCTTCATTCATCATGAGTTGGTAGGAGAGTTCCTTCCTTCCGAAAGACGTTGTCCAAACTCTTGGATGTCATCCCCGTGCTTGCCAAACAGAAAGTGCACTCCTCCTCCTCCCTGATGGACAGTCCATCCGTTTTTCCTTCTCGACAGCACAAGACGGAAGTCACTGTCCTGTGTGTAGCTTCACACCAATGAGTTTCTATGCAGTTCAGAGATCCTGAACATCTTTTATTCTGTAAATCTAAGCAAACTGCATGGGACTCGTGTTTAATCCTAATGCTGTGTTTCATCTTCATCTAGATGGGTACATAAGACTGCTTACGTATTACGTCCCCCAGTAAAAAGACAAGTGAAATAAATATATATGGGTGCTCGTTATACCGAAAACAAAAAAAAACACCAAAACCGGAGGGTCTCGTGCTGGTTACCAAGCCGAGGGCACACGCCTGAGCCGTTCTCCTCCCCTCGCTTCACCTGTAACCAGTGCCCCCTCGGGTGCACAGCGCTCGGTCACCGGGCCCCCTTCCTCCCGTCCCCCCGCCTCCCGCTGACGGGCAGGACAACATTCTGAAGGGATGTGCGGGCGATACCGCAGCCCGAGCGCACGACCACCGCCCCCACACCTCTGGAGGTCAGAGCCACGGCCACGCGTTACCGCCGCTGCCATTTTCCACCGCGGCGACGGCCGGGTGAGGGAGCCCCGCCTCAGCGCCTCAGCACCTCGGCGCCTGCCCCCGTCCCGCCGGCTCGGTGAGGCGGCACGGCCCGAGGCAAGGGGCGAGCCCCGGGGCGCCGGGCCCGGGGCGCCGAGGCGGGGCTGGGCTCCCCTCAGCGAGGGGCAGTCAGGCAGCGGGGCGTTGCGCGCCGGCCTCCCCGCCCTCCGCTCCGCTCCGCTCCCTCCCCTCGGCCTCGGTCCGCCCGTATCCCTGCATTCCCTGCTGCAGCACCCACCCCCGTTACCCTCCTCCCCTCAATCCCATCAGTAGCGGCGGCTCCCGGGCTCGGCTCCCCGCGCTGCGGCGGCGCTCGGCGGCGGCTCCCCCCTCCCCACCCGCGCCGCCATGTTGGGCTGCCGCGAGCTCGGCGGCGGCTCCTGCGTGTGAGCGCGGGCGGGAGGCGAGGCGAGGCGAGGCGAGAGGGCTGACGAGGCTGAGGGGGACGGGAGGCAGGGAGGCAGGCAGGGAGGCAGGCAGGGAGGGTGCCGCGTGGGCCCTCCCCGCCCCGCCGCCCCTTGGCGCACGCCCGCCCAGGGAACGATGCCCTTGGCCTGGGGGAGCGAGGCCGGGGGAGCGTCTCCCCGCCGGGAGTGAAGCCGCTGCCGGAGCCTCCCGGGACGCGCAGCCGGAGCAGCAGCGGGAGGAAGGACGGGGACGGCGGCGCCGCGGCCATGGGGAGGCTTTGACAGGGCGACGAGCGCTCCCCGCTCGCCCCGCGGCGGTGCCGCTGTGCCGGGGCGCGCGTCCCGCCCGCTGCCGCCCGCCCGCCGCCCCTTGGCGCAGCAGAGGAGGAGCGGGTGGCGATGAAGCCTTCGGCTTCCCTGAACCGCTGAGAGGCCTCGGGAGGAGACCCGGTAAGCAGCAGGAGGAGGCGGAGGAAGGGCACGGCTCCCCGCCACGGGACGCGGCTGTGCCTTAAGCAGGGTCGGCCGGGGACCTGCGCCTCCCCCCCCCCGGCGGGTGAGGGGACCGCCGAGGCGCTGCCCGCCGGAGAGGCGGAGGCGGAGGCCGCGGCCGCCTCCCCCCCCACCCCGATCCCCGCCCGCTGCCTCCGCGGCGCCGCGCTCTGCCGCTCCTTCCCGGTACCGCTGGGGTGTCGCGGAGTGCCGGCCCTTCCCGGCCTGGCGACGGGCAGGATGGGGCTCCTACACCTTAGGGATGCGGTGGGTCCCCTCTCGGTCTTGTGCTGCGTGACCTGAATGTTGGATGAAGGAGAAGAGCTTCCTAAATATATAAACGTCTCTGTCTGAGATGGCTAAAATGGTGAAATTGGCTCTACGCAGCCGTGGTTGAATTTCAGGGTAACTGTTACCATTCACGTGTCAGAACCGTATATATATTTTTCATCAATAACCACATCAAATGATTTTTCTTTTCTTAAAAATGACGTACGCAGACACGTGCTGTATGCGTGTGTGTCTGAAACTTGCTGGGCTTCAGTTTCAAGCAGTGAGAACTGAAGGGACCTAAAAATGAAGCACCACCAAGATTTTGTTAAAAATTTGGTTGACATTTCCTTTTTTTTTGCCTTTTTTTTTTTTTGGATGAAGTGTACTTAAAAAAGACACTCCAATGCAAAGTGAAACAGCCATGTCTGGAGAAGTGCGCCTGAAGCAGCTGGAGCAGTTTATTTTGGATGGGCCGACTCAAAGCAACGGGCAGTGCTTCAGCGTGGAGACCTTGCTGGATATCCTCATCTGCCTGTACGATGAGTGTAATAATTCCCCTCTGAGAAGAGAGAAGAATATCCTCGAGTATCTGGAATGGGGTAGGTTTGGATGCGTTTGTTTTGGGTACATCCGTCCATGTTCGTGTCTGCTTTGTCTTCGGTATTGCTGCGTGAGAGGGGATGGTGTACACTGGAGTTTTACTGTGAAGTGTTATCAGCTGTAGTGTATTTAAACGTGACGGCGGTGGTGCTGACAAGAGATCCGTGTTGGTTATTTGTCTTTGAGGTATGCGTGTAAAATAGACTTTATGTTTTTGACGTGGTTCAGATTCTGGTACGTGAAGTCTATTTGTTTACCCAGCTGTTGAGCTTTGTGTCCTGAAGGTAGTGGGAATAGAGAAGGATGAGGGATAAATTGTCTGATATTTGGAGAAGAACAGACCTGTAGGCAATCCTCAGTTTGTTGTCTGGAGTGAAAATGGGGATAAATACATTCTTGTCTTTAACATAGCATCATTGCTGACTTAATAAGGTGAAGTTGGAAAGCAGGATGAAATTGTTTCATCCCCATCCCTTGTTCCATTTTCTTCCTTAGTTATAGAGCAACGTTACAGTATTTACGAGTTTTAAATGAGAATGGTTGAATGACGGTGGTCTAGTTCTTCTTAAGTTATCACAGAACTGGTTGGCTTTAGTTTTTCTTTTTGATTCTTTTCCTCCTCCTACGTATAGATGGCAAACAGAAGTTGCAATCTGATATGAGAGCCTTGATGCTAACCCTTACTACGTGACCTTCAAACTTCAAGTCGTGCTGTACTTCTGCGTTTCCTTTCAGAACTATTTCTCATATCTGGTTTGTAATAAATACATCACGAAGGCGACTTTCTCTTAAAAAGCACGTTTTCTCAACGTAACAGGCATTTGATGAATTAGCTGGTTGGGTCCTGTGTAATGAAGTCACCAAGGAAAGACGTTGTTTTGATAACTGATCTAACAACACAAGGCGTGTGTGTGTTTGGTGCCTGTTCCCTAATGGAGTCATAGTGACATCTAAAGGACATCTGACTCTGTAATTAAGTTTCTTGCACTATTCATAGTGCACTGGTTTTTGTTTTCTTATTATCTAGAGGAATGGGCTATAATTAATACATTCTAGCTAAGGAAGAAATAGCAATTAAAGGGACTTCTGAAGGATCTCCACACTAGAACTGTTGTGTTATACAGAAAGTATGAAAGGGTTGGAAAATACGTTGGCTCACAGGAATTTTTTGTATGTGAGAGTGTAGTCTGTAGTGGAGTTAGCCATCTGACACCCTGTTCATAATTGTTAAAAAAAAAAAAAAAAAAAAAAAAAAAAAAAAAAAGTAAAATGATATGGTTAGAATACGTGTGTTTGGAGCTCATCCTTGTTGAGTGCTGGTATATTCTAATGTCTGATGAAAAAAATGGATCCTTCCAAGGTTCTGCCAGTACCTGAAGCTGTCTGTAACAAATCTTACAGACTACTAATGGAGATGATACCTTATTCCAGCCTTTCCAAAATAGTGCTTCTTGCTGGCCTCTCTTTCCTGCAACTTTTTTGCTCTCCCGCTTGCAGCTGTGCCTTAGCAGGACTCAAGCTTCAAGTTAGAGCAGTTCCTCCTGCTTTCACGGAAGCACTGTCAGAGTCCTCTGTCTGCTGCCAGTTGTACTCTCCAGACTTGTAACGTGCGATTTTGGAGAGGGTTTGTGAGGTGAAATGCAAGAGCAACGGTTTCTAGTGCCTGCCTTTGGAAGTGTCGACATGAACGATGCCGTTATCTTGCAAACGCTGCCGAGCTGTCTCTGCTGCCTGCCAGCGCTGCCAGTGAAACCAGCGGCCCTTGGCGTTTCTGTTGAGATGCGGGTCGTGGCGGAAGGAGGTTCCTACAGGAGTTGTTGTGCTTCAGCTCTTGGGTGCAGCGAATCTACGAAGGGCATCCTGTTCTTTGGCGTAATCACGACCTCACCACGTATCTGTTTTTCCCCAAAGGGGAACCAGTGGAAGTGGTTGATTACAAGGAGGCGAGATGTGGTTTTAAAGTCAACAGCGGTGGAAGCAGAAGGCTGGCAGCCAGAAGTTGTAGTTTCTGTCCTCGCCTCCATCAGTCTACCTGCTTTCAGGTTGTATTTGCTTGTTTATTTTTTCCAACGTCCCTACTTGAGCAGTAGGGACAATAATACCAATTTTGCCCCAGGGAGTTGTGAAAACTCCTAGTTTTGAATGCGCTGTATTAATTTGTTTCTCCCATCAGTGAAATAAAACTTGGTGTATTCTGGTGGGTGTCACTCGCTGTTCTGGAAATATACGGGTTTATGCCAAGCGTTCACACGTCTGCGTTATTACTGTGAGGAGTTGTCTTTGAATGTATCGGAATCGATCTTGAAATGATATGAACTTGTATGTTTGTGCGTTTACAGATGACAGAATACAAATTTAAGGTTCAGAAGATTAACAGTTCTGAGGGGTAAACTGCTTTTTTAAAAGAGTAATTTTATTCTTTTTTTCCGCATCTAATACATAGCTCTTTGGCGATCATAAACTGTTGAATGCAATTATAAATGATTTATTTGTACTCGTCACTGGTGCGGTGTAGAGGTAGGACTGTTCTGGTTTTGTGGAGCTCGTGGATTATTTTTTTCTGTTAGTGGATGTATGTTTTTGTTTCAGCTGTTGTAGGTCTTAGATGTTACATGCCTTGTTTCTTGTGAGACTGGGTGTTCATAGCACAAGGTGAATTTTTGGGTGCAAGGGGTTGGGAGCTCCTCTAGAATGGAAGAGCTGATGCAGTCTTAGTGTAATAGCCACGTGACTGCTGCTGTATTGAGGGGAACTAAGATGTTTCATGTTCTACTCCTTGGATCTTTTTAAGACTGTTTTATGACTAGTTCTAGAACTAGTTCTATAACATATTGAAAAAAATAAGCAGGGTAAAACAGATGAGCTTCTGTATTGGTTTTATGTCTTTTGTTTTTTATTGCTGTTACAAGTTCAACTCAGGAAGTGGAGAAAGCGAAGTTTCTGCCATGTGACCAAGTTTGACTTTGCGGAGGTTTTCAGTCTTGAAATGCTCGAAATGAGTGTGAAGTATCAGGTTGATTCCTTTGTGGTTTATAATCCATGCTAATTTAAGAAATCCTTTTTTTGATGTAAAGTCATTATGTTTTTACTTTAACTGTTTTTATACGCGATTTGTTCTGTGACGCGCTACTGATTTGGTGTTGTTTATTGTGTGTAGGATTTTCTTTTGGTGTCCCTGGCCGTGTCAGGGGGTTGGGATTAGCGGATCTTTAAGGTCCCTCCCAGTGGTGTTCTGTGATTCTATGAGTTTTAGATGCGAAGATGGCCGCAGAGACAGATGGTGTATTTGAGAGTTAGTCAGGGAATGTTTTGAGACGATGGGAAAGAAACCAAACACCTGGACTTGGCTTGTTCTACGCGTTTGATGGTAGTTTTAATTTTTATCTCTATTGGCAGTTGCGTTCGTGATCTAGAAATGGGACTGGCTGATTTTAGCAACTGGAGCTTACTGCAAGGAGCTGTTCTGTGTTCCAGGCGTTTTGCTTTTCCTTTCCTACGTGTGTGGGATTTGCCCGTGTTAGTCAGGTGTGTGACGGGGGTAAATGCAGGCTGCTGAACTCAGCCTGAAAGAATAGTGGTAGCGATATCTATCTTCTATCTATTTATCTATCTATCTATCTATCTATCGATCTATATTTTATCTATGTTCTCTATAGCGATAAAAAGAAGCTTTAGAAATATTTGTTGTTCTAAGGAAACTCCCTTTACATCGGCACCGATTTGAAACAGTTTTAAGAAGAAACTAGAACGATATTGCTTAGTTCTCCATTAGTGGAGAAGTAGAGAAAACTCTTCACCGTATGTGGAGAGACAGAGGAGGGAAGGGGGAGGCCACTGTGCATAGTGTGCGGTCAGTGACTCGGTTGCGTCTGTTCTCTTGCAGGTAAAATTAAGCAGTCCTTTAGCCTGTTTATTTCTTTCTTTTGTTTTCTCCTCCTCTGGTCTCCTCTGGTATATGGATTTCATTGTTCTCATTTCATCTCTAGCAGAGCTGAAATGTGTTGTGTAGGCAGTGCTGTTATGGTCGCAGACTGGACTGCTGGCATCACTCTTATACTTCTGTCATTCATCTGTACGTCTCTTCTGGCTATTGGAAATGGCTCTATCACCATAAGACTATTTTTTCAAGAAAGAGGTGTGGAGTGGTCACCTGTGTTTTCTTTGTAGAGTTCTCTCTCCTCCTCTCTCTCCCACTGAATTAAAAATGGTGCATCCGTTTTCTGGTTGTTTGTTTTTAAATATATTACTAAGAAAAGAAAATAGTATCTTGCCTGTGGACTTCTTCACCTGTTCTGTGTTATTCATCTGTTTGTAAATTGTGAAAGAAATCACCGGCGTTTTCAGATACAATTTGTTTACATGTTGTTTTTAACACAGACTGATTAAAAAAATCCTTCACCTAGATCCCATTCTTCACAGAGACAGCAGCATAAGACATAAGCTTCAACTTCTTTACCTGTTCCTTTTTTTTAAAGTAGTTCTTAGTACTGTCCAGTTTACCAATTGAAAAGATATTTTGCCATAAAATTACATTTTAGGAATTGTCATTGATGCTTTCTTACTATATTCATAAAACTAGGAATGTCTCTTGCTCTCAGTGATGTAAGTTATGAAGTTCTATTTATGAAAGAAAGAGCATCCTGCTTGTCAAGGCCTCTTAATGTGCATACGTGTATCCCTGCCCTTAAAAGTGAGTCGCTCCATTGCTTACGGTCAAGATATATGGAGGTATGGGGTCTTCAGTGTTGTCAAATGGAAATGACCTTCAGATCTGTGTTTCAGAACATTGTCTGAACAGCATTTATGGGGATGCAGTTTTATACCAAATTACTTCATAGAAAAGGAAAAAAAAAGACGTTGCAGGACAGTAAGTAGAACAGTTCTCCGTGCACACCTTACTGTTAGGTAGCTCTGTTTACCCTTTGTACCTTTAGAATTGTGACCTCATGCACATTTCAGTTCTGATTTTTGTTTGGTACGGGGAAACAAAGTACTCTAAATGAGTCAACAATTATGATGTGATCAAACGATCTGTGAGAGCATCCAGGAGCATCCAGCTAATTCTGTTTTACACTACGGTCAAAACCAGTTTCCAGGAGAGTAAACCATTAACCCATTGTGACAAATTTGTTTTCTAAACACATCTACTGTACACTAAAGGATTTTGCACCTCTTTTTACTTAAAAATATTTTTTTGAAAGATGTTCTTTTTTTTTTTCTTTTTTTTTCATTTGGAATGAGGAGGTTTGGGTGTATTCAGAGGCTGCCTGATGGATCTGGGGATTGATGTCCTTAGGTTGACTGAATTCTGTCAGTGACGTTCCTTTTGTTGCGGAGGAGTACCACTTGCTGAGGTAGAAAGCCACCTAATGCTATATTTTCAGGAATTTTAGGAATGCCTTTATTCTGTACAGAAATTCCTAGCATGCTTTGGTCTAACAGAGACAAATGGAGAAATAAAATAATTTGAGCTGGTCTGCTCAGTGTGCGCTATAAACCTTACGCCAAACCATAAACTAGCTGTTACTAAGATATTTTGTCTTAGTGTTAATCCAATAGCTTATTTGTGGGATGGTCATAATTGTAAAATGTACTGCTGAAATAGACTGAAGGTGTGTTTGGATTCTTAACGTTTGTGCAGTGTGGGACGCTGTGCTTGTACGTGATTGAAGTCCTTCCTCAGCTCTCGCCTTTCTCTTGAATTTTACTGACATACTCTTTTTATAACCCCTAGCATATTATTGGTTCACAGTTGACTGAAAGAAGGATATTGTACTATAAGAACAGTGAGCCTATTTGTTTCAATACAGTTTCAGGATGTATATATATTTGCAAAGACTGAGAGAAAATGCCTTCATTTTTGCAACTTTATCTTATGTCCATAGATCAGTGCTTGAATTCTGAATTGCAGCATTAAATAGCAGTAATTTTTATTTGATTCGTACCTGCAGCTGAGTAGTCAAGTGCAGGTGTCTTGAAATTCTGTTGCAATTAAATTGCAAATACAAAATTTCCAGCTACAAAGTGGATGCAGGTAACTACCCTGACAGTTTTTTCCCATGTTATTTTCTGAAGATGGACACTGCAAGTTATACTAGATGTATCTTTGCAATATATTCATCCATTCATAGCAACCCTTTACTTTTCCTATCTCTATCGCCCATTGGCACAGTAAACATCTAAAATCAATTAGCTTCTGTTGCCAAGCTGTAAAACCCAACTAAAAAAGGTACGATGAATGGTTGAGACAGAATTAAAAAAAATTGACCAGCTAGACTCTTAAGTCTTATCTTTTGGCACATCAATAATTTCTTCCATGAATGTTTGTACTTTTTAAATTTGATTTTCTCTTTATCTGGCTGAACAACCAGAATATTTTGTTCTGCTCTGGTCTAATTCACTTCCGCGTACTATTTTTCTGAAATCCTCATTAAGCTTAGGAATGCTGCTAATGTGGATGAAAATCTTTAAAAAACTGTGAGTGAATTAGGTCAATCGCGTGCAGGTTTCTGTTAAGCGCAAGATTTTTATTTCCAAGAGTTTAAGCATGACATTAAACATAATAATAACAGATAATTTATTTTGCTCAGAAATTTAGTAGAAATAGATGGTAATTCTTTTACTGGAAAGACGTTGGTGAGTTTAAGTGGCCTTCTGAATGGAAGGGAAAAAGTATTTCAGGTACTAATGACTATATAATCTCATTTTATTCAAACTTTGTTGGATTACACCTCCAATGCCTTATTGCTGTTTTGGTAGTTTTCTCTTTGGTCTCAGCTGCCTGGGCTTGGACCAGTCCTGTTTTATCTTAGCTTGGGAGCTTGGAAGCACTTAATTATCAGGGTGGAGGGTATGTGAACACTTTTTCCGGTATAAAGTGAGATTTTAAAGAAGTATTTCCTCTCACTGTTGTCCTTGTATTCATCCTTTTAATCTTAAAATCCTTCTTTATTTGGGGATTTTGTGATTGTTCTCTTTGTTGTCCTGCTACCCCTCTGACTGTTGCTGTGGATCGTAATTCTGTTCCATGTGTGGTGCAGGACCCCTAGGGGTATCCGTTTTTGAGTTCTTCCTTCTTTCCTTTCTATGCATTTTTAATGGGTAATGTTATTCCAAAACAAAGCTCTAGGTTGTCCTCTCTAAGCTGAGGCTACCGTCTCTTCTTCCCAGTGTCTATTCTGTTGCTTTTTATCTGAGCAAAATGTCAGTTTGTCTTTCCAATGTGATGCAGATATCCATGTCTCTGTCTGAAACTTCCCTGGCCAAAATCATGGTTTCTGGATTTTCTTTTTCCTTTTCTTTCTTTCCTAGTCATCTCTGAGCTTTCGCTATTTTGGTGGTCAGGCTCATAACACAGAGATTGTGCGTAGAGGACAGTCTCAAAAATGCTCCTATTTCTTATGTAATTCTTTACATTATAGGTGCACCAACAAAGCGATATCTATGAACACCCTGTTTATTTCCTATTTGATCCAGTACATATAAATTTATTTACAAACAGGAATGATTTGCAATATTAAGCTCTTGTAGAGCTGGGTGCTTGGGCTGTTTGTTCTGGTGGTGATTAAGAAGCTGTTTTCTGTTTTACCCCTGTGGTCTAAATGCGAAGAGACTTAAGTGAGAGAATGTATAATTTTAATACCCTAAACTGTTATGAAGAAGTAATAAGAAGGGTAGGAAAGGGTTTTGTTACAAGTGGTTGAAGTAAATGTCATTTGGGCTGTTGGGACATCATAGTTCCAAGGTATTTCATGCTGTCGCTCTCTATGGCCCTTTTACCCTTACCCCTGCCTTTTGTAAATAAAACATTATGTTGTTTGAATGTTTTGCAGGACTCATTTGTAACAAGAAGAGAATTAAATAATATTGGTATTTTAATTGTAACTTCTGCTTTTTTGTTGAGTGGGGGCTGGCTAAATCCCGTCTGCCACTTGTCTCTGTTTTGGTGGTGCTTCTGTGAATGGAGGGACATCATCCAGTCAAAAACTAACCCTGCAAAAACGTGTCGAAATCTGTTGGTCCAGTTGTGTGAAGAGATTATACCAACGTTTGTACCAAAGAGTAGGGTAGAACTGTGACAGCCTAACCTCCCCGTGGCTTTATGTACTGTAATTTCTGCAGTCCAAGTTTTGAGGCTGCTCCTAAGATTCCCAGGAGCACACGAGGAGCCTACAATTTGGAACCAAATATTGATGTTACCATCTCTTTCCAACAGGTGTTTGGTATAGAAGTTCTGTGAGCTTTTTTGTTTCCGGTAACAGTTTCCAAGACTCTTCTTGCAATGCATGAATTTCCACTTGTGAAGAGGAATCATTAAAATGGCTCTCTGAGTTTGATGAGGGCAACTCCTTGGGGGAAAAAAATAATTACTTCTGCGTTTTTTGGTATTTGGCACAATATTACTGTTCAATGTATTTTCCTTCTGTGTTTTGTATCTGAAAGACCAAGATTTTTGTTTTAACAAAGGTGGAATAGTTGTGTTCTATTTCCCCTAACTTCTAGAAAACACTTGTTGAGCACAGTGTTCTGCTGTTTTGCAATAATGTAAAAGGATACTTTTATAATTTTAGTAATGACTGACAAAAAAAAAAAAGACTTGTATTTGTTGTGATATGATAGAAGGAAATTACAGAAGCAGCTTACTACACCAACAGATATTTGCTGAGAAAATCCTTACCATTTAGCTGTAGTTTGTGTTGTAGGACACTTTATTTTGATGTGTCTGTGCCCCCCTCACTCAGCACATTGACTATTTTTCCTTCATAGCTAGGAACCACCTTTGGCTAACAAAAAATACGCTTCTAAACTTCTGTATCTTTGCAAAAGTCATTAACGGGTATAGATTTAGGCAAATACTATCTTCTGGATGTAAATATTTGGAAGGTTGTCTTTTTTGTTTTCTTAATTCTTTTGTGCCTTATCTTCTCCTCTGAAAACAAGGAATGACCAAACTCCATTGATGATAACACAGACTCTCAAAAAGCAAAGTCTAAATCAAGTTACAGTTACTAAGAGAAAACTGTTATGATGTATATTACCGTGGCTGGTGTCATAATGGTATTTCATTAATCTGGTAATTCTTGGTTAACTTGTTCCTCTAGTAATCCTTTGTCTTGAGAGATGATGACTTAGGATCTAGTTGCTTGCTTCTAGTGACATTGTTTCTTAGCTCCTTCAGTGAGTATTTGTACAGATATGTGACTGTATATAAGCTGCTTGAACTCATGTTTCAGGTGTTAACCTGAAAAGTCTCTTCCTGGGTGCTTTGTCAGAGCTCTCATCTGATCTTATCGGTAGTAGCCTAGTGCTTTACTGTCGGGTGGTGGAAAGAAAGGGAGCAGAGGGGCAAGAAGTTGCCGATTTGCTGGGTAGCTTCACTCTTCTCGCACTTGTACATTACTTTTATCCACAACTGAGATTATTTAATAGAATTACTCTGTGTTTACTGATGGTAGTACATTCTCCTTGTAATGCTTGGCACTGCCAGAAGAATGGGGTCTCTTCTAAGAAATTCTCCTTGTAATCAGTAATTAAAAATTTGCTTTAATTTTGCCATTAAATTTTCTTTGTAATAGAACAGTTCAGTCTCAAGGTGTTTTGCTTTCTGTTGGTTGTGTAGGTTACACTGTCAGTAAATATATTCAACCATGCATGTGATAACAGTAAGAATCTGTAAGCCAAATTCTCCTCTCATTTAATGGATATAAATGTGAAGTTAATTCCCATACAGTGTTAAAGCAGTTCCTGTATGTTGCTGAGCTTTTAAAGACAGTCAAGTCACTTACTTGAGAGCGTTAACTGGTTAATTATATATGAGCTCTAGTTTTAGGGCTCAAATACCATAGCTTTTTCTAGATATCCAGATAGAGAATGTTTCCTTTATTTTGGTGTAGTTCTTATATGTTTTGAAAGTATGCTTTTATTTCTTTTCAAGCTGGGAGGGTTGTAAATGTTCTTTTTCCTTTCAGTAGTATGACTCCTGGTGAGAAAGTCACTTATAGTGATACTGGGCACTAGTGTATATTGTAAAAGTCTATTTGAGAAAGGGGAGGGGAGGGGACAATTATTAGCATCTTAAACATCTCTGCAAAGAAATAGAGGCATGGTTGTGATTCATTGAAGGCCGTTCAAAAAATTACCGGAAAAGTAGTTTCTAGTAGGCTGATAAGTTCCTTCCAAAATTTTGTCCAATGTTTTTGTAACATTTACTGTGGAAATTCCTGGAAGTGTGGGTGGTTTGTAACTTCTGTGTGTTTAAGTGCTTTATTCATTTTTTATTTATTTATTTCTAAGTTTTCAGCGTACTGTTTGGGTGTTCTTATTGTAGGTGTAGTTTCTTCAGAAAGCATGGAATTTTCTTCTTGTGATTCTGTTTCTGTGATGTCCACTTTTCTTTCTCTCCTGTGACTTTAGTGTGGTGCACCTGAGAACAGTAGCAATTGTTTTGTTTCTCATAAGGGAAGTGTTCTTCTGCAGTGGTCAGGTGGATTCGTGCCCAAAATTGTGTTTTGAGCAACTGTTTATGTATTGCGAACTTAGGGCTCCATAAAAAGTTAGGCTTCTTTTAATTAGCAGAGCAGTTTGTACCTTGCTTTTTCAGAATCTCTTCTGCAACCCCACAAAACACATGCGTGCCACTGGTATTTCAGTCAAGTTTTTCCAAAGCGTCTGAATATCTCATATGGAATGCAAGTGTACATTGAAATTTAGCATCATACTTATTAAATATTTATTAAATTATTAATTTAATATTTATTAAATAGCCCTGTGCTAATCCCTCCTGTGCATAAGCGTTACTTAGCCTGAGTGGACTTTGGAAAAAAGTATTGGTGATGTAGGAGCAAGTAACCATTAGACTTAACTAAGCTCAAAGAAGAGAAAATGAACGTTGCTGTGCTAGAAACTTTTCCCTTAGAACTTCGTATACTTTCAGAAGTCAAGTCGAACGGCACGGGTGATAAGCAGAAACTCTTGATTATAATCTGCAGCTAACGCTTGGAGATACCACCTGAAAAGCTTTATGTGCATAGGTATTTCTCAAAAAAGTTGTAACTGAAGGATGAAACAAGTCTTCTAATGACCTTGTTGGTTAGTCATCAGTTCAAGAGAAAAAGACAGCGTAGGTAGGTAATTTCACTGTACTGTTACTTCAGTGGATCAGGAAATCGCTCCCTAGTCATTACTTCATTCTGGACCTCCTTGCAAGGAGTTGATTTTTAAAGCAACTGTGCAAAATGACTCCATTTCTTGGCTCTAGAGGACTTTCCACTAAGAATGGATGCTCTACGTTTCTCGTTATTTTTTTTCTGGTGTTTTAGGACTTTTGGACATGTTCTGTATGGTTCCCAGAGGTTGGTTGGTCTGTTTTTTACAGCAACGGAGTCATAACATGCCAGAACATAAATGCTGAAATTTTCTCATCTTAAACAGTACTGAAAAAGAACAATTGAAGAGCTGTTGTTGAGCTATTACTTCACATACAGCAGCTACCTTCCAGGCACAATGTCATTTCTGTAATATGTAATGCTTTACGTAGTGAATAAGCATGTTTTATATATGGGGAAACGTTGATCAATAAGGGTATTCTTGAGTGATTTTACTGTTTCGTTACTAGCTGTTTACTTCAGATTTTGTTTGTGCAAAAAAAACCCTAAATAGTACAAATCACTATCATTTATCTTTTTGCTCTGCCAGATTCAAATGGCAAAAATTCTCGAACTGTCCCGACGTAGTTACTTATGATGTAACTAGACTAGAAGAATCAAGGAGCAGCCATTGAGATCCTTTGAGTTCTTTGTAAGCATGGTAAGGGTTGGATTTGCCTTCCATGGCCTGTAGCAGCCCTTGCACACACTTTCTGAATATGGAGAAGGAATAGCTTTTTCTCTACTTTACTGTTGCATGTGTAATATTTGTAAAATGACTGTGACTGAGGGTTCTTACTCGTGATTTGGTATACCAGGACTTGAAAAATGTTCCTCCTATTCCTTCTCCTGCAGTCAGATGTGGAAGGTCATGAATGGAGGTGTACTCTGAAGTGACAGGCTGTACTAAACTGAATTTTCTTGTTGGCCCGTAAAAAGTAGGGTTTGGGATTTTAGTCCAGTCTTGGCTTCATTAGCAGATGGACAGAAAAGAGTAATTTCTAATGATTTTGGTTTTAAGTGGCTTTGATTGTTTTAAGTGAGCTTTCTTGGAAAATATGTTAATTCAATATTAGACTTCATCCTAGCCACCTGACATCTGAAATGATGGATAGTCCTTCACACCTGTGTAAAATCAAAGGCAGTCAGAAAAGTAGGGAGGGCTTGCTTATTTATTGGTACGGAACAATAACATCTGGATCAAGTGCAAACTAGTGCAAAACCAGAGCCTACATCAGTATTTGTTTTGGAGAGCTTCAATAGCTCATTTGTGGTTTTGCCGCTTGTAAATAACGCAGCTACCCCATCTTCCCAGCGTCCGCTGAAGGATTTCATTCTTTGTATTTTCCGCTGCTGAGTCTGGCCATCTCTCTGTACTGGTGAGGAAGGGTGCAGAGCCAGTTGTTCATTGATGGCTTGAGCTAAGTCTCAACTTGCACAGAACAATCTTTCCTTCTCCTGAAGGCTTTTGGTTTCTTTCTGCTTCTTTTTGCAATCCCATGTAACACAGGCAGCCTTCTTTTATCTATTCGTATAACATTCTTCTGCTCCCTTTCATTTTGTGGGGTCAGTACTGGAGTAGGTGAGCTGTGGATTAAATGGAGAGTATTTCCTTTATTTATCCCTTTGGATGCCTTTTCCTTTTGCTTTCTGTGCTTTAACTTGTAGCTAACACTCTGAATTACTGTGCTCAAGAATATTCTAGGCTTTATTATCACAGCCAAGATAAGCTTTATTCTAACATACTGCTCTGCTTCAAGTACGATAATACTTTTATTGTCGGTTGATTTAATTCCTCAAAAACACTACTGCAGGCGGTTGCATTGGAAAACAAGAGAAGTGTTTGTCCCCCTGTGACTTCATTAACTGTATACTGTGCATCATTTCGGGGATTATTAGCTGAGAAGAGTAGTTAGGATTGAAAACTTAAGTACTTGAAGTAATCCAGTAATAGTTTTCCTCTTTGATGTTGCTGAGAGAAAGAGAAATACAAGAGAAGTTAATATGCTATTTTTTCTTTCTTTTGCTTTCAAGGCTGATAGTTCAGGAAGGAAACCTTACAATAAGAGGAGAACTTAATCCATACCGTTTCAGTGGTGTGGCAGAGCACTGGCATTCTGGTTGCTTTCAGGGCACTGCACTCTACTCGGCTTCTACAGAAGCCTGGAACAAATAGATCGTGTTTCAGACCGTGGTGGCTAAGACTTATGACTCCTTCCTAAACCTTAGCAGGTTGGTGTGAACTAAACATGAAGCCCAAAGTGCCTCTTCCCCCAGTACATGCACCTTGCTTTTGGATGGTTTCATATCAATGATAGGGTATGTGGGACCAAGTCTTGCTTACCTAATTCTCAGAATTATCCCAAGAGTAGGAGTAAAATGTCTTGTGCATTGAGTATGACTAGAAAGTTACGCAAGGATTGTCTTCGGGATTTGGCTTGGGATGCCATTTCTCCCATATTTAGGACATTTGTATTATATGTGAAAGAGCTTGCCCCCTGCCTGGCAAATCTCTCAATGTCAAGCAGTCTCTGGTAAGAGCAAGCAGTAGTTCTACTTGTCATTTGGAAATGCAGAGCCCGTATCATGAATATGTTTCTCCCTTTTTCGTTTATATCAGCTGATATTTTAAAAGCACTTTTAGAAGTAGGTTCTCCTCACACTTACTGAATGTCAAGCATTTTTTACCTATCTTAGTGGTTGCAGTTTCAATGATAGAGATTTACAGCTCAGCTTCGCAGTCTGACATCTTCATACCTAAGGGCAAGGAACTTACTGAAGGGTAAAATCTGTCAATGATTGCAGCAAAACTAGTTTAAGAAGTTGAAGAAGATGTATTCTGTGACTGCTCTGAGTGCTCAGTAAGATATATTTTTATTTCTCTCCCAGAAATATGGCACTGAATCCTAAGGGATCCTAAGAAGGGAGTAAGGAATGACAGCGTTGGTGTTATAAAGAAACGTACGTGTTCTTCTCTGTGCATCTGTGAAGTATTTGGCAGCATAAAGGCCTGAGCTAATCCTGGCTCTGCTAATTCCTGGATTTGAGCTAATCCTGGTTAGGGAATTCCTCCTTCTAGTCTGAAGGAAAGGAAGTGTGAGTAGTATTTATAGTTTTAGCCAAAATAGCTCATGTTGTACTTTACTCTCAAATGGGAAAGTAAGATACGTTCCTTATTGCAAAGGGAGTCTTTCTGGGATGTGCTTCTCATGTTAATGGTGTTCATTTCTATATTTTTCTCTACTTGTGGGCACTTGAGCACAGAATTTGAAGCATCAGAAATCAGGAAGAAGGAGCTGTAGGCAGGCAGCCTCTACAGAGGCTCTGACAAGGGGTAAGTCTAAAGCCTGCTGCAGAGAAGAGAGAAGTAAGGATGCTCACCACACCTTCCAGGGTTCCTGGCCTGGGAGTGTCCAGTTCAGAGGGCTGGTAGGAATTGGGTTTAGGAGCAACTTGAAGGCCGCTTTCATGTAAACCTACTGAGAATGTTAGGTGGATTTGGGGTGAAAGTTTGAAGTTTGTGATTATTAAATGATTCAGGAATACAGTAAACATTTGAGATTTTTTTCTTTATTATTTGGAATATTCTCCTACTATACATTTACAGTGGAAATGAGAAGTCATTCAAACATAAATGTAAACTGACAGAATTAACAATACGACTGTGTCCGTGCGTCTTAGTCTGTGGTGTTTTCCCTGCCTGCCTCCTTCCCCCCACCCTGCCTCGCACCTTTTTTCCCTATTGCATAGGACAATGGGGATGTGGAAATTCATTATGATTACATTGTAAAGTAAACTAGGAAAGTTAGCCTTTAATTAGTGAATGAAGCTGTGGTTTGCAGAAAAGGAAAATGTGCTTCTTTTTTTTGGTGGGGATTTGAATGGTATGGTGGAGAATTTGATTCTCTTGCTGACAGCTACAGAGTTTATGTGATGCTGGCTAGGTTACTTACCCAGATACTTTGTATGTATCCACTACTTGTGCATGCATCACCATCTGGATCAGCTAGTTGACTTCCTGTGGTTTGATGTAAAGAGATGCTGAGAACTCTCAGCTGTCACGAAATCAGTTGGAGCTCAGCTTTAAGCTCTAAAGCACTACAGAGTGCCACGTACTCTAAAAAGTTTGTATGGGGAATTGTAAAATTACTGATTAATATTGGATGTCCACTTTCCCCCTTAATTTATTATGTCCCAATCCTCTTTGTCTTCATGATTAAGGATACTGCCATAAAGAGGACATTTAACAAACTTTGTGAGAAATCACAAATCTCACAGCGAAATATGCTGTACTGTTTTCAGGAACGACCTGAATATTTCGTATCAGAGTACTGAAAAAAGGTCATACATAGGCTGTCATCATTCTTACGCTTATGCCCTCTAATTTGTCACCTCTAAACTTTTATCTTCTTCAGCATTGACTTCTTAGCCAAGTCCTATTTTGTTTCTTTGACTCATCTTTGTCCAGACATCATTACATTGCAATGAGTAGTCCTCTTGCTTGTTTTTTAACTAACTGTTTAGTTTATACATGTTGCATTATAAGGCATGCATGGAAATCATATATTTACTCTACCTCCTTTATTGTTGCAGCTGTTGTTGATCAGAACAGCCAGTTTCTCTGGACATAGCTTATACCATTTTTGGAAAGTTCTGTTTTGGAAGAGATTGATAGAACTTTTCTGAATTAAAATGAAGTGTGCTGGAGCTACTGGTAGATGAGGAAAGGGAAAAATCTATTTTAAAAAGTGGTAAAAGTTTAGTTTGGCTTAGTCCCGCTGTCACTATTTTTCAGATGGCTTAGGGAGGAGGCGTACTGTGTAACAGCAGAAAGTGCATTTCAGAGCACATGTTTTAAATTCCTGAACATTCAGTGAGGGTGCATAAATGTATTTAAAGGATTCCAGAGGGGGACCCTGGCTGCCTAAACTAGAGGCTTCCTGTCATGTACTTCTTTCAGTGTTTAGGAGAACGTAGTTCAACTTTTACATATTGCACCTCTCAGTTTTCCTGATGTATGCTTTGGTGGTGGTGCTATATCTTTGAGCGACCAAAGGTAACTCTGTAGTCATAGTCCAAAATATTTTTTTCTTACTCATTTGAGGGAGGGAGGGCTGATTCTAGAGACGCTACAGCTGCAAGATGCTTTATTGTTTAAAGTAAAATACCTCGGTCGGTAGGGAAGGAAGCCAGTATTTCAATTCCAGCTCTAGTCATTTTGTAGCTAGATGATAGTATCCAGGTCCAAAGAGAAAGGACATCCTGTATCTCTTCTGCTTAACCATTTTTGGGAAGAGAATGTTTTCATTCTCAAGTGGTAGATTTAATAGTAGGAATGTACTTTTACAAGCCTTAAATTAAGAAGAGGTATAACACTGATTGTGTTTCCAAAATCCAATGTTGGATTTTTTGCTTTTAATTAATTGCTTTTAATACAGAACAGAAATAAAAAATGAAAACAAAAAACACAAAACCAACAACAAACAAAGAAGGCTGCTTTTTAGTTAATGACAAAAATGTTTAAAGCTGTGCTGCTGCCATTGTGCTGCCTATCTGGTTTAGGAAAAAACTTTGTATTGGCAGGAATGTGGGCATTTTGAGCCCTTATCTGTCTTGGTGTCCTAGACCTGAGGTGAGTGCTCTTACTCAGATTCACAGAGTGCAAGAGAGAATACCCCCAGTAATGGGTAAATCCTTAATCCTTGGATCCACACAGCTACTTCCATACTGCATGAAGAAAGGCAACTGAAACAGTACATGAGTTATGCCTTAAGATGTACTTCTATGTCACTACTGCTTCATCAGACTCTCTTACTTTAAGTTTTCCTTGCCTAAACTTGGGAACTTACCCACCACACACTGCATACTATATTTTAGGTCTCTTTGCGTAAAATTTGTCTTTTCAGCATACTTGAAGTTAATGAATACAAGTGTTGGATACTCAGTCCGTAGAATTCCTGGCAGCCTGCCTGCCTGCGCTCAGTGTAGATGTGCTGCTGTACCTGGAGGTGTGATGGGAATGGTGAAGTTATAGAGGAGGCAAAATGTTTGCTGAACCTTGCTAGTTCATACAGAATGATGTAAATCACTGGGTGAAAAAGACGTTTTATTGGTGAATGAGTATGATTTTTCTGATGGAGCCATGGAAGTAGTCTGAAACCTGGAAAAGCAATACTTCTCTGCACTCTCACAGAAGATTTGCAGGGTATGGAGAAACTATCTCCAGGACCCCTTTTCATGGTGTCTTGGAAAGAGTGAATTTTCATGGCATAAGCATATCAATTTACCAGAAAGAGAAAAGAATTGGCACAGGTTTGTATTTGATTTTCTGCAGTGCTCTATAATAGAACCAGTCCTCATGGTTTGCTTCTAATCAAATTCCTGATATGTACTTTCTCTGTTCCTTTATTGCAAAACGCAGGCAACAGTGGACATGTGCCTCTCAGGAGTCTTGAGACTTTCTGAAGGGTAGTATGTGGTGGGCTTTGTAGAAGTTATGTGACAATATAATGTTTGGTATTGAAGGCCATAAACTAATAATGTAATCTGGATCGTTGTTGTACCTTTCTCCATCCCCAGTCTCAGGGGAACAAAGGGTCCTTAGAACTAACTGGAAGCTGTGAATTCACACGTATACTTTGTGTTCATGGGGAACTAAACGCTATGCGTAGGGAAGAGCTAATCAGTTGTACTGCAGTTTAGAGCTGTCCAGACCCATTTCACCAATTTTTACTTATGCACTACTCACCTTTTAATCAGAAGTTTATATTGTTTATATTATTGTGCAGTCTTGGTGCCAGCTTAGTTCTGTGAGAAGGATCTAATCTACAAATGTACCCATGCTGACCACCTCCCTCCAGAGAAGGAAGGTGCCTGTCAGTGATCGAGAGACATTTGGATAACGTCCTCAGTAATATGCTTTAACTTTTTGGTTATCCCTGAAGTGGTCAGGTAGTTGGACTTGATGATCTTTGAAGGCTTCTTCCAACTGAACTATTCTATTCTAAAAAAACTTATCTAATTAATTTAAACAAATGAAAGATGGGTTTCTGATTTTCATTTTTATGATATTTTCCAATTATAGTTGAAAATTTTATTTATCTTTTACTTCAAACAAACAGGTTTTCAGAAATTATCTATAAAGGTTAAAGTTTGTCAGTATTGCTTTTGGCCTTGTCAAGTGTTGTAAGAGTTTCAAAGCTAACTTTTAGGGTCATAGTGGCTTCGACTGCCCACATTGGGCTGAAATCAGCATGGTACAAATCATAACTTTTGTACTGTATCCAGGCCATTGTGTAATTCTGTCGGTTCTGCCATTGTCTTGGTAGAAGATGAAAACAACAGTTCTTTGGATGCAAATTAACCAGCAGTGGTAGTCACCAACCACTGCCTGTAGAGCAGTATCCTGCTCATAGACAGCAACAGCTCATAAAATGTTAAATAACTATATTAATTATAAGAACATTTCCATGTTTGTCAGCCTTTTTCTCTAACTCTGTTACTGATAAGAGACTACTTAGGATATTATGTGAGAATATTAATAGTCACTAAGTAATCTGTTAGATTTAGAACGGTGTGTGGATTTCTCACTGGCTTGCCTGTTTTTCGGATCTGTAAGGGAGCTTTTAATTTGACCATTTGAGACCGGAGAATATTTCTGATAGGAAGTGGTCTACGAGTTACATAACACTTGGTTTTGTTCTGTGAAGTACGTGTTGCATTAAAATCCCTTTAGGGACAGTTCTGGCGTGTAAACTCTGTTACTGACTTGCCCACAAATTCAGCAAAATTAGCTTGTAGTGGCCATGGTCTTTTTTGACTGTGAGCAAAGTACAAAAAAACCAAACCCTCTTTGTCCTCAGTAACTGTATTTTCAACTTTTTCTAGTTTAAATAAGGAAATACAGAATATACTCATGAAATGGTTGTAGTCTTATGTGTTATTTTATTCTGGTTAATAATCAGTCTTCAGTTTACCACAGACTTGAAATTTATATGCTCAGAAAGCTGGAATTACCTTTCCAACATTGCTGATAGTAGATAAATGCAGTATTCTGAAATCACAGATTTGAAAAGAGTTTGCTGTAGTTACTGGACTCGTTGTTTTGAAATACAAATTAGCACTTGCTCTGACAACTGCTGTATTCATGAAAACCCTGCTGAGGAGTAGCCTGCAGAACAATTTCTTCTGGTGTGGTTGTTTCTAAGTAAACCCTGTCAACACTAGGCACTGAAGATGTGCTAGCTATTCCGTGGTCTGAAACAGCTGTCAAATGTAGTGTCTTGCACATCACCATCTTCAGGTACTGTTGCAATGTGTTAATATAGAAAAGGAAGAAATTGTTTTCATCTGGATTAGTTAGATTGTGGTCAGCAAGAAGAGGAAGAAAAGGTCCCAAGTTACAAGTTAAAAATACTTGTTCTTTTCAAGAAAGGTGAAAGTAAGGCTTAATCAGTGGATGCTATTACGCACATCATGAAGTGCTTTCCTGAGTATAAGGATGTACTTACTACATGCTTTCCTGAATCTGGTTCAAAGCTCCTACTGCTCTTTGACTTTGGACTTAGATAAGGAGATAAGCTGTGCACTTGTAATTATAATTACATTTTTAGATATTAGAAAGTATATTAAAAAACAAGTAGTTTCCAGATGCTTTCTCCTGTTGTTGGACCAAAAAGACAATGCAAACAACAATAAATCTGAAGCTCAAGATAAATAAGAGAACAACTCTAGTAGAGAATTCAGCAGGAGGAAATTTTGGAGGGGACAGAAAGGGAAGCCATTGCAAGGCACTTGTGTGTCTTTATCTACGCACAGCTTTCACCGTGGATAGGACCGTACATATTCCAGTAGGCAGAATTCAGTTTACAAAACTGATTTTTTCTGGTAGTTAGATAATACTCCACAGAGTCCTGAGCTGATCAAAGAACTTGACAGTTTGATGAGCTCTTCTTGGGGTGCTTGAGTTTGGCAGGTAGTTATAATACATTCCAGTAGATGATGTGACATCTTACACGTGTTCTTTCCTTAAATTACATAAAAGAATCTATACCAGTAGATAATTTATATTTAAATTTTTCTTCCTCCTTGGCCACTATGGTTATTTTGTTCATCTCTGACAAAGCCTTTTCATTTACTTTGAACTGTAGAAATTGAAAGTGTGGAAAAAAAACACTAGTTAGGATTAAACTGTCCAGCAGATGTGCTTGACAATGAGGGATTTTCACCAGTTTCTTTCTACCTTTTGCTTCTTTCTTCTGAAGTTCCTTGTGGGTACCCACCAACATTTTTGCCAGAGAAGAAATGGATAGGGACTTCTTTTGGGGCCTGTTAATGAAATTTAGTGGATCAGAGCACTGTAACATGGTACCAGCTCAATACTGTTTTGTGTTGGTTTAGACAAAATATCTTACTTTAGAAGTTTCATGTCCTTTCAAAAGAATGGTTGTTAAGGATAATGCCACAGGCTATGTTTAAATACAGTTATTATGTAGTTAATGTAATGTAAATGAATTGCTGTCCTGAAATCAGAATAACATAATTCCATTTTCCTGGAGTATCATCCATTTTCCAGATGTATCATCTGAAAACCACAGGCATCTGTGCTAATAGGTTTTGTCTGCGTAACAGCCAAATGGTGCAAAAAGTAAGTTAAAAAGCAAATGAAGCTATAGTCTCCATACTAAAAAAAAAAAAAAAAAAAGGCAATGCGTAGATGTCACATACATTGTATTGAAATTTTGAAATACAGCTTGATGAAAGATTTTCTGCAAACAATACATTTGGTACTAGTTTTAATCCAGGTAACTGGATTCCAGTTAATTTAATTAATTCCAGGTAATGAGTTGTGGAATTGAATGGAACTTTATAGGCTGATGATACTTGATGGTTTGCAGTTATGTAACTCTTAATTTATTGTAACCAAAACAGTTTGATGTGTGTATGTTAATAAACAGCTTGTTTGCTGCTTATTTTAAGGTACTTTTTTTTTTGAAAGACAAGAAATGTCATGTGTCTAGTATTAATAATCATTTTTTAAACAATAGGTTAATGTTTATTTGGGTGAGTAATAGCAGGTGTTTTATGGAGAATGTTTAGTGACACTTCTGCTAGATGCTTGTTTATTTACTGATTTTTGTTAAAATCACGTTCAAGTAATACAGCAATTGTTGTATCGCAGTGCCTAAGGGCCACTCTTATGGCTTGTTTAAGGTATTTGTAGCTACTTACACTGTCTTGAACTTCCATTTTTTCCAGACACCCATTTGCATCTATATGCAGGTTATATACTAATATTTTGTGACATGCTTATTGGAAAACATTTCCATAGCCTCTGTTTCTTCCTCTTCTCCTTCGTACCTCATGTATTTGCATTGTACCTTATACAGCAACCGAGAACAAGTTAAAGCTACCTGTAAGGTATCTGTGTTGATTTCTCTTCAGTTTGAAATCTTGGCTTTCATGATTATTTAGTGAACCTACAAGCGTGTATTTTTATGGCTAACTTATGCATGCTGGTAATTTGGTGCTTACTAGGGTTATTTTTCTATTTGTATAGATCAAATCAGAGCTTCCAGTTATAAGTATACAGATTGTGCAACTTCTGTTTATTTTATATATATTGATTAAATCATCTGAATGGAAAGAAGCCTCATGTTATACCTTATCTCTCACAATATAGTAGGAGCAAATCACATCTGTTTTATTAATGAATAGATGTTGTTCATCAGTAATTGATCTTCTAATCTGTAATTTTCTACTTGCACTAACTCTAAGCATTCTTTTTTGGAAATATGTGAGTTATTTATGATATGTGACACCACTGAGACTTAGTGTACTTTCTTCATGAAATACCATTTGACAAATGGGTAAGTTCCTTGTGGTTTCCTCCTGTGTTGTCATAGGAAGCCACATTTAATTGATTATGTGAGTGAAGAACAATGATACAACCACAGGAAGTCCTGTGGCTGAAACTAGTTCAGTTCTCTACTTGCTTTTGATAATAACTTTCTATTTACAAGATACTGCGTTTCATTTAGGACAGCATTGTATTTTGACTTTTTAAAAGTGGTGCTTATTGCAATGTACAAACAGAATGTTGAACATTTCTTGAGATGGTGAATGTTTTACCAAGTATCTGAAAGTAATACAAATACTGCGGATGAGAATTTGTGGGTGAAAACTTGGCAATGGTGGCAAGTTACCTCTCCTACAGGTAGAGGTTTGAAAGGTAAGAGGTGCATGGAGGACCTCCCGCTCATTGCTCCTAGAACTGGAGCAGGCAGCCGATTCAGCTACACAAGCCCTAACGCTTGTAGAAAAGAAAGGCTATGTCAGGAGAGCGATGCCATCTTTTCGGAGAACACTACACACCTACCCTGATTTAAATTGGTCATAAAACTGCATCTTCTTCTCAGTCAAGAATAGTACATACCTTGTCTTGAGGCCCATGCTTTCAGGATATAACAACGTGCACATTTCTAATGTCAAATTTTGGTTACAACCAGCTTTTCTGTGACGTGAGGCACACTAATAGCATTGGTGGAAATCAGGGTTTTTACGTATAAAAATTTTCTGAAGAAACGGGAAGATGACTTTTCAGTACAGCTGCAGATGTTTTTTTCCTTCCATTTTTAAGTATTTTAAAATAATTTTTTGTCATACTAAGTAAAACTACTGAAAGATAGAAAATTCATCATATATCTTCCTTCTTCCTTGCATGCGCTGTTAGCGTTATGCCTTTTTATTTATATATTGAGGAAATAAACATACCCCTAAGATAAAAGGGCAAGAGAAGGATAGAACGTTTCAAGAATAAAGGCAGATGGCTTGAAAGCCAAGTGGATTTTGGAAGAAGGGTCAGGAAATGCTGAGATGCAGAGCCCCAAGTTCTTGGTGTCCTTGAAATGTGTAGTCCTGAACTCCTCGACTCTGGGCAACAGCCATCTGATATCATTTGTGGCTGTTTACTTACTGGATGCTTACAGCCTTGGGGCTGTATGATGCCAGTGTTGCTGAACCTGGGCAGGAAACCATGCTTTTGTGTTGCTGTCGTGTATCATGAACTAGTGCAGGAGTGGGTATTGATCCCTAGCAGCTGGGTGAGATGTGGATCTGTGGCACTATTGATCCGCTTGAGTGCTTACCTCTGAAGCCTCCTGAGGGTAGTGCTTTCTCTGGGAAGTAGGAGTGAAGACTGAAGGAGAGGAGAAGAAGAAGGCAGTAACAGCAGAGAGAAATTGCGATAGCAGTACTAAGCACAGTAGTTTGGGAAATGCTGGTATAATCTAAATTTCTTTTTTTTTTTTCTTTGAATTCTGTTCTGGTAATTCTGTTATATTTTCTTAGAGACTAGTATATAGAGTTTTCAGCAGATCCAACAGAAATATTACAGATGGAGCTCAGAAAGTTACGTGATGGAAATGCTGTATCAACATGAATGTTAAAATATCTGTTTATTCAAACTTTGATACTAACAATATTCATGTGCACTTCCTCCGTTGAGATGAGTGCGTGTGTGTGTATATATATATATATATCTTGAATTCACTGCTCTTAAGATCTTAAATTAAATTTAAAGGTCATAAATCATGGAAATTACAGAGTTTGATAATATCTAAAAAACTATCTGGAATAACTTGTGAAAAGTGGTGTTTTGGAAGTAGTAGCTGTAACATTTAAAAATTAGTAGTCAGCAGATGATTGACTGCGGAATCTGGGCTCAATTCACTTAATTTCCTTCCCTGCTTGAAGCATCAAGGACACTCGGTAATATAATAATAATTTGTTGTCATCATTAACACTTTTGGGGAAGAAGCATGCTCTTTGCTAGCAGATCTAGGGTGACTGATTATCTAATTCAGAAGTCAGTGCCGGGGGGTGGGGTTGGTCTGCCAGACCGCTTGGGTCATTGGAGTGCGCTCATGAAATTTACCTAGAGAAGTAGTCTAGAAAGTTTATTTTGTTTGTTTTCCTTCTTTGAACTTGATTGACAACTTGCTTAGGATGTTTCTGTAAAGTCTCAATTGAGCCATGTTTTCATATTGTGTTGTGCCCAAGATCTGAAGATTGGGGGGAGAGAAAGTGCAAAAATTGGCATTTGATTACATGCAGTTCAAAGTGACAGAAAAGCCAAAGGAATTCTGGCATCCAGCATAGTTTAAAGCTTTGCAGAGCTAGCCCCTCTTCTGTATTTTAGAGAAATGTTAAGGCTTCTTAATTTAATCACAAAATATACTGTGTGGTCATATGAAGACATCACCCAACAGCAGCAACAACAAATAAACAAAATCAAATAATAATAATAATTTAAAAAAAAAGTTTGACCACAGTGACCTTTAAAGAAGATCGCTGAGTGTGAGATGGGTGTGAACTGAAAACTGATAAAACTTGGTTTATGTCATGTGGAGATCCGGCTCAGTATTTGAATAAAAACGATTTGCTGGTTTTGTTTTTGTTTCATTCTCTAAGGAGATACTCGTGCAGCACGTGTAGAAGCAATATTACTGCACAAATACTAGCATGAAACAAAGACCCAAACAGTATTCCCATCTCCTCCCAGTCTCTGCCTTCCCCATCTCCTTCAAGGTTATATAGGTAGCTAGGGAGGAATAAGTTATGTACGAACACATTCTTCCAATGCATACTTTCATCTTCAGTTGTCTTTTTGGGCAGTTAGAATTTTCCCTCTAGTGGAGGAGGGAGAAATCATTCCTTGGAAAGACTGAGTTCCTATTTGTAGCAACGTTGCAGAAGATGTTCAGTAACGATAGATGAGAGAGTGAAGACCAGGCAGAGCAAACAGTGAAGAGTTCTTGACTATACATGAGATGGGACTTGTGGTAAATTCCTAGAACTGATTTATTAGTCTCTTCCAATGTACTAAATTAGAGTGATTATATCCAAACAGTCTGAAAATAAACATTCATACTTGTCTATGCTATTTATTGTCTATAAAATAGCTGAGTTGAGAGAAAAAAAACGTAACACATAAGCATGAGATACCTGAAATCAACAGAAATTTTATGCAGCTCTTCCTAGGATAAAGTGTTTTGTGAGTATTTAGTGCAGCAAAATATTTCTGATCAAGGAACTGAAGGTGTATTGACTTTGTATGTTAATAAAGCTGTTAGCGTGCACCTCTTCATCTATTAAGTTCATAGTGTGATCTTTACACTACTTTAAATGGGCTGAAGATCCACAATCCCTCTGTAGCTTTAAAGCAAGCATTAATCTTTCTTACTGAGCTAAATTTTATCCTAAATGTGAATGCATTGAGTATTTCACTTGTGCAGCAGTGAAGGATGAAAGAATTATTATTATTTTTTCCCAAACAAGATTTGAGAAATTGCCTTTGGCTTTGGTTATTCATGCATGCATTATAGAACCTTAACTCTCCTGATCAAATTAAAGTAGTACAAATCTCAGCATGAAAATAATGGTAGTTTAAAAATACTTCTTTGTGGTGCATACCCATGGAAAATGTGAAACTATACCAGTGTGAGCACTTCTCCTCACAACATTGGCACAATTGCAGTTTATAAAAATGTGAGATTTTAAGTAAAAGTGAATTCCAGACAGCTATAAATTTTATGTGTAGCCTAATACTCTGTTCAAAGAAGCTTATTTTACTATATAATAATTTGGAGGTGGCATTGTTTTTCTGTTATGCTATGTCTTTATCAACATGTGTTAACAAACTGTTAGGAGGTTAAAGTGTTGAACGAACATGGGGGAAACGTGATATTTAACAATGTCAGTCTTTTACCAGGGGCTTTAATTACATAGGTGTGAATGACAGTAAATCAAATGTGTCTGATTACAGGCTTTGAACAAGTTCCAGTTATCGCGGTAATACAAGCAGTATTCTAATGCCTCAGTAACAGCTTTCTACCTTCTTGACTTGAAATGTATTCCATGGAAATTATGGACTTCTGTGCAGAACATTGAAGTTTGATATCTGTATGATTTTTCCAGTTACTCATGAACTTTTGCAGGCTCCAGAGAGCTCCCAAGCCAGAGGGTAAAGACTCGTTAGCCGGCAGATTGATCTGACCTGCTGGTGGAAGGAAGAGAGGAAAGAGAGGTGGCGTATCTTGTCTGTTCAGGTTTTGTTCGTGACTAACATAGATCTAAACTAAAGAAGGTTTGTAGGAACAGTCTCCCAACTCTGGCAGTGGTTGAAGCAGTCAGCAGACAGGAGCGGAGTAGTAAAGGGCTGAAGTTTTTCTCTTTGTTTTGACTCAAATAACCGGAGATATTCTGTAGTTGGAAACATTTTATCACATGCTGCTGTTGCTTAGGTTTTGGACAGTATTCTCTTGTATGGTCACAGACAAACAGATACATTCTGAGAGTTTTCCTTTGGAGCTCTGGACCATTGTAGATATTCCTTTACCCAGTGGGAAAAAAAAAAGTGCAACAAAGATAAAATTGGCAACATTTTTGAAGTTCATAGAGGTATTCCCCAGTGAAATGCCCCAATTTAACCCAAGTGTTTTATGTGTTTATGCCCAGTGGTAGCTGCTCACCGTGGACATGCAATCACAAGCTTAGCGTGGTCAAGCGGGATATCTAGGTATCTCTAATCAATACCTTGATTATAGAATCTGGCTTTCAGACCTTTGAGTAGCAGAAGGATCTTCTCATGCTGTTTGGTGGTGAGGACAGCTCCGTCTTTCCGATTTCTTTGCTGTTAATGTTTCCTCTGTTAGTTCATGTGCTAGTGCTTAATTACCGGTGTAACTATTTAAGCACTTTCTTATGTAGGTACCGCTTTCTTACACAGCTTAAATATACTGACGTATGTAATAAGCGTACCACAGCTCTGCTGCGGCTGAATGTACCCGATCAGTCTGTACGTTTTGTTCATGTGAGGAAGTATCCCAGAGGCAAGTTTTGCCAGGAAATATTCTGCCTTCCAGCTGTAATTGACTGGGCTTCAACAATGAGCCCGAGACAAGTGGGTCCTGTTTTGGTCTGGAGGTACTGGGAGAGTGGGAAAGGGATCGTGTGCCAGCTGAGTGAGTTCAAATGAGGAAAAAGCTTTGCTTCCTCAAGTGTTGTGCATTTTAACTGTCACTAGAACAACAAAACCTGTTCCAAGAGTTCTGTATTCTTTGTGGGTTTTGTTTGTTTATTTCATTTTTAAAGGGATGGTGTGCTTAGCTGTTGTGTCTTTTTTGAAATTTCAAAAGTCTTATCGTGTGAGGCAGAATTTTTCCAGGTCAACCACCCAGCTTAAATTGTGAGATGTTGTAGAGTGCAGGAAGGAAGTCGAGAGGTCCTTACAGTGACCAAGGAATACCATGCCATTGGAAGAGTTCCTTCATGGGGTCATTCACATTACAATTAAAAAAACAAAAACCAAAAAAAAAAATACAATTAGTCGAAAGCATTAGAATCATAGAATATCCCGAGTTGGAAGGGACCCATAAGGATCATCAAGGCCAACTCCTAGGCATTAAGCCTATAATCTTGAGGAAGCTTTGAGTAGTTTAAATCCTTGATGTGTCCGTATTTTAATCTGGTCTTGATGCAGAACAGGACCTTTTCTTGAGTTCTTTGAAGCGATGCTCAGTTTTGAACATGCCCTTAAGATCACCGAAGCAGTTGCTGCTTTCACAAGTGGGCCCTGTGTCGCGTTTTTGCAGGTTACTGCAAACGTAAACTGTTTGGTTCAACCTTGTGTTTGCCTCAGGCCAGTCTTTTCTTTACAGAAGTAAATAGCTATTTTTATGAACTGAATCAGGCTGTTTTAACAAATGCGTGTTTATTCTCTCGTTCCAAGTCACCTACTATGATAGGCAACTGAAAATAGTATTAGGGTAGGAGTGAGGCAAAATAAAGCAGTGTTTGCACAGTGATCAACTGAGTGAGAAGTAGCGGTTGTGGAAGAGATGCCTGGTTTTAAAAGTCAGGAGAAAATCTACAAAGGCAGAGGTGATCGTGTGAGAAGAAACAGCCTGTCTGTGCTCCAGTATTAACTATAGGATCCTTTGCTCCCATCTTCATCGTAGCCCTCCATCCTTACTGAAGTTAGAGGGGGACAGTTGTGTGTCCTCGTGCCTCGATCACTCCTAGTACTGTTTTCCTGCGTCGTTGCCTGCAGTGTAGAGAAACTCAGAATTTGGACCCATCAGCAAGGAAAGCTGAATTCTCTCTTATTTATCTGCTTACTTGGGAATGACTGGTACATACAGAGAGCTGAATGCAGACCATCAGGTTGAATTCTTCGTAACCCCTGTTTTTTCTTGCATGATAATGTAACCTTCCTGGCTGTGGTTTGTCTGAATCTGTATCGCAGCGGTAGGAAGTAAATCCAGCTATGGCGGCGTCTTGGTTTTCCCCTGATGGTGATTTTTGTGGCAGGTATCCTCTAATTTTGCGTGAGGCAGAAGTATGCGTATGCATTTGTTCTGTTTTGTCCGTGTAACTCGGTCTAAGAGTCAGCGGATCTTAATGCTTTTTATTACAGGTAGTTAGCAACTTTATTCGTGTCTCAAACCTAACAGTCTTTCCAGGTCTATCAGTGAACTGATGCTGACTGGATGCCCGAATGTGTAGAGTTCTGATAGATGCTCTCCCTGAAGTCGTAGCGTTCCTGCAGGCCTGAGTTGTAAGCTAGATGCGACTGCTAAGAGCTTCTTGGCTAAGGGGTGTTCTTAAATTTTTCTCTCTTACTACTGGCTGTGATCACAAATGGCTACTTGGCAGGAGTGTTGCAAGTTTGTGAGGTGTTGGTTTGTTGTTTGTATCTCCTCGCTTTCTTTTGGGGCCCAAAAGATTATTCCAGAGAATTGTGCCGTATGGAACCGTTGACTTGAAAAATTAACTGAGATATGCAGCTCTTCTGAAGCTGTGTGCAAGTTCTGCCATCTTTAGTTAAGAATGACAGTGGGCAGAAAAGTCTTCTGTCTTTTTGCTGCCTGCCGATTAAGGAAAATGTTTTATTTGTATTATTAAAATTTATCTCTAGAATAGAGTAGCAGAATGTAAATAGACCAGATAAAGCCATTCTTCCCCAGTTCCTCCCACTCTCGTAGAATAACAGTGAACTTCTTGTTGGAGGCTTTTGTTCTAGTCCCAAGGCATTCCACAGTTTTGCTTACAAGCAGGACTGAGAAAAACTAGTTTACGTTGTCTGAAATGTTCTCTTAAGGGTAATCTCTCTGTCATCGAGGTTGGTTTAAGAAAACTTTTCCTGAAGCCAGTGCTGTGAAAGAATAGTGTAGTAGTTTTGCCACCCTGCTTGCAATCTAACGTAGTTCTATTAGCAAGTAGGTACTTTTTTTGCTTTTAAATTAAAAAAAGGTGACTTTGAAAGAATAGCAGAAGTCACTCACTGGAAGAAAAGAGGAAAAAAAAGGATAGAAAAACCTGAATCTCCTTTTAGATGGCTTTCTTATTTCCTTTGTGAGGAAATCAGGCCAATCGTGTTGATGACAGTCACCTAATGTTATTGCTGAAATAACAGCCGTCTTGTTTCTGGGGTGTTTTTAACTATTTAGTTTTCAAAAATAGAGAGGAATGTTCTTGTCTCCTAAAAGAAAGGAAATGGTTATGCTGGCAGCTGTTTCAGAAGATTTCAAGAAGAAATCTTGTTATTTACATAACCTATTCAACAAGACCTCACACTGCTTGTCAGAGGTGGCGCATTTTTTTGCAATGGGGTTTTATTGTGTCTGTGTCTAGTTATCTTATGATTTTTGTTCCAGTGAACAGTTTAGTTGGCTGAATATACTTTTTATTTCCGGAAAATAGTATAACTTTATGTTGTTACTCAACATGATGCGTATATTTTGAAATCTCTTCCTCAAAGTAGGTAGGAATAGCAAAAATGTTTCTTGCAACATAGGAGGTTTGCTCTTAAGATGCTGGTAAGGTTTTTGTTTGTTTGTTTGTTTCTTAAATTTTACTTCTGCGTTTTGTGAACACAGCTTAATAGATTCTAACCGTCCCTTTTGCAGTAGGGTAATAGGAAAGTTTCACTGGGATGACTGAAATTTTTGCGTAGAGAAATATGGTTTTCTGTTCATACAGTGAGATGTTTTTGGTTAATTTACTGGTCAAATTCTCAAGTTTAATGGTCAGTTTTTGGAATGAATGAAAACTTATTACTAGTAATCAGGAAATCGTGCATGAGGTCTGGGCAGTGATAATTTACTTTTTTTTTTTCAATCACTTGGTGTACTCTGATATTTTAATGGATTGTATTTTCAAGGGTAGTTCTGAAGCTTTCAGAAAAAAGCTGACTTATGGGACTCATCTTAAATCCAGAAAAAGTGGTAAGAGCAGGTAGCAAAAGTCTTTCTTTCAGATGTAGCTAGATAGTCTTAGGAAAGTCTGTCATCTGTTGTTCTCCTGCACCCAGAAAGATGGAGCCCAACTGAATTAATATTTTCCTTGTGTTTGTATATTGTTTTCCAGAAGTTAGATGTAGCGCAGTGGCCTAGACTGTTCTGTTTTTTTTTTTTTTTTTTCCTTCATTGGGCCTAATACACCTCTAATACATGTTGGAGTTTTGTTTTTCCTTTTTAAGCATAATGGCGTTATAGTACTCTTTTGTGTCTACTTGCACAGTCTTCTAAGGTCCTGTACTGATGCTGTATTTTCTGAAAGTTGCGTCTCTTTTTATATTTATTTTTATATATATATATATTCTTTTTTTTTCCCACTACGTGATGTGGCAAAATTTCAAGTGCTAGTTCCTCTAATAACAGATGTAAGTCATGAGTGTTGACATTGAAGTGTATTTATGGTGTCTAGAAAAAAAAATTGCATATTTAATTAGAAGAAAAATGCTTTGGTGAACCTCCGTTTCCTGCTTTCTTCAGGATTAAGAAGCAAATTTAGGTGCTCAGCTGTAAACTTGTTGTTTTGTCTTATTATCTCGTCAACTTTTTGCTCACCATTTCAAACTTACGTACAGAAACAGATACATACAAGAATCTCAGATCGTAATTTCAGTTCATCTCCTCCTGTAGTTCTGCAGCAGAGGAGATCTGCTTCCCATCTCATATGGAAGTACGGTGACATCGTCTGCCAGACAGGACATGCAGTTTTAACACTGTGCACAAAAGGATTTTTTCTTGTTTTACTAGTACCTCAGGACTGTCATTGTCTGCCGAGTTTGGGGCCAGAAGGTGTTCAAGCATGTTTGTTTGGTGTTGCTTTCGTTTGATTTGGTCTGATGGTGCTGTCTGATCTCCACATAGGGACTGTGCCGCGAGAATTTTCATGGGTCTGAGATAAATGTTATACCTCCTGTGCTCCCCAGTCTGGGTTAGGAAGCCTGAAAGGGAGATGGCTGCTTAGAGTGCTTCAGAATTGACTGATTCTGGTGCTCGGTTTCCAAAAATCCACCAGGGCCTTAAAAAGTCAAGAGCTCCATGTACAGAGCAGAGTACTTCTTGAAAGTTGCCCTCATCCTCAGGTCTGCTCAGACATCTGTCTTCCCTTTTTTTTTTTTTTTTTTTTTGCATGTTTGTTTTCAGCCCCTCTGAGAGGATTCTGTAACTTGTGTCCAAATATCTTCATCTGGTTGTGTACTTGTACTAAGATGTGTAGGAATTTTCTTCTATGTCAAATAAGAACCTTTTAGAAGAAGTTCAAATCTGTTTTGTGGTGCAGTTCAGAAGTTGAAAGCCGTATGTGCACTCTTGCCAAAGACAGCAAGCATACATGCAGAGTAGTAAGGATGATGAGCTTTTTTCATGTTCATAGTATAGGTGTTACCAATTCTTAAAAGCCTTAAGAGATCTGAATTGTACAACTTACAGTGTGTATCTTGTTCCACTATTCAGTTGTCCATAAAGCTAGATTTCCTCCCCCCCATCCTCCACCCGCCAGTATTTTAGTGAATCTTCCTGGCTTTAATTTCACCTATTGAATTTATAGTTCAATATAGAGGCTGACCCCCAGCTCCCCACACCTTCCTTTCAGGTAGTTGTAGAGAGCAATGAGGTTTCCTCTGAGCCTCTTCTCCAGGCTAAACAACCCCAGTTCCCTCAGCCGCTCCTCATAGGACTTGTGTTCCAGGCCCTTCACCAGCTTCGTAGCCCTTCTCCGGACACGCTCCAGGGCCTCGTTGTCCTTCTTGTAGTGAGGGGCCCAAAGCTGAGCACAGTGTGCAAGGTGTGGTCTCACCACGGCCAAGTACAGAGGACAATCACTTCCCTAGTCCTGATGACCACACTACTTTTGGTACAGGTCAGGATGCCATTGACCTTCTTGGCCACCTGGGCCCACTGCCAGCTCATATTCATCTGCCTCTTGAACAGCACTCTCATGTCCTTTTCTGTGTGACAGCTGTCAGACACTCTTCATCAAACACATACCACTGCATGGGGTTATTATAACTCAAGTGCAGCACCTGGCATTTAGCCTTGCTGAGTGTCATGCAGTGTGACTTGGCCCATCAATCCAGCCTATCCAGATCTCTCTGCAAAGCCTTTCTACCCTCAAGCAGATCAACATTCCCACCCAACTTCCATTTGCTCTTTTTTAATGAATCCTTGTGTATGCAAACAAATTTTACTACTCTGTAGTTTTGTCTTCTCTGAAGCTGGCAGTTTACATCAGGTTTGACAGAGTTGAGTAGTCACACACATGTTCTGTTGATATCAGTGGAAGTTAAATGTCTGCATTTTTCTCAAGATCTGGGCTCAAGACATCTTAAAATCCCATTGCAGTAGACAACAGACCTCCAAAGGTAATTTCATGAGCAGAAATGGCTAAAAAAAAAAAACCAACACCTTGAGTTCCTGTCAGTTGTGCCTTGTGGCTGATTTGGAATCCCCAAATTAAAGGTTTTGTTGTACTTGTAACACCTGTACAGGTGGGTGTTTCCTCCCATTCCTCTGGATCCAGAGAGGCTTTCCTGCATCTAAGAAGCAAAAGGGAAGAGTTGGAGGCTACGTGGGCTTAGTCTCTTCTGCCACTCATCGGCTTTTGCAGAGCATGCAACAAATGAATTGCTTTTGAAACATCTGCATAGAGTCATGCTTGGTGCAAGTCAGGTGATAGGTTGGAGGTATGAGGAGACATGGATTAAGACATGCCATGGGAACGTAGCAGCTTTGTTTCTGTCATCTGTGTCACTCTCCTGACAGTGATTCAAGTATTTTTATGTGTAAAGATAAGATTTTTATCTTCTGTGTGTAAACGAAAAGATTCTTCTGACTAAGCATAATCACCAACAAAATTATTAATTTAAAAACAAATCTAGTCTGAGAGCTATTATAAATCTAGGGGATGAAAAATATCTCTGAATACTACCTCATGTCTGAACAACTGAGTTCTGTGGTTCTGGTCTCTTTCTCATGGACTAGCTGTAAAAAACAAATAAATGTCCACAATGGCTATTGCAAATACCACCCATCCTTTTTTTTACTTCTGTATGAAAATTTTTTTGTTTATGTGCTATCATTACTTGAAAAAATAACAAAAAAGCAATCCCAAAATACTTTATTGTACTGGAGAGTCCTTTCCACTTAAGCAGTTAGATAAGCAGCCCATTTCCTCAGAATGAATATTGCTAAAGTTGTTTACGGCAAGTAGTACTTCTGGATTGAATTCTGACTCTCCAGAAATGGAAAAGTATTTAAATATGTTTAGTTTATCTCAAAGAAATTAAAAAAATCATCTACACAATAAGAAACACAATCAGTTGAATGCTATCTTTTTATGACAAATTCAGAAAGTTTAGGTGGAAAGCAGTTTCTGTATTGTAGAGTAGAGGAAAGTTGGCAAGGTATGGATAAGTATGAACCATTGAATAGATTTGTTTTCTGAATAGATAATGGGAAAACACATTTTGAATTTTCGTGTATGTGTTATGTATGAATGTTACATTTTTTTCTCCTTATGTTTGTAGTCCTCGGAATATTACGCTTAGTTTCAATAATCAGTTTTATTTCCTAGGATATAACTAGGGAATTTGAAAAAGAGAAACAAATTAAGTTGTTTTTTTTTTTTTCTGTGAAGCCAAGCTAAAACTAATAGTGTTTTTTTTATTATTATTATTTGTTTGTTTTTTTCCTTCTGTAGTTTCTCAGTAAATGTGTACTAACAACCTTTAACAATCTTAAAACTCCTGGCCATTATTAACAGGTATTGCTATTCTTTTCTGAGGATTTGAGATCAGAAAAAAAATCAGTGTTTGGAGAGTAGAGTAAAAATGATGAAGTTGTAAAGTTTTCCTTAATAGTTAAGGACTGCAGTGTGTTGTTATGGAAGTAATCTATGTTTGACCTAGGACTTGACTGTTTGTCAAGAATGGTTTAAAAATAACAAACTCTGTTAGCCATTTATGTGGAAGGGTACTCTTTCTTCAGATATAACTAATTCCAGATATATGTTTGATCCTTCTTTTTTACTAATCTTAATTTTTAGTAATAACATAGTTGTACTGCTTTCTTATGCATTCCTATATTTCTTATTTTTACTGAAAAAAGCCCATAGGACAGTGTAAAACTAATGCAGGCAGTGTTCAAAAGTCAGTATCTCTATTGACAACAAGTGGTAACTTCTAAAGAAATAATAAACATGCAGCCATAATATGTATATTATTTTAATCTTGGCAAAATTCCTTCTCACAATATTAAGTTCCTATTGCGTGTACTTTGTAATATTTCCATTTCACATAAGATACATCAGAGGAATTCTTGCTTTCATATGTTTTAAACTTTTAATGTCTGAACTTCAGTTTGTTGTGAGGTATAGATCAGAAGTGCATATAAAAACTTCTGTTTCAGACATGTTGTTCATAAAGGCAGAATAAGGATTGTAGCTGTATGCATTTGTATGGTATTTATTGCCAAGAGTTCCCCAGTTGTGACTGGGACTCTCAAGAACAATGCATATTCAATGCAAATATGAATAACAGTATCAGTGAAATATGCTGTATAGTATTGAAGAGGAAACAAGGTATTTTGTTACATGATATATCAGTTCCTATAGTGGGTGCTTGCCTGTGGCCTCCTGTAGAAGAGTTTGCCTGCTATTCCATCTGCATTACTCGCTTTCTGTTCTGAGGCCCTTGTAGTTTGCTAGGAAAGGTCTGCGATAACGTGCAGTGAATATTTTGGGGTAAAAGCACCATGAGGGAGGAGTGAGAGACAGGACTCAAATGATTCATGTCAAAATACACACCTGCCAAATCTCACACACTGAGCACAAGTTGGAAGTGTTAAGTATATGCTAAAAATATATAGCTACACAAATTGAGTCATTTTAGAGAAGGAGGGTTTGTGGAGGGTCTGCTCGCCCCTACTCCTCACAAGCTTTAGAGCAGAACCTTGAACTAGAAGAGATTAAAGTGGTTTGCGGTTTGAGTTTTTACAGCTTTTTCTTTCTTAAAAATGAAAATGAACAGGGTTTGTTACATAAGATGTAATGAAGCTCTCGGTATCAGCAAAAAATCAAATGTCTGACTTAAGTATATTTGATTTGTATAGATAACTGTAAAAACGGTCTTTTAATTAAAATTGTAAAAGGAAGGCAGACATGTGTAGCTCAAGTACCTGTTGTTAGTCACCTGCAATTTAATGAAAGATCAGTTGGAGCAAGGCCTCAAGACTACCTGTGGTGGTAAAAGGAGAAAGGAAATACCTCAGGGAATTTGTGAAAGGGTAGTGGCGAGTGTTCATTGCCAAAACTAAACGGGACTTTGGTGACAGAGAGACTTCAGATAGACACACCAGAGTTTGGAAGGAAAAGCAGGAGATCAGAAAACTAGCAGTAAGGGAGAAAAGAAAGAGAAAGAATTAGGCCTAGATGGAGGCTTCTGTGACTGACAGGACAAGGAGATAAGGATGTGGTAGTAAATAGAGACAGCCATGAGCAGATGGATTTAAGAAGTGAGTGAGGTACAGATGTGGACAAAACTGAGGTGGCTGTGGGAGAAACCATCAGGTATGTGGCAAAAGTACTTGGGGACAAAGCAGAGTGATACTGGACGGTGATTTTTGTGGTAGAAGTTAGGACTGAACAGCTGAGAAGGAAAGCACTGGGATGAAGAGCCACAGGAGGGAAGGGGTGAACTGGATCACCTATTTGTGAGAGGCAAGAGAATGTAGTCTAACTCACGTTGCAATATTAGATATGTTTGAGGAAAATCTTTACAATTTTTATTTTTCTAGCTTCAGAAATGGAACAGGAGACTCCTACAGTGCTGTGAAATACCTTGGACACTGAGCAGGGGGCTTCTTTAGTGCTGATCCATGGTGTGAATGATAGCTGGCAGCACTGGTCCTTTACTTGGTGACAAGTAAGTGTTAGATGCCTGCGTTTGGAGGACCAAAGTCACTAGCTTTATTGTGGTGAAACACTCATCTTATTATGGTATGCAGCAGAACTTCTAAAGGTTATTATTATTATTTTCAGATGAGGGGAATATTTAAATCATGTATTAAGGATGGAAAACCATGCATAGAGAGCAAAGGAAATAGCAGAATTAATGATGCCTCCACAGCTCCCCTGAGAGGATGTTTTACAGTCTGTGGTTACCAAATATGTGTTCTTCAGAAGGGAGAGCTGTTACTTGACAGGTGGTCATTCTTTCCTTTGTTTTTTCCCCCTTCTAAAAATTTGCTGTGTGGTTGCATGCTTTGTTTCTTGCATAATATCCACATTTGTCTCTGATAGTCGTCAGCACGTAATCTTTCACAAACAGTAAGATATTTTTTAAAGAGTGGAATCAGATCAAATGGCAACATCTTAATTTTACGTGATAAAATTAAGGCCCTGAGAGATTGAGTTTTCTTAAACAGGTATCAAAAAAGAATATATTTTGATTCTTCAGAACATTTAGTAATTCTAAACACAGGCCTGATAAATTTTAGTTAATTCTAAACATAGTGCAAGCATCCAGTGTTTTTTGGCGGTCAAATAATGGCATTTTGAGTTGCATGTGAAATACAAAGGAATGCAAAGTTTGATCTTGTCTGTCAGAAATGTGATTTTTGTTGTCTTGGTTCCAGCTCTGTGACAGCATGAAGGATGGAATCTAAGCAGCATTCAGCTTTATAAGCATAAGACCACCTTTTTTCTCTTTTGCTAGTCTTTCAGATTTTCTAAATATTGCAATTTGGTTTTTTTTTGGTCTACTCTTGTTTTGCTCCTAGAGCATTTCCACCACACTTTACTAGGTGAAGCAGGAGTCCTATGGTAAAGATTTTACTGACAGCGCTACAAGAATTGCATCAGAATTACATAGCAGGATGAATTAAAGTTCAACATTTCATTTTTCCTGTAGTATAACAATATTAAAATATAGGGTGGTTCACTGAAACTCTTGTGATGAGAAAGAATGGTGACATTAAAAATAATAGCCATATTTTGATGTAGTGTGGATGTGTTGCCCAGATCTGCAGTGAGTGTTTAATGAATGCAGGTATTACTTTTCATCTGAGTCTTGGGGGGTGGAACAGAACTATCTTGTATGTTTGGGAAAGATATTTTACTTCCATCTCTGATTTTACAATTTGCGTTGAAGGATCTTTTGTGGTAGCTGTAGCCAAAAATGGCTGGATGGTCTCCAGTTGACCTAGATGAGAACAGATTATTATTATTATTATTATTATTATTATTATTATTATTTTTACCCAGGATGAATAGGATTCAAAATATTGTGTCTGCATGTACAACTGTAAAGGAATTTGTGGACGTACTTCTGATTTTTGGAAAACAACAGATTCTTAAACTGTACAGACAGATGTTGGCAATTAATTGTTCATCAGGAAAACATGTTAAAAATGTTCTGAATGAAAACTGAATCTTAACTGCTAAAACTGAAAAGGGTATTTGTGGCTTAAATTTTTTACTTTGCCTTAAATAACATTCAGCTGTTATCGCTGTTGACTACCGTGTTTTGTCCCTTGTTTCCTCCAAATAGACAAGAAACTGCAAGAAAGCTTTCTTTTGCTGTTTTGCCAATCTTAGGTGGGTAGAGATAAAAGGAGACTTTTGTCTCCTTTCAATTAAATTAGTTTTTAAACACCTTTGTCTTGATGACTGCCAATTATTTCTCCTTTTTTTCAGTAGTAATGTTTATTTTGGGAGGAACATTCTCTCACACCTCTTTTCTGGAGATTTTTGAAACATCCACTTGTGGTCTGTCTTAACTCAGAAATGCTACGTACACATTTCATAATCACAGTGGATAAAAGCCAATTGAAAATAGTTTGGGTTTGGACTGAACCTGTAAAATAAAAACATTTGTTAAGTTACTTTCATGAATTTAGCAGAAATTTCAAAACTGCAGAATGCCTTTAAAAACATGTCCATCAGTGTATTGTATTTTGCTTTCTTCTTTTTTGTTTTGTTTTTGTGTTTGCGAGGATGGTGTTAGTAGGAATTGCAGAAACTTTTGGTAGTATGAGTGACAGTTTCTTAGGTCAAGTGTTTTTTCTCCTTTGCAAGGGAAAGCTCTGTGTGTATTTTTATATTATTTTTTTCAAGTGGGCCCACGAGAACCTAATGAGGTTCTACAAAGCCAAGTGCAAGGTGATGGGCATATGGGTCAGGGCAATCCCAGACATGAGTATAGACTGGGAGAAGAACTCGTTGAGAGCAGCCCTGCAGAGAAGGACTTAGGGGTTCTGGTCTGGTGGACAAAAAGCTCGACATGAGCCAGCAGTGTGTGCTTGCAGCCCAGAAGGCCAACTGCATCCTGGGCTGCATCAACAGAGGTGTGACCAGCAGGGAAGGGAGGTGATTGTCCCCCACTGCTCTGCCCTTGTGGGGCCTGCACCTGGAGCTCTGTGTCCAGGTCTGGGGCCCCCAGCACAAGGACGTGGGGCTGTTGGAGCAGGTCCACAGATGGTCTGCTAAGATGATCAGAGGGCTGGAGCACCTCTCCTATGAAGAAGGCTGAGAGAGCTGGGGGTGTTCAGCCTGGAGAAGAGAAGGCTCTGGTGAGACCCCATCGCAGCCTTTCAATACTGAAGAGGGGGCTTATAAAAAAAAAGATGGAGAGTGGCATTTTTCAGGCAGATAATGACAGGACAAGGGGAATGGTTTTAAACTAAAAGAGGGGAGATTTAGATCAGTTAGGAGGAAATTTTTCACTCAGAGGGTGGTGAGGCACTGGCACAGGTTGCCCAGAGAACTTGTGGATGCCCCATCCCCTGGAGGTGTTGAAGGCCAGGTTGGATGGGACTTTGGGCAACCTGATCTGCTGGGAGGTGTCAGAGATGTTGGAACTAAGTGATCTTTAAAGTCCCTTACAACCCAAGCCATTCTATGAATCTTTCGTATGATTTATAATTATTTTTAACTGATGAAGGAAAAGGTTTTTCTCTTGAGATGGAAAACTAGCTGATGGACGTACGCTGTTTTCCTTTTCCATTCCCTGTTTCTGTTACAATGAACTTTCACCATTGGTTTTAACAGTTGTGGTGGATACAGCTTTTAGTTTCTAAATCTTTGGATTGATATAGTATTCTGTGTTGAACAGAGCAGTGGGTAGAAACCTGGTTTTGCTGTGTGCTCACCGAGGAAGCATGTTTTATAATTCCTTTGGGAAGTAAGACAGGGATACTTCACTGAGATCTGCCGTGAGAAGATAGAGCCACCCATAAAGCAGCTAATGGCAGCAGTGAGACACCAAAAAGATTTTTGAATTCCTTAATATTTTCCTCCTCTGTTTTGTTTTATTTTTAAATCAATTGTGGGCGTGCATTTTAAATTGCTGCTCTAAGCCTGCAGATGCTTTCTTTAAGCAGTTTTTGATCCTCATCTCACTTTGAATTTAACCCCATGCAAACAGCAGCTCTGGTTCGCTGCAGTTCCCTGTAGTGAGGGGGGGAGAAGGAGCTCAGCCTCTAGTTTCTTCCGCCTAGCCAGCAGGTTAGCCCTGACGAATCTGAATTTCAGGGCCAGCTCTGCAGGCAAAACAGAGAACTGGAGGGTAAGAGAGAGAGAGAGCAAGCCAGGAGCATAAGACCAGAATTTCATGTGAGGCACCAATACTGCCTCTTTTTTACTTTTTTTTTTTTACTGCAATCTTTTTTTTTTTTTTTTCCCATGTTTGATATCATTCATATTTATAATCAGAATACTAAACTGTATTGGGTTGTCAGCTATGTCACTGTCCTCCCTGTCAGCTCTTCAGGAGAGATGGACTTTTATCTCCAGGAGTTTAAAAATTAAATCCCTTGGTATTAAATGTACTGTAAGTAATGCTAGTAAGTGCCCTCAAAATGCTGCAGAGAGGCGCTATCACCAGTCAAGGAAACTGCAGCTCTTTCTGAAAAAGAGCATTATTTTCTAACTGTTACCTTCATTATGAATCTGTTAACGGAAAGGGGAAGTTAATCGGGGTTGGGGTGTTGTGTACCTGTATAATTTAATAGAGCGTCGTTGCAGGGGCCCCTTTGAGCATACTGCATTTTGAAAACCGTTCTCTGACCTGGAGGTTTGCTGTCTTCATGTGGTGTTGCCAAATCAGTTGCCTGTGAACCTCATAGTCTGGAAAGCCTGAAGTATGAAATTGCTGTCTGAAGATCTGCCTTCCAAGACCCTTGCCTAGGCCAAACTTTCCGTACAAGAGATGGCTGTTGCCACAAGAACAGCAGATGTTTGTACAGCAGACAAACAACGTAGATGATAAAAGCAAATTGACCTTTCTTTTTTGTTTTGGAACGAGTACATTCCGAGAGCAGTTCTTTTTTTCTCTTTCTTTTATTTTCTTGGACTATATCTTTCATCGTAGTACTGCTTGACTATACATTGACGTTTCTATTGCTACAGATGATTAAAATATATGTATGTTAGGGTTTACTAACATTTCCACTAACACCGATGCTACAAATCATTAAACTGTATCCAAATGTATTCTTGTCTGTTGTATTTTACTGAAGTAGTTTTAATGATGTTTATTTTTCCAGTGTCCCTATGGGAACCCTGGAAGAATCCAAAATGTAATAATTAAAGAATGACAGGCCTTTCCTTACAATATAAAGTGAGGAAGAGTTTTGTGGTTTAAATAGCTATGCTGTTGCTTGTTAACAAGATATTTTGTCTTGTATGCTATCCAGGCCTACAATGGTCAAAAAAAAAAGTTGAAGTCAAGAACTACACGTTTGTTTTCAATCAGTTGTTTTTCAAGTTAAAAGACTTGAATAGGATGTTCTAATTTGTTCAGTTATATACATCAGTAGTGTTAATATTTGTATTAAATCACTTGGAACAGCACAGCTTTTGCTGTCCCAGTAAGGCAGTACATTTTGCTGTCACTTATTTTGCTTATTGCAAGACTTTTTTTTACTTTTTTTTTAAAGTTTTTTTTTTTTTAAAGTTTTAAAAGATTGGTTGAAAGTTTGGGATCTCAGCTTGAGAAAAATACTTCAGTTGAATTACATTTTAAAAGAATACCCTGCACTTTAATTGTACAATTAAATATATTGAATAAAGCGAGTATAAATTAAAGGTAAAAATATTACTAAAATAAGTGCAAATCTCGGTGTCTTGTGGCTACGTCATTACTATTTGGACCTAAAACCTACTTGTCTGTTTATTTATTTAGACAAAAGCTGATGTTCTTAGAGTTATAACAAATGTAACTCATGTTAGATTCCTCGCATCTGAAGAATCTTAGAAAAATTGAACAAGTTAAGTCTGATAAGAAAACTCAAAAAAAATGTTACTTTTCAGGGCAAAAATACCAATTGTTGTTATCAATGGCTTGTACAGTCAAATTGTATGATAATCAAGAAAAACCTTATTTCCAAATTCATTAGCTGACTATGGAGAGGGTTTATTTGTAAATAGTTCAGCCTACAATTTTTTCCTTGTCAAGTCATTTCAAACCTACCATGACAAACTGGGTACTTGATCTTTCAGTTCATGGACTCTGGCAAGGTAATGAGTTTTTTGAGTTAAATTCTGTTTTCAACTTGTATATGGACACAAACAGTGCTAAATTGATATATATATATATATACATATATATGTATATGTGTATATATGTACACATATATACGTATTTATATATACTGTCCTTGCTTTATTTTAAAATAGTCTAAATCTCTAAGTTTAAGAATATAAATTTAGTAAGTCAACCTCATAAAGTTGTGTATTTACTGTAGTGGAATTGTTTGCAAGAGCAAGAGAGAAGTACTAAACCCTTTGTGCTTCAGAGAAACAAAACGTTGCGGAAAAGAATGCTATTGTTTATAGGCACAATAACTATAAAGAGCTTCTTTTGTCTGAAACATAAAAAGTATTAAATCTTTGACTTGACAATGTATCATTCCGTTTGGATGAGAACATCCAACCTGGTGTTATATAATTCCTATATAATCTCTTAACATGAGAATTAAGTTGAATGTTGCGTGTTTAATTCTATTTCCCCCCCTCAAACCTTGGAAATACAAACTTGAAATGCGGTGGTTTGTATTTCGTAATTTTTTTATGCTATTCTTGTAATGGAGCATAAAAAAATTAAAGTCCAGTTGTTGTTGTTCCCCTCCCACACTCTGTTTTTTTGTTTTGTTCTTCTTTTTTGGGGGGATGGGAGTGTTGGATTTAGGAAGGGAATGAAGGGAGGACAGGTTCTTTTTTATTTTGTGTTCTTTTGATAAACCCACTTTATACAGGTAGGGTATTTTCCATTGAATGTGTTAATAATGTCCTGTGAGTACAACTGTTCTTGCTTCCAGTAGCAAAGAATTAACTCATAAGTGTCCTCTCTTGAGGAAGTGGTCTATAAAAAATACTGCATGATGCATAAATGAGGACAGTATTATCCTTCTGGTCATCTTTCATCAGCATTTTAATTTTATATCAAATGCAATAGAGTTTAGCTGTTTGGCAGAGAAATTCGTATTGTCCAACGGTCCAAAGTGAACTCCTCATTATATCATCCTTTCCTTATGCGATCACAGATCACATAAAACACAAATGCAGTGGATGTCTATGATCTCAAAAGACTATCATTGGACTGTTTTTTTTTCTTTTCTTTTCTTTAAAGGCAAAATCCAGTTTTCTCTCACAGCAGTTTCGTCATAGTTCTACTGGCTATTATTTCCAGCTTTAAACTTTGTTACATTACATTAGAGAATATAGGTATATAAGCAAAATGGTCTGATTACACCTATTTTACGTTTCATTTTTTTGTTTGTTTGTTTTTTAATGGTTGATATTTTCCTTGTTTCAGCAAAACCGTTTACATCTAAAGTGAAACAGATGCGACTACATAAAGAAGACTTTGAGATCCTGAAGGTGATTGGTCGAGGAGCCTTTGGTGAGGTATGTGTGTGAAAAAGGCAAAAGGAAGGATTTGAATATACTTGCTGATCTGCCTCACTGAGGAGAGAAAGTTAATAGCCACATACCAATGTGTAAGTTTTACATTATTCAGGCATAACGGATATTTTAGGCCAACCTAATACTTGATGCAAGTATATTTTGTTTTATATCTTCTCTGGCAGCCCTTTACAGCTCTTTTTAATCTCTTGACTTTTGAGAGAAGGCAAGTTCATGTGGGCTAAAAGACCATATTTCAGCCATCTGATAAGTCATTTGCTCGACTATAGTTCTTTGAGTCAGCAGATAGAGACCACTGAGTTACTGATGGTGTGAAGATCTAGTCTTTTCCAATCATCCTAATAACTGAATTGTCTGGAAGTAGTTTTCAATAACTTAAATTGCCAGATACTGATACTGACATACTAGGAACACAGAGAAATATCTCTATTCTTGTTGCTTTGTTTCCTAAAATTAATATTTGAAATTTTTTCCCTATATTTCTTGCAAGGATTTTACCAAATGTTAGTTTCTGTTTTAGTTGTCACCTACTACTGTCAAACTATAAAATTTTTTTGCTAGTTCTGATTAAACCATCTTTATTTCAAATTTCAAGCAAGGCTGTTCACCACGAAGTTTTATGGCCACTAGGGATCTCAGAATATACTGGGCTGGGGAAACTCGAATGAATAAACCCTAGCTTTCTGCCTCGCTTCTTAAGTTATATTAAGAACGTGCTTTGTTCTTCACTCAAGTCACTATTTATACAGAAGGAGCAACTTAATGTGTAACTATGCCTAGAATTTTTTAATGGCCAAATGTGTTACAAATGGGAATAATATTCAAAGCTTCTGCAGAAGTTATTCTTTATTGCCTCAGAAAAAGATCTGAGCACTGAAATCCAAAGTACAAGGAAAAGATTCTGAGCAATGTCTTCATTTGTTTTGTAACGGGAAATGTTTTTCAGACTGTTATGTTTTCATTGATATAAGAGCATCTCTGGGGGCTTTGATGGCAGATGAGGAAGAGTTTTCAGGTTTGCTTACGTATTTGCTTAATGTGAAAAATTAGGCTAGTAAAGTCTGATTATGGAAGAACAAAGTTCTGTAGGTAGTACTTAAGGAACAGGAATTTTTACTGTAATGTAGTATCCACTCGTCGATAATTGATCTTCAGTCTTAACCTTTGCCACAAAGAAAATGCTGCATTCACCGTCTTGATGCAAATGTTTCTGCATAAATCAGTGACTTTCTCAGTGTTGCCATAGTAGCTGCAGCTCAGTTCATACACAAATCGTGTAGGATGTAAGAAAAATCACAGTGTGAGTACTTTCGTGTCAGAAGAATCATGCATGAAACCTGCCTCATATTACGCTTTTTAAAAGAAGTCATTTTAGTCTGCTGAATCAGCATCAAACTCCGCAGCAGCTAATTCCCACACCCACCCACCCTTGTAGTGCTTTCTGAGGAGGCTTCTTTGCGATGAATCATACCATGGATAGTGAGAGCATAACTTTCCCCATCCTCTCCTGGGGACAGTCCACACAACATGGTAGTTCTCTTTTAGGAACAATGTTTCTTTGTAATGCCCTACCTGAGAAAGACAGCATGACCACTTAATCATCAAAATCTTCGGTAAGGGGAAAACTTAAATTCTTTCAATGAAAATATTTGACTTTATACATCCTTAAAGTAGGACTTTTAAAATGTTTGCAAGCATATATATTAAATCTACTGACTAGTTTAAATACAAGTTTAAAGCCCTACTTAGATACTTGTCTAGGAAAACAAATTCTATATGAAACTACTAGTTTTCTTTCCAAATAACTAGTAAGCATATAAACAAGATTTTTAAAAGGACTGCCAAATTTTGCTGCTGCTTTAGCCACCAAGCACCATAATGATATTAAGCTGCAAAATACTTGTTATTATTCAGTAGATGATAGTAGTTTGCTGAGACAGATTAAGCAGAAGATGGTTTCTTTCCAGCAAACTGTAAATGAGACCAAAGCTTCTCTAGGTTTCTGGGAAGATTAATTTTCATCTCCTGAAGCAGCATAATTCTGAAATTCCATAGACTACGAAGTTTTAGTGCAAGTTTTCATTGGCATAGTCTCAGACTTGTTTTGATTTTGATTTTACACTCCTCAGTTTTTTTTTAATTTGCATAGTTAATAAATATTTCCCCTTTTGTTTATGCAAGTTTGATGTAGACAAAAAATAGTTCAAGTATTGCTTATAACTGTAAGAGGTTCTTGGTTTTCCTTTTCCCTTGAAGTCCTTACCCTGCTTGCTGTCACTCTGAGAATGTTTCATTTTCCCTTCCCTTTCCACGCATACACTTACTTATTTAAAATTTAGAGTTAAAGAGTGCTGCCTTTAGAAAACACAAATGTTTTCCTTGGGAGGAGGATTATCCTAGCTTTGAGAACTAGTCATTCCTAAATTTTGGCATCTAGGTATGAACAGTAACATCCCCCCCCACCCCCTTCAATCCAGAGGTTGGTCATAAGAGCTAAGACTTTGAGAAAAGCCAAAGGAGTGTTGTGCTCAGATTGTGTTAGTTATTTGACAGATAAGAGGCTGTTAGTTCACTGTATGTTACTTTGAAACTCGGTGCTTGTTTCTGTTGGGCTGGCTACTTTTGAAAAAGCAATATTGGCCTTTTTTCCCCCTTTTCTTCCCTGTCTTTCCCATCTTTTTCATCTTTACCCCTGTGAGAAATACAGAGAACTGTTGGAAGAATGAGGAAAAAGCATCTGACTCAACCAAAATGTTTACATCAACACATACCAGTAATTTTTGTTGAGCTGCTCACAGGAAAATATAATTTTAAAAAAGCAACAAACAAACAAAAACACCACAACAAAGAAAAATTTGTGTCCAATCTTAATAAATTCCAGTAGCAAGGCACTTCAGGATAACTACTTAGGAATGATCATCCTTTCTTCTGTCTTGACAATTTCACTGGGGAAGGGAGAACATAAAAACAGCACTCGGTGTACTTGAGCATTCATACACATAACATGTAGATGCGTGTACGTATATGTAAACACTGCCTGGCTCTGTAATCACGTTTCAGAATTTTTTGTTAACAATTAGAAACCACCTCAGATTGTTCATTGCTGAAGTGTCGGGTCTTTGTTTCACAGTCAAATCCTGAAATAAGCATTGTAGAATTTACTTCCACGAAGCCCTGAGACGCACAGAAAGATGCTGTGATTGCAGGAAAATGATGCTGTTTTCATTGTGGTCTTGTGTGTGTTGGGTGGGTGGGGGTGATGTGGAATATAGATGGATATGGAATGACATGAATGCCTTTGACAGACTAAACGGCTGCTCCTGATTGTAAATGCAGCTGGTAAACACGAGTCTATTTTTGTTCTTTAGTCACTCTTCAGTTCTGGTAGACATTCACAGAAAGCACCAAGCCCTCAATTATTACAAAGCCTACTCTCCAGCTGTTAACCAAAGGCAGTGCTGTATCTCTTTCAGCTGTGTCCAAGTAAATGCTGTATAAGAGACTGCAAAATTAGGCAGCTGTGCAATTAGCACATGTCATTAAGAAATCGGGGGGGGGGGGGGGGGGCAAAAAAAAACACACCCCAACAACAACCAAAGAAACCAAGACCAAACAAAAGAAAAATGGCCTTTTACTGAGCATGCTAAGGGCAACAAATGAAGCCCTGAAGTTGGAGTAGAAATACCGCGTTCTGCTCACACGTCTGGCTGCCTGTCCTCCAATGGTACTGGTGGGGTCGGTAAAACTTCACTCAACAACAGCAATCCAGCCAGCTGTATGGCCAGCTTTTTTATTTTTGTCCATAACAATGGCAAAATCCTTGAAAGTGCTTAAGGCAGAATTACACAGTAGCTTCATGTCCCAGACTGCATTATGCAGAAGCTGTCCCTGTCATCCAAGCTATGATACAATTTGAATGCTGACTAGGTTCAGTGTTAAGGTTTTCTCCTCCCACCATTTCTCATTTAAAAACCCCAATACAGATACAGCTTGTTAGAGATTTAGCTAGAAGAATAAAAGGAAACACAAGTTTCAAATCTGCATTGTGGGTTATGTATTACCCCAGAGGATTTCCTTCTATGGAAAATTGTGTTGCTCGGTCTTGGGATACCACGCGCAGAATAGTGGATGTTATTTATGAAAGAAAATTACAGTCTAAACAATATCTTTTTGTGTTTCAAATTTTAAAGTACCTTGAGGGATCCAAGGTCTGGACTTTAGCCTCAGTTTTTATGCATGAATCAACCTCTAAAAATTTGGGTTCGTTAAATGGGGTTAAACACCTATATCTACTACCTTTCTCTCTTCTCTCCTTTTTTTATTCTTTCCCCTCACCCCAAAGGCAGCAGTATCAACAGCAGGGCTGGTAATGTATTGCTGCACAAATGGGAAGCAACAGCTGCTTTGTCTGGGAATCTATAGCTAAGTAAGAGGTACACTTTTAGATATGCTTAAGTTTAGACATCTGAGTATTGCAATCCTTCAGCATGTACTTTTGCCATATGTATGAAGCTGCTGCAGCTGAAGACACATTTGAAGATGGCTGAAAGATGTTTGCATTACGTGTTCTTCAAACTGTCTGATCTTGTATTTTCTGTTATCTTTGTCTTCACACATGGCTAGTTTACTGATTATGAACGAGGCAGAAGGAACGTAGGAATCAACCTTAGTATTCTTTTTTTTGTCACTGGCCTGCAGGATGAAGATGGTGATAATCTGGGTGGCAGCATGCTGGTTTGTAACTGAGTGCACACAGAAATAAATGTATTTCCGTAAGCCTTAGAGATTATTTGAAAGGGAGGAGGCAGAATGGGTTAGTTGGTGAATGGTTATTAAAATGTATTGTATTGATAGTTGAACTTCTCCATAACTGGTATGGTAATACAGTGGTCCAGTCTCATTTTGATCAGCAACTCTTGAATGTGTGTCAGATTATTGATGGCCACTTTGATTAAGACACTTAGCTTTCTGTACCCAGGGAATCCTGAACTGTGAAAACATGTTTATGTAAAATTCTTCCCTTCCTCTTTCATAAAAATATTCCATCTTAGCTTTTCATATGAATGAGCAAAACTATAATATTCTCAGAAAAAGAGTATATCAGTACGCTTTGCTAATGCAATATTAGATGGGCCTACGGTATCTCATGTTTAACAAACAATGAAGGGGAGTAGAGCTTGTGTTTCCTTACGTTTACTTTTCTAGAAAATGTGAGTTTCAGCATTTCCCTGCCGCTGACAAGAGGCATGATAAAAGGGTTCATTGAACTTCAAGTGGAAAAATATGAAGTAATACTTTACCATATATTTTAGTGCATTTTTTTGAAAGAGTAGAAATTACCTCATAGCAAATCTACAGTAATAATTTGTGTCTAGAACCTAGAATGAGTTGTTTCTTGGTTTTAGAAACTGACAACTAAGTTGTTGTCTTTTCTTGGTGGGTCTGTAACTTAAATTACTGTGTAATACTGGAAGGATGAGTCCAAGAATATCAAGTATACAGCCAGTGATAGCTTCGTGCAGATGATAGAGCAAGAAATGTGATAGTGTGAAAATACCATTGTTCATCTAGTCACCTAGAAGAATGATGCGTAGTGAAAGTGTGATACATAATGAAAGCTTAAAGTAGACTTGGAGCTTTTGCAGAATAAATATCCTGTACTGCTGTGATGTTACTCTTTCTGGATAGTGATGCTATGGTATCATGCATGGATAGTAAAGTTGTTTCCGAAACACTGAAGAAAAAAATTGCAAGGCTTCATAAAAGAAAACATAATGTCTTTTAATGTTTAGGCTTATCTTTTGTTTATCTTTTCCAGGTTGCAGTAGTAAAACTGAAAAATGCAGATAAGGTTTTTGCCATGAAGATACTTAATAAGTGGGAGATGCTGAAGAGAGCTGAAGTAAGATAAAATTTTTTTCTATAATCAAATACCCTCTTACTGTAGTGAATTGTTACTTCTTTTTCCTTGAGAAGACTCTGTATATTCCAATTGAGGAGGTGCTTCAGTACTTACTGGCAATATGAAGATTAATATCAAAATAAGCTTAAAGCAGTTCATGGGAAGGGTTAAGTGGCATGGTGACTTGATTTAGGTGGGGCTGAATGTTTTGTACAGTACACTGTTTCTGTAATTGGCCAAGAATTATGTACTATACAAGCAACCTTATAGTGTATTTATTTCAGTAGTCTTTAGCAAGTATATTTTTTGTGGTATAAGGAAATTACCAAGCTTTAACTCACCATGTGTATTAGTTTGTCAGTATTTGGAATTTAGTCAAGGTCCAATTTTTTGATTGAAAAATTAGATAAAAGTTTCAAATTTGAGAGCGTGTTTCATAAAAATGTCCCATTTGCAAAAGTCTGTGGCAGAAAGTTCATTGCTAAAGCATAAGTCCATTCTGTGTTTTGAAAAAACTCTTTCGCTGGTGCTGCTTTGCTTTGGGTTCCTACTTGTATTATATGATTTCACCTTTCATAGAATCCACAGTACCTTTCCATGGATTCCTGTGGAAAGAAACATTAAAAAAAAAAAAGCAGTCTGCACATGAAAATTGGTATATTTGTTTTTAATTGAACATGTATCTAACTCTTTAATTTATTTGAACTTCTTAATCTTTGCATACTAAAAACCAAACCGTCTAAAGTAGACTCCTAAAACTAAAACTCCATAAAAGCAACAAAGTTGTTTGACCATTGTCTCTTCCTCAGTTTGGACGGTGCAAGCAGTATCTTGGCTGCCTCAGGGCTACCTTCAATCCGTTCTCTGCCCAGCTTGTATTTGTGTTGGGGATTGCTCTGACCCAGGTGCAGGACCTCGCACTTGGTCTTGTTGAACTTCATGATGTTTGCATGGGCCCACCTCTCAAGCCTGTGAAGGTCTGTCTGGATGCCATCCTTTTCCCTCCAGCATGTGGACTGCACCACACGGCTTGGAGTTATAAGCAAACTTGCTGAAGGTGCGCTTGATCCCACTGTCCATGTCACCAACAAAGGTGGTAAATAGTGCCAGTCCCATTACCAACTCCTGAGGAGCTCCACTTGGACATTGAGCTGTTGACCCACAACTCTTGGAAGCAACCATCTAGCCTTACCCACTGAGTGGTCCATCTGTGAAATCCGTTCTCTCTCCAATTTAGAGAAAAGGGTATAATGTGGGTCAGTGTCAAGTGCTTTGCACAAGTCCAGGTAGATGATGTCTGTTGTCCTTCCCCTATCTACCAATGCTGTAACTCCACTGTACAAGGCCACCAGATTTGTCAGGCATGATCTGCCCTTAGTGAAGCCATATTGGCTGTCAACAGATATTTCCCTTATTTCCCATGTGCCTTAGCATAGTTTCCTGGGGCATCTGCTTCATGATCTTGCTTGGCACAGAGGTGAGACTGACTGGCCTGTAGTTCCCTGGGTCTTCCTTTTCCCCCCTTTTTAAAATGGTGGTTATGTTTCCCTTCTTCCAGTCCATGGGAACTTCAGCAGACTGCCACGACTTCTGTAGTGGTTTTATGTGGCAAGGTTTTGGTAGCAGGGGGCCATAGGGGTCGCTTCTGTGAGAAGGATCTAGAAGCTGCCCCATGTAAGGCAAGGGCCCCGCTGCTGACCAGAGCTGAGCCAATAAGTGATGTTGTTTTGCACCTCTGTGAGAGCATATTTAAGACGGGAAAAAAAATGCTGCCACGCACTCAGCAGCTGGGAGAGTGAGAGGAGTGAGAAACAGCCTTGCAGGCGCCAAGGTCAGTGAAGAAGGAGGGGGAGAGGTGCTCCAGGCGCCAGAGCAGAAGTCCCCTGCGGCCTGTGGTGAGGACCATAGTGAAGCAGGCTGTCCCCCTGCAGCCCATGGAGTACCACGGTGGAGCAGGGTTCCACGCTGCAGCCCGTGGAGGAGACCACGGTGGAGCAGGTGGACCTGCACTGACGGAAGTTGCGGCCTGTGGAGGACCCCAGCTGGAGCATGCCCCGGGCCGGAGCTGCAGCCCGTGGAGAGGAGCCCATGCAGGAGCAGGGGGTCTGGGGGGAGCTGCTGCCCGTGGGGGACCCGTGCTGGAGCTGTTTGCTGCTCCTGGGGGATGGACCCCATGGTACGGAGCCGTGTCGGAGCAGTTCTTGAAGAGCTGCTGCCTATGGGCAGTCCCCGCAGGATCAGTTCGGGAAGGACGGCATCCCGTGGGAGGGACCCCACAGCACAGGGGATGAGAGTGACTGAGAAGGAGTGGCGGAGACCAAGTGCTATAGGCTGATCACAACCCCCATTCCCCCGTTCCCCTGCGCCGCTTGGGGGGAGGAGGTAAAAGAGGGCGGATGGGGGGAAGGTGTTTTTAGTTTCTTTCCGTTGTTTCTCACTTGTCGAGCTTGTTAGTAATAGGCAATGAATCTTACTGTCTCCCTACTCTGTGTCTGTTTTGCCCATTACAATAATTGTTAAATGATCTCCCTGTCCTTATCTCAACCCTTTAGCCCTTTGCATCATATTTTTCTCCCCCTTTCTCTTTGAGGAGGGGGAGTGAGAGAGCAGTTGTGGTGGAGCTTGGCCGCCCACCCAAGTAAAACCACCACAACCTCTCAAATATGATGGATAGCGGCTTAGTTGGATCAGATGATCTCTGGAGGTCTCTGCCAACAATTTAGAAAGACTGTGCCTTAGGAAGATGAAGTGTAATGTTGAGATCATGGATTGGGCACAAAAGGCTCTTGGTTCAGTCTTCCCCCCAGTTATAAAGGTTTCAGTCAGGCCAAATTTGTTATATTCCCAAAAGAATAAGACCCCAGAGATACATACATTGAGTCCACAGAAGAATAAAATGATTTTGCTACATGTCTGTCTTCCTTTCCTCTGTGAGAAGGTGCTGCTTTGTCCAGTGCCCTGGGAGTTGTGATGGAGGTCCTTAGCCATGTGGCTCTGAGGAGAGCTCTGAAGGGAGAACACAAATGCAACCTTCCTTTTAAGAATAGGTCCATTTGTTAGTTACATTGAATCACTATGTCTTAGTGCAGTTGTATTGATATGAACATGTAAGCCATGTTTAGACTAATGCAATTGCATCTATTCTAGAATTTACTTCTATTTGGCAGCAGTATAACACAGCAAAAAAACAACAGCATGAATTTATGTGATTGAACTATGTTATAGCAATTACAGGAACCACTGGTACAATCTTTTTTTGGCCATGAATTAACAAAAAGCGCATATACCACTTACTTAGACTCCTTGGCTGTTACTGTCTCAACTGTGATCTACTGTGGTAATACCTGTTGCTGTCTGCTCTAGGCATGTTGTCCAGAGGTGAGTGTTTAGAGTGCTCAAGGAACGCACAGCCTCCTGTTCTTACGTTAAATTATGGCAAAAACAACAGGAATTATATAAACTGTGTAGTAATTAATACTTGAATTGTGTAATAACAAGTAGAGAATCTACATGTCATTTCGTTTATCCTTGTGAAAGCAAGAGTTCTTAGTATCTCATTCTGAAATATGCAGAGTTTACAAACAAGGAAGGAAAAAAACCAAGCTGAAGCATAAACAGTTTTTTTCCCTTTGAAGATGTTCCTCTCTTCTCCCACCCCCAAGTCTATATTTCATTTAATACCCTTTAACAGTATTTGTTTTTAAGTATTTTTTTTTGTTATTTACACAAATTTCACTGCTTATTTCACGCATTATGCTGTGATTAAAGTATGCCACATTTCTTTTCCTTGGTTGTTCACTGTATTCACCAAAATAAGACCTGTTACAGCTTATTTGATTAGAGGAGGGGGAGTTACTTTCTGCTTTGTTTATACTGAATGTATTCTTCTGCATAGCTCAATCTCAAATGCTATGTCACTCTTCATTCTTCGCTTTCCAAATCTCACAGCTACCAATAGACGTGTCAGGGGTCTGGTATATGGCTATTGTTTTTGGAAGTGAAATTGGAAAAGTGAAAAGGCTTGATTTTACTTCAGATTAGCTGTCTCATAGGATGTAAGAGAGATTGAGCATGGTTCAAATTGATGAACCATCCTGGGGAAGTAGCAGAGTGTGTTGGAAGAGTTTATTGTCTCTGTTTTTCTCTATCAGTTGTCTAAATAGAGCCCATACAATTATTATTCTTTCTTTTACACTATCTTTTAGACACTATTCTGAACAAAATTGTAAGTTAGCTTTCATTAACAATGTAGAAAGGTACAACTGTTTAATATGAAGAAAGTAGACTCTTCTGATACCTAATTTTTCTTAGATTTTGACATGTTTGGAGATTGTAGTAAATGACTTTTTAACTGAGAGAGAGATTTGAATTTGTTTTCCAAATATGATGTTAAAAATTAAATAGCCAGATTGCAAAATGTGTTTGCTTTTGTTTATTTAATTTAAAGCCTATAATAATTATTTTTCTCCCCTTCAGACAGCATGTTTTCGAGAAGAGAGAGATGTATTAGTGAATGGAGATAACCAGTGGATCACAACGTTACATTATGCATTCCAGGATGAAAACTATTTAGTGAGTGTTGCACTTACGTATATATGAATAGAAATTCAGATTCTTAGTTGTGGTATGAGAGACAAGCATTGTTCATTAATTGTGTATTCTGAACCTTTTGAGCACCTATAAGTTTGTGCATAAGATAATGAAGGATGGAGGGTGGTAGACACTTAAACTTTTGCTATTGCTATCTCAGGAATGTAATTTTGTTTTCTAAACCGTTTTGCATTTGTTGATAAGTTTCTGCATTTATTGATAAACCTGGATCTATCTACACCTTCTTTTATAATTTGCCCCTCTAGTTTAATTGGATTAATAAAAGTGTGTTTACTGACATAAGCTTTCTATTTATGTGATTAACATTACTGATTGGAGCTTTACAGTTAAAATATGGAATTGTCCAATTTTTGAAATAACAATTCATTTTGATTGGTCTTTGCTTTTTTGAAGATTTAAAACCACTAAGATGTAATAAAGCAAATGTTCTTCCAACACGGAAGAATGCCACGAAGTCTTAATAATTAAGATTTGGAATCTGTAGCTGTAGATGAAAGTATCTCTTTAATAGTCAATGTTACTTATTTTTCAAGTATTTTGACAGACTTGCAAAAAAAAGGTAATATGAAAAAACATCTTGATTTTCTGCGAAATCTTTCTCACCAAAAATATGTTTTCATTGTGTTACTGAAGTTCTGCTAATACTTATGC